>NW_012267315.1:1926606-1972276 GCF_000151885.1 Dipodomys ordii
AAAAAAGAAATCTTTAAAAAAAAAAAAAAAAAGAAAAGTTATCTATCATAAATGAAGAAGAAATATTTTCTAAGATAAGCAATAACTGAGATTTATCACCATCAGATGGGTCCTACAGAAATGTTTAAAAGTAGAGAGTAGAGTATGATGGCTATGCCTGTAATCTTAGTTACTCAGTAGGCAGAAATCTGTAGGATAGACAGTTGGTACAAAAAAATTCACTAGACAGCCCTCCCCCCATCTCAACCAAAGGCGTTGACCAATCATCCTAGCTATTTGGAAAGTATAAATAGAGTGGTCATGGTCCAGGCTGGTCAGGGCAAAAAGTAAAACCCTATTTGAAAAATAAGGAGAGATCATAAAGGACTGGGAGATATGTCTGAAGAGCACCTGCTTTGCAAGGGCAAGGCCCCACACTCAAATCCCAGCAATAAAACAAGAAGAAAAGAGGAAATAAGGAAAGAAAAAGAGAAGAGAGAAAGGGTAAGGGGCAGGAGATGGGAAAGGAAAGGGGTAGGGACAGGGGAAGGGGAAGGGAAGAGGAAGGGAAAGGGAAGAGGAAGGGAAGAGAAAAGGAGAGAAAGAAAAGAGAGAAGGAAGGAAGGGAGGGAGGGAGGGAGGAAGGAAGGGAGGGAGGGAGGGAGGAAGGAAGGGAGGGAGGTGAAGAAGAGGGGAGAGGAGAGAGGGAAGGGGAAGAGAGGGGAAGAAGAGGGGAAGGGAGGGAAGAAAAGGGAGGGGGAAGAGGGGAGAGGAGCAGAGAGGAAGGGGAAGGGAAGAAGAGGGGAAGGGAGAGGAAGGAAGGGGAAGAAGAGGAGAGGGGAGGAGAAGAAGAGGGGAGGAAAAAGGAAGGGGAGGGGAAGGGAGAGAAAAGAAGGGGAGGGGAAGGGAGGGAAGGGAAGGGGAGTAAAAGAGAAATGCTAGAGAGATTCCTATACTAGAAGCAAGTACTAATGGCTCATGCCCATGATCTTGGCTACTCAGGAGGAAGGCTGAGAGCTGAGGATTGTGGTTTGAAGCCATATAAATAAATCTATGAGTCTCAACTAACCAGAAAAAATCTGAAACTAGAGACATGCCTCAAGTGGTAGAGCAGCAGCCCTGAGAGAGAAAGCCAAGCAATAATGTTAGACCCTAAATTCAAACCCAGTGCCAGTGAGGAATGACATTAAAGAGACAAAGGACACTCTCTCTGTGTTCTTTTCTAGCTCTCTCTTCTTTCTCTGTTCTTTTCTAGCTCTCTCTGCTCTCTCTCTGATCTTTCTGCTCTCTTGCTGCTCTTTTCTAGCTCTCTATCTCACTCACTGCTCTTTTCTATCTCTCTTGCTGCTCTTTCTAGCTCTCTCTGCTTTCTCTCTAGCTCTTTCCTCTCTCTTTCCTCTCTTTCCCAGCTCTCATTCCCAGGCCTTTCCCAGTCACGTGGAGTGCCAACCTTGCCTGGTCCCAGCAGGTCTACTGAATAAACCTACCCCTTACCTGAATACCACGTGAGTGCTGCTGTTCTTACTCGGCTACCTCTCTCTCTGCTCTTGTCTAGCTCTTCTCAAGCTCTTCTCTTCCGCTGAGGTCACATCTGAATTTGATGTGGCCACACCCTTCTCCCCCCATACCCTAGATAAGGCCTAGCCCAGGCCCAGAGGCTCTCTCTTGCTGCTCTTTTCTAGCTCTCTCTGCTCTCTCTGCTCTTTTCTAGCTCTTTCCTCTCTCTTTCCCAGCCACGTGGAGTGCCAACCTTGCCTGGTCCCAGCAGGTCTATTGAATAAACTTACCCCTTACCTGAAAAAAAAAAAAAAGAGAGACAAAGGACAAGAGGGGAACCAATGCAACCGTGATATTCACAAGACAATATGTCAGAAATGATTAATACAACTTGGAAGGGGGACTAGGAGGAAGGGAAAGTAGGAGAAAAATGAAAGAAGGGGTAACAAGTTTGACAAGAAGTATACTTATTGCCTTACTTATGTAACTATAACCTTTCTGTACATCACCTTGACAATAAAAAAAAAAAAGAAAAGAAACAAGACTTATTGGCTCTTCTTGAGACCTACTGAAATAGAAAAGTTGCAATTTCCTAGGTTGCCCCAAATGGAGGCAGGCTATAGGCCATGTCTAATCCACAGGAACATTTTATTCTGATCCAAGATTTGAAAATCCCAACATTTCAGTTTTTTAATTCAGATTTCAAAATGTTTTTCCATCAGAAGATCTTACACATAATTTGATGCAAGATAGCTCCAGGCTGTAGCAGTACCAGGTATAAGCTCGCCATTCTATCACCTCTTTCCCACCAACTCCATTACCATTATGGAAAAAGAAAAGTTTTTTCTCCATTCAAAACAGAAAACACACAAAAACAGATCTGAAAGTGTAAGGGAAAATTCATGCCATCAAAGAACTCCTTGGGAGCAAAGAGTCTTCCTGACTTTCAGTTTAACAAGGCTGTACCTGTCACAGTAACTTTTCCTCACCTGTGCCAATCCCTTCCATTGGCTTGATTGGCCCCTAGGAGTATGGTAGTGTGTAATTCCCATGTTAAGTTTTAAATGCCATGAAGGGCCAAAGCATGTTAATTGTCTGGCTCACAATTTATCTTAAGCTGCTAATAAAAGAACTTTACAACTGAGGAAGTGAAAATATGCAGCTATGCCATTGAATATACCCATGTCATTGAATCCTTCACCCTCACAAAAAGCCATTTAAAGCCAAAAGAGTACAAGGGAAAGTTTAGGCCTTGAGCCTGATGAAGGATGGGATAAGTAAAATTCAGAAGGCAGTGGTGTTAATGCCTGATCACCTGGCACACAACACACCCTCTGATACCATGTTATTACTTACGCTTGATGGAATATCCTGGGGAGTGGGCAGCAGCAACATGCAAAACAGTGCAACCAGCCTCATCCTTTTGGTTGATGCGGCCTTTCCACTCAGGCCTGCTGTTCATTAGCCATCTAAAAAGTTGGTTTTCACCTGAAGTGAAATAAAGTAAGTTATAAATATGATTTTCTGCATACACAAAGTCAGCAAAAAAATCAATATGCACCATGCTAACATAACCAAATGAGGAATTCAACACATATTCCCACTCACCACAAACAAGTATGGGGGGAGAGGAGACAGACATTTGTAAACCAGAATGATGAAAAAAATATTCCTTAGGTCAGGGGGCTGCAGTCCTAAAACAAGGATTCTCATACATGTGATTTAGACTCGAAAGAATGAGAAACAGAACAGGGTAGATGAAGGAACTAAGCAAGGAAGTAGTCACAGCTGCACTCAACTCCAGCCTGATGCCCCTGAACAGCTCTGGGTCATGATCTGAACCACCACACTGACACACTCTGGGGCATGGGGCCAGCCTTTTGCATTCCCTAGGCAGTCAGTCCAAAGTTACTGAATTATCAAGGAAGAAAACAAAGTTGAAGAAGCAGCTCCCTTCAAAGTGATGTTTATTGGCAAGGTATAATTCTCTGCCTAAAGGGCAGATAATCATTGTTAGCAGCCAATGTTGACAACAGGCAGGGACAGAGCACTTGTCTAAGAGGGACATCAGCAGCCTCCACTTCAGTCATCAAGCCAGCATGATTCATTACTACATTACTATCAGCAGGACATATATTTTAAATTCTTTTCTCAGACATCTTCCTTATAGCTCCTGAAATCTAGGAAAGCTACACACCATGTCAGAGTTATCCTTTGAGAAGCCAATTAGGGATAAATTTGAAGACTTGGTCTTATCAAGACAGCCAGTAACTGCAGGGGCTAACTTAAAGAGCAGACACAAGAGGTCATGACATTTATGACCAAAGGAACACTTCTCTGTGTTGCAGTTTCCTAATTTGAAAATGGGACAGTTGGATTAAACCGCTTTCAATCAGACTATCTTCTAAATGTTTTGTCCACCCATCCTTGTGTAAGAATAAAATCTCTTATGGATTCCCCAATATATGAAATAGAAATGGCAGGGAAAGTATGGCTAAAACGAAGATTAGTGTCTAAACCCTAAAGTGATGGTCACCCACACCCATTCTTGGAAGATGGCACAGACTAAAAGGCCAAGTAGACAAGCTCCCTTGGCCCCTTTGGCGCTAAAATGGTATGACTGGATTTCACCAGTGATGCTCCCTATGCTTGGCAAGGAAACACAAACTTCTGTGTGTGTGTGTGTGTGTGTGTAAGTGAAATGAAAGAATAAAAATGTTTTTAAAAATTAAACCTTATAACTATATTGTAAAACTTTTTAAAAAAGAATGATTTCATGAAAATAGTTGTCCTTCAAAAGAGCCACAAAAAAATTCTATCAGTAATACCCCATGCTTCCCTTAGAAATTCCCAACTACAGTCCAATATTACAGCATCTTCTGGGCTAGAAAGAAAATAAATCTGGAGAATAGGAAAGCACACACTCTGTTTTTGCTAGCAGAAAGAGAACACAGCTCTCTTGGAGGTACTATCAACAACAGCTCTCATTCCCAAATACTCCCCTTGAGTCCAAGGACTCCACTCTGAATGCTCACTCTTTTTTTTGTCCATCATGGGGCTTAAACTAGGCCTGGGAGCTGTCCCTGAGCTCTTCAGATCAAGATGAACACTCTACCACTTGAGCCACAGCTCCACTTCCAGCTTTTTGGTGGTTAATTGGAGATAAAAGTCTCACAGACTCTCCTGCTTGGGCTGGCTTTGATCCAGGATCCTCAGATCTCAGCCTTCTGAGAAGCTAGGATAATAGGTGTGAGCCTCCAGCACCCAGCTGTTCCTACCTTAAATACAAAAGAGTCTGTGTTTAAGAAAACAAAAGCCTTTCAGTTTGACCTCTTGTGTGGACACTAAGTCCCTTAAGAAATAAAAGTGATGTGGGCTCGGAATGTGGCTCAGTGGTAGAGTGCTTGCCTTGCATGTGTGAAGCCCTGAGTTCAATTCCTCACTATCACATACACAGAAAAAAGCCAGAAGTGGTGCTGTGGCTCAAGTGGTAGAGCGCTAGCCTTGAGCAAAAGAAGCTCAAGGATAGTGCCCAGACCCTGAGTTCAAGCCCCAGGATTGGCAAAAAAAAAAAAAGTCGGGGGGAAAGAAGAAATAAAAGTGATTTTTCCCTGTTTCTTTCATCCATTTGAAAACACAATTTGAATAGTCTATATTTAAGCAGCTAAATTTTGCATTCACTTGAGCTCAGCAGGGTCCTGGGGCTCCATCTGAGCTGGAAAATGACACAGGGGTGGGCGTTTGACAGGACAACATTCACCTGCTCGAATGCAGAGCCTCATGAGGGCATGGAGAGGGCAGGGTCCTATGGTCTCGACACTTGCACCAATGGAGATCAGCCACTGGACCAATCTGGGCACCTGTTCCATTTTTTCATAAATCCCAATGAAGACATATTTCTGGAAAAAATCAACTGCTACATCAATATAAAACTTAAGTCTTTCATCTACATAATTTGGAATCAGTCAAACCTATTCTCTATATCTTAAGCCCAAGATTCTATAAATGATGTATTTTGCCATATGTGGTGATGTACACCTGTAATCCTAGCTACTTAAGAGGCAGAGATAGGAGGATAGTGAGTTCAAGGCCAGACCAGGCTAATAAGGCTCTAATTCAAACAAACAAACAAACGGGCTGGGGTTATGGCTCAAGTGGTAAATGAATATGCATAAAGCCTTGGGTTCAATATTCAGTACCAAAAAGAATAAAAAAAAAAGTTTTAAAAATTGCTGGTGCCAGTGGCCCCTACCTTTAATCCTAACTTCTCAGGTGGCTATAGGCCAGATCCATCTCCAAAATGACCAGCATAAGCTGGGCTAGAGGTATAGCTCAAGCAGAGTTCCAGCTAAGCCAGCAAGCCAAGTAAGTGTAATGCCTTGAGTTCAAAGCCTGGTACTGGCAAATACATATGTACATATGTATATACATATATGTGTACATATATCATATATACATGCAATATAATATAATATTATACCATAATACATTGTAATGTAATAAATATATCAGTTCAAAGGAAAGCCCTAAACACAGGTAAGTGGTCTGATTTGAAGCCACATGTTTCAAAAGGACTTCTTACCTCAAAGAGTCTTTTCAGTGATAACTCAGGGACATGGATATTTCTTGGCAGTTGGTCTTTCTTTGTGGACAATAGTAAAAATGACTGATAGGAAAGAATTTTTAAAAAGAAGGTTGGAACATTAATATTCTCTGTATAATTTACTAGAGCAAAAAAAGTATTTTAAGCTTTAAACAAAATCAGTAAAAACAAAATATCTTCTAGCTCTCTCTTTTTAAAACTACTCACCAAGTTTGTTAGCCTGATCTATGAAAATCAAGTGTCTCTGTCTGGTCACTTTATTTGTCTTACTGGGGGCTAAATGCATTCCAAATGTCCTCAAGGCTAGCTGAGGTTGAGCACCATTACAGAGATTAGTGGCAATAAGGGTTTTAAAAAAGTAATTTCCTGCAAACTTCTTAAAGCATAGATAACAGAAGACTCGAATCTTGCTGAAATATCTCTTCCCAATCCATTCTTTAGCATATCTAGATTCCACAAGGTCAAGTAGTTTGGATCCATTAGACCTTATCAGGTAGTATGTTACAGCCAGCTCCTATTCACTAGCAAGATAACTATATCTATCTCTTCCCAACTTCAAGTCCTGCATGTCATATTAGTGGCTGAAAATGGTCCTGATGAGAATACTTACTCTACAGAAACTGCTATATGCTATGAATCAATACTCCCACCCAATATGCTTCCTACCACAGTCAGTATTTTTAACCACCAACCCCTATATAAAGTCCCTGAAGAAACTGAATCTCAGAGAGATTAAGAAACTTTTCCTAAGTCACACAGCACATCCCAAGAGGCTCCTAATGTGACCATCCATGTATGCTAACAAATCTAAGAATCCAGGCTCATGTATGACAACTAAAGGTTTAGTCTCAGCTTCAGCCTACCTTGTGCATGCCCTTGCCAGCAGACTAAGGACCACAGGAACTGAGACTATGGCCACATCTTGCTACTTGATTTCTTAGCTTTGTATCTACCTTTAAATGTGCATTCTAAACAGACTTATTCCCTATAGTCAACCACAGAAGACACATTCAGGATTCAAGCAATACCGATTGTTTGGGCCAGGCTTTTACAAGATGCCTTGTTCTCCAATATTAAAGAATTATTGGGGTCCCACTTAGGCCAGGATGTTAGACTTGCCAGTTGTGCTGGATTTTCTGGCCTTCCTTTGACTGTATAAGGTGATAATCTACTAGGAGGTCTGGCTCATAAATTGAACTACATTTCTACTAAGGAGGACTAAAGCCTCTAACATATTAAACCTGCCCTACCAGTGGGAATCACAGAATTTCAGAACTATTTTTTAAATAAAGGTGCAAATCAGGAGGGTAGGACCAAGGGAAGATGGGCAGACAAATGAAAGTAAAAAAGCGGGTTGAATACAATCAAGAATTCATTGTATGTACCACAAAATTAAGAAAAATTCGGGAAAGGATAGAGGGAAGGGGGAGGTGAAAATGTAGAAGAGGTGACACAAATCAAGATGCATTGTATACATAAACTGCTTTGTTAAATAGCAAAAAAAAAATCAATAAGTATCCCACAAATTTGAGAAAAGTAAGGGAAGGGGTATGGTTGGGAGGGTTTAGTGAGAATGTTGAAAGGGTTGACACTGATCAAGACACACTGTATTCATAAACTGCTTTGCTGAATGGAAACTCCTTTGTACAACTACTTATAAGACAGCAAAAATATTTTTAAATGAACAATAAGCAAATATTTTAAAAGTTTAGTCCTAAAAATTGCATACACTATGTTGAAAACAAACTTTACAGCTTGGGGGGGCAGGGGAGAAGTTGGAGAAGTGAGGAGGAAAGGGATGGTAGGGGAAAAACAAAGGAGGGGATAACAATGCTCGATAGAAAATATATTCATTACCTTACTCATGTAACTGTAACCCCTTTGTACAGTATCTTTACAATAAAAAATATATATTAAAAATGCAAACATTCTTATAGATCCCTTCGTCTAGATACCTTATTAAAAAAAAGAGAAGATCCCAAATGTCTTTTAACAGGGCCAAGATTTCTGACAACCCATTCCCTAAGAGTATAGTCTCCTTTCCTTATCCTAACTACCTGACCTCCCAAGATCTCTTAATGTGGGAGTAAACATCAGGAATTCCATAATTAATTGTTTGGGGGTTTCCCATAAACCACCTGAAACTATAATATATAGTTGTCTATAAATGTAAATGGAGCCCCATACATTAATTTACACTTCCAATGGAATTCATGACTTTGACAAAAATGACAGAATTCTCTATTCTAAAGTCATTCAACTCACCTGGCCTAGAGTACTTAAACAGGTTGCCCTTGCCTTTGGTTACTTTTCTAGACTGCTCAAATCTAAAAAGTCTGTCAAGCCCTTTCTAACTAAACTCCCAGTCTCAGCTAGTCCATTCTCTTAAGAATTTATAACTCAACAATAACAAAAACTCCAGTACTCACTGGACACTTAGCATATGTCAGGTATTATAAAACTCTTTAGCTTAGTGCCTAGCACATTATAAGACATTATATAGATACATTAGTCCATTACTTCTAAATTCTCAACAAAACCTAAGAGAACAAATATGTACACTGCAACTTACAAATGAAAAAGGCTTAAAGGGGAAGTAAATTCACCCAAATTAGTAGGTAGACTATAGCTATATCTCATTTAACTAAAACTATATTTAGCTTGACTTCATAGAAATCTCTTCGAACTATACAGAAGCCTTTCTGTGCAGAACAGATAGGTTTCCCAGGCCTACATTAACTAATACAAAACAAAAAGGCTGATGAAGATGAGCATGAAATTGTTTATTTTCCTCATCTCAAAATACCACTAAGCATATGAACTGTTTACTGCTTTAGTGACAACACAGCAACATAGCAACACCTTAAATGATATCTGAATTAAAAGGTTATTCTGCATCAAGATAAGTAAGTACAAGATAAATAGTAAAAATCCCTCAGTGACAACAGAAAAAAATCATTTAATCAAGAGTGAACTTTCCAAAACAGAGCATCTCTTTTTACTCACATGCCATAATCCTTTCTTTGCCAACTTTTCTATGGCAGATTGCCACACCTCTGTTGAAAATTCAGTAGTGAAAATATGATCAAAGCAGGGTAAGAAATTCTGCAAAACAATGGAGTCACCTGAAAGAAAGTTCTATAATTTAGAAATTTTAGTGTGGAAAAGTCTGGAACAGTGAGCAGAAAGTCCACCAATGAAGGCAGTGGGAAACAGGAGGTCCCCCAAACAAACTGGAGAACCATATAGACAAATAGTAAAATAAATATATTAAAAAGAAAGGCATTGCCAAGCATCAGTGGCTCAAACCTATAATCACAGCAACTTGAGGCTGACAAATCTGAGAGACATTTTATATCCAATTAACCAACAAAATACCATAAGTGAAGGCATAGGTAAAGCACTAGTTGTGAGCAATAAAAGCCAGGCCAGAGCATGAGGCGCTGGGTTCAAGCACCAGTACCAGGAAAAACAAGCATTTTCAAAATACCTATTCCTTTATAATTAACTGAGGTAGCAATCTTCTAAGTTTATCCATATAATCAATCTCAAAGAATCAGGCAGTATAAAGTGAGCTAACATTCACTTGGCTTGTCTGGTTGTAGAACCCAGTATTTTGAGCTTATATTTAATCTTTCAAACAAACCACTAAGACAGTGCCTATTATTTCCATTGACACAGTAAGGAATGCAAAATTTAAATGAGGTTTAAGAAAAAAATTCTTACTTGCTATAATAAATACTATTGTTATCTGACAGAAGTTATGTTAAATAAATGCAAGTTTCATGGCATATTATTAGGTAATTAACTGAAAGATTTTACTTATTGGTGGTAGGGGTTTTGGATATAGGATATGGATGTTTTAGACAGAGTTTTACTATGTACCCCAGGCTGTCCTCAAAATCATGATCTGTCCCAGCTTCCCAAGTGCTAGAAAATCAGCCACTATGCTGAACTCTCGTGTAGCTAACTGATAAAAAATCAAGACTGGAACCCAGATCTATCAATTCTTTTAGTTAACACGTATTTTTCTAACCTAGTACCTCATCAACACACTGCAACTCATGATCTTCCAAACTACATCTTTCAAACTTAGATGAGAATGTCCAAGAAGACAGGTTAAGGGGCAGAATACAAGGTACCTTACATTTATTAATTTCAAAACATAAGTGAATATGAAAACATATATTCTATTAAAAATATGAAATTGAACTATAGACATACATCCACCCTGCAAAACATAGTACCTTGGTAGAAAAATAACCAATGCCTCAAAATTGCACTTTCTTAGCGTGAGTATACCCAGGTTATCTTAGGGTATACTTACCAAGAAGCAGTTGTGTGAATTCCCATGTTATTCCTGGCTTCTTACAGGACACTGACTGTTACAAGATATTCATAAAAGCCAGACACTGCTGATTCACACCTATAAAGCTAGCAACTTAGGAATCTGCAATCTGATGATAAAACTTTGAAGCCATATCCTAGCAATGGTAAATTATGCTGCAATGAACATGGTTGTGCTGGTGGTTTTAGTGCAGGTTGATTGTGGACATTTGGGTAAATGCCCAGGAGTAGGACTGCTGAGTGATAGGGAAGCTCTATTTTTAAGTCTTTTGAGGAATCTCCATACTGCTTTCTAGAGTGGTTGGACAAGTTTACATTTCCACCAACAGTGTAGTAGCACCCCCCAGTGGATGAATGGATCAAGAAAATATGATATGTATATACAATGGAATTCTATACTTCTATCAGAAAGAATGACATTGCCTCATTCATAAGGAAATGGAAAGACTTGGAAAAAATTATACTAAGCGAAATAAGCCAGACCCAAAGAAACATAGTTTCCCTCATTTCTAGTAAGTAGAATAAGTCTAGGATATTCTTAGGAGAGGATCACAATGGCTTAATAGCTATGTGCACATGACCATATAAAATGATGCTTATCGAAATGAACTCCAAGAAATGGAAACAAGAGGTTTTTTTATTGTATAGTTTGCAGTTGTTTTTTTTCTTTTTTCCCTTTGATTTATTCTCTGATGTCACTGTCTTTTATTTCTGTACTCTTTGTCTTGTATATAAGTTTATCTGATTTGGGCAAGGGAAAGGGAATCACAAAAAATGGTGGGACAGAGGGTAAACCAATTCCACAGGGATAATCACTATACACTATGTTGGAAATGAACTTTACAACTTGAGGGGAGGGAGGTTGGGAGGAGGAACAGTGGGAGAAAATGAAGGAGGGGCTAACACTGTTCAAAAAGAAATGTACTCATTACCTGACTTATGTAACTATAACCCCTCTGTACATCATCTTTACAATAAAATTTAAATTAAAAAATTTTGAGCCAGGTGATAGTAGCTCACACCTAGCTACTCAGGAGACTGAGATCTAAGGCTCACAGTTCAAAGCCATCCTGGGCAGGAAAGTCTGTGAGACTCTTATCTCCAAGTAACCACCAGAAAACCAGAAGTGGCACTGTGGCTCAAGTGGTAGAGTGCTCACCTTGAGCTGAAGAGCTCAGAACATGGCCCACGCACATATTTCAAGCCCTACAACCAACCCCAAAAACTTGAAGGCAGCCTAAGCAGACAAATCCATCAGACTTTTAACTCCAAGTAACTGGCAAAAAGCCAGAACTAAAGGTGTGGCTCAAGTGATAACTATAAGCAAAATAGCTCAGTGGGAGTACAAGGTCTTGAGTTCAAGCCCCAATGTGACAAAAAAAAAAAAAAGATACAGGAAAGGTAGGAAATTCAAGGAATGGGCCAAGTCATTAGATTGGTGGGGGAGGGGGAAGCCACCTTTGGCCACTGTGAGCAAAAGGTGAACTAGGAAGCTGTGGTTCATCAGCAGTTATCTAAAGACCTTTCATTTCCTGTCTGGGATCCAAGGCTGCACCTACCACTGATGCCTGATAATTTGCTAATCCCTTATCCAGGCCTGTCAAAATCTGTAAGACTCCTACCAGAGAATACACAATAACAATGGGAATAATTGAGTCTGCAACAGTTAATCACTTGTTGTTCTACTTCTTAAAGTCAAAAAACACTTTTCAGTGATTCTGCTGTCATTTTTTATATTCTAATATCTTTGAAATAGGTGTATTATCTTACAAGTAATGCTGTCTTTATTGGCTGAGCATAAATTAAACACTTAAATCAGTGCAGTTTAAATTTGATCAAACAGTATTAAAAAAAACAATATCTTGGATAATGGCAGGACTTTAGACTGTATCATTACTGGCAAAGGGTTTATATGTAAGTTTCTGTTTTGCCTAATCTAGGACTCTGAGACAGTCATCTCACAGATCAGTCATAAGTAATAATCTAATGTAGAGATGAAAAAGGTTGCCTCTGAGTCCTCTTAGACCAAGTGCACCAGCCTGAAAAATACTTACTGGGCAAGAAGCATCACAACTGTGAAAACAAGCACTCAGAGTCGAGTCACAGAACTCTGTTGACCCTTCCAGATTATTATTATTATTAGTGTGTGTGTGTGTGTGTGTGTGTGTGTGTGTGTGTGTACACGCGCTAGGGCTTGAACTCAGGGCCTGAGCACTGTCTCTGAGATTTTGTGCTCAAGTCTAGAGCTCTCCCACTTGAGCCACAGTTCCATTTCCAGCTTTTCTGATGCTTAATTGGAGCTCAAAGTCACATATTTTCTTGCCTGGGCTGGCTTCAAACCATGAGCCGCAGCTCTCAGCCTCTTTCTGAGTAGCTAGAATTACAGGTATGAGCCTATAACTTTTATTTTTATACAGCAAACAACATTATATTTTCAAAAATTGGAAAAATACATATGAAGATGACAGGAAATAGCAAAAATCATATAAAACAAAGAAGTATTAATAAAGAGCTATCTATACAGAACACAGAAAACATACCAGGTCCAAAACAAAACTCAAAAATCTTTAAGTCATTTGTGTAATAGGACTTCATTGTCTTTACAAAGGCTACCCAATCTACCAAAACACTTTATAATAAAAATAGTCTTGGGGCTGGAAAAGTGGTAAAGATCACGCCTAGCAAACATCCTGGGTTCAATCCCAAAAAAGACACACACCAAAAAATCGTCTTGCTAGGCACCAATGGGTCACATCTGCAATCCTTGCTACTAAGGAGATCTGATGATAAAGGTTAGGAACCAGCCCCCAGGAAAGTCTGTGAGATTCTTTTTTTTTTTTCGGGGCGGGGGGGGGGGGCCGGTCATGGGGCCTGAATTCTGGGCCTGGGTGCCATTCCTCAGCTCTTCAGCTCAAGGCTAGCGCTCTACCACTTGAGCCACAGCGCCACTTCCGGCTTTTTTCTTTTTGCTTATGTGGTGCTGAGGAATTGAACCCAGGGCCTCAGGCATGCAAGGCAAGCGCTCTACCACTAAGCCACCTTCCCAGACCCAGTCTGTGAGATTCTTATCTCCAATTAACCACCAAAAAGCCAGAAATGAAGCTGTGCTCAAATGGTAGCATGCTACCCTTGAGCACAAAAGATCAGTCAAACTCTAGGAACAAACTAAGTCTCACTCAGACTATATCCATCAAGTACAAAAAAGAAATATCCTATAATTATTTCCCCAAAAGGCATTCAAATGAAATAACAAGGACTTAAAATTTTAAACCCTCTGGAACACAAAGGTGTAACTTCTCTGAACATTTATTTATTGAAACAAACTCCAGGAAATGAAGTATAGCTTTTTTGTTATTGTTATTAGTGGTGATGGTGATGGAGGTTGTGTTTGTTTTTGCTTTGTTTTTTTTCTCATTTGGGAGGAGATAAGGGGATGCAAAAAGGGAGAGAAGGGTAAACAAATTCAATCATGCTATTCAGTCTATGTGGAAAATGATCTACATAGCTTGTCGGCAGAAGTGGGAGGGGGAATCTGGGGAAAAGTAAGGGAAAGAGTGACATTGTTCAAAAAAATAAATGTACTCATAACCCAATTTGTGAAATGGTAGCCCCTCTGTATAGCCTTTAATAATAAATATATGACTTTATTTCACTAAAAAACCTTCCCCAATTCAACTTACTGCTCACAGTGGTGAAGATCCCAACAAGGAAATCAGGAACTTGTGCTTGGTCCTGGCTGCTCTGCAGAAGTCGTAAACCATCAAAAAACATACGAGCAGCTTCATATGGCTGATGCAAGCGCAGTAAAGAATAACCAGCTCGGTAGTATCCCTGCAACAGGATAAAGAACAAAGATGTATTGGCCCCATCTCCTCCAGTCTGCTACTAAAAGGAAAATTAAGATTGCAGCACAAGAAATCCAACTCCAAAAGCTTTGATTCTTTGCAAACACAGATTTCTAACAAACATTGAACATTATTTTCTGTGCCATATTTTTCTTCTCCCACACACTGCCAAGAAAATACATAATCATTTGCAGACCCATAACTAACATATCTAACATATGATACTGAAAGAAGGAAGCAGGCCTAGTTTCAACTACGTATTCAGCTTATTATTAATACTGCTAATCACAATCTGAGCCAGAACAGAGAAATTAAAAAATACTATGACTAGCATTAAGGAAAATAAGATTTTCATGTAGACACAGAAGTTATTGTCTGCTCCTTTCAGTAAAATAAACATAATTTCCACTGGGCATATAAGAAAAGTTGTAATGACAAACATGTATTTGATTTACTGAGTTCCACATTATAAACAAGATACACAATAGGCCATTTTTTAATGTTTGTAGAAGGAAGAAATTATGACTAATAGGGAAAAGGAGTCTAGTTT
Organism: Dipodomys ordii; assembly: GCF_000151885.1. Classification (NCBI taxonomy): domain Eukaryota; kingdom Metazoa; phylum Chordata; class Mammalia; order Rodentia; family Heteromyidae; genus Dipodomys; species Dipodomys ordii. The sequence continues at coordinate 1,941,428 of NW_012267315.1, forward strand.
TGCCTCTACGCAAATTGTAAGACTCTAGAATAAGAGTAATATGATTCTGCTTTCTCCACCATAATTATACAATGAAGCATCAGGGTCCACTGAAACACTTTTTTAGTCAACAGAACATATTCACACAGTGGGTTCTTTAAAAGCAGACACTTAAAAAGTCCACCTAACATTGAGTTCTGATTATTTGTTTTAACCTTCACTTGAAAGTCAAAGACCTAAGGTAACAATCAGTAAAAGAAAGAAAAAATGTATTTTGTATTGGGCGTGTGTGCTTTTTTAACTAATTAGGCAAGCTTGTATAGAATCTCCACTTCTTTGCTTCCTCAAATCCAAGTTCCATCTTTTTATTTTGAAGGAAGGTGAAGGTGTTCAGAATATACCACTATGAAATATTAAGCTGAAGGTATTTTTGCTTCAATAAATGCAAAATAAAGCCTTCATAGAGGTTTCCTAACTAAAAGCAGAAATTCCTAAGAAATGAGGACTACCATAAATCCCCTCTCTTAGAGAAGTTTTTTTTGGGGGGGGGGCTGATTGTGGGGCCTGACCTCTGGGCCTGGGTGCTGTCCCTCAGCTCTTCAGCTCAAGGCTAGCACTCTACCACTTGAGCCACAGTGCCACTACCGGCTTTTTTCTTTTTGCTTATGTGGTGCTGAGGAATTGAACCCAGGGCCTCAGGCATGCAAGGTAAGAGCTCTACCACTGAGCCACCTTCCCAGCCCTTAGAGAAGTTTTTTCTCATAAAGAAACAGGAGGCAAACACTGAGATGAGCCTGCACAAAACTTGCTAAAATTAAAACAGCCTTTTTCCTCCATTTGTTTTCCTCATACATTTGGCTTTTGCAGTTTTTATAGTCTGCAGCTTGAAAATTCTTTTCCTTTGTCTTGTCATGTCACCACAGTTTATCACCTATTTTTAACTCTGTTAAAAAAAAAAATATATATATATATATAGTATGTAAGTTCTTAGGCCAGTTCCTTTCTTCGTGGATCACTTCTTTTCTAGGAAGGTCCCCAAATCATATAAAATAAGATCAAATAGGTGTGCTTTTCTCCTGCAAATCTATCTTTTGTCATTCTAAACTCACAGGGCCACAGACACTGAACCTAAATACACAGAAAAAAAAACTTGAGTCCTTTCTTTGTAGAAAAGTGTGGAAAAGGGAAAGAGAAGAGAAGCATCCAAGAACTTTGGGCAAGAAAGGGAAAGTAGCCCACCTTGTTATACTATTAGGGGCTGCTGCTGTAGATTTGGCCATTAGTGAAGCTGGGAGTATCATCCTTTCAGGCCTTAGACCAGAGCCACAATCTCAGGAATCTGGGCAGACCCTAACTATGCCTCACCCAATCTTACCTAGAGGGTGGAAACATCTTAAAATGTCCTTAGGAAGAATTTCTTAGAAATGTACTCCCATTTTCTGAGCTAGGGGTGTGGCTCCATGGTAAAACACTCAATCCCAAACAATTCAAAAAAGGAAGAAGAAAGGAATGGGAAAAGGAAGAAAAAGAGATGGAGACAGCAGTCATACAAAATAATAAAAAAATTCTAGTTACTGAGTACTAATAACTTAGTATCTCCTTGTCCCTTGAAGCAACTCAAAGGTGCAAGTATTAATTCATTCTACAGTTGAGGAAATTAAAGCTTAAGAGTAATGTGGCTGCTATTGAAACCAGTTCATAGGAAAAATGTGAGACAGAAAAACTGATGCTTTTCCCACTTTATCATAGTCTCTCTATAAACTGTCATCTAGGCAACTAATTTGACACATAATTGTTACTTCAGATAGCTCCAGAATTGCTATTTAATTTAAAGCTATTTAATTTAAAGCTATTTAATTTAAACTTTCATGCTATTCCTTTCTCCAGTTTAAGTGGGGATAGTATCTTCCAGTCCTCTGACTTGCCTGAGCACCAAGAATGCTGACACTTGCTTAGTCCCTCCAAAGAGGGTGGTTTTCTACTCTCAGAAATGCTTTCTGGATTAACATCATATCTTCTACAAAGCTTTACTAAAATGAAACACATAGACAGTGCAGAACACATACTGTAAGTATTTGTGTAACTATATCAGGACAAAATGAACCCTTCTATAATCTCACTGCACTTCATTTGCTAGGTAGCCAAGCTCCACTATCTCCAACAAGTATGTCTCTGCTCTTCTTGAGATAATGCTCCCCTGACTATGGTCCTCTGTCTTAAGTGCACAGGGCATTGAAGAAAAAGTATTCCTAGCATGTCCATATTTAAAAGAAAGAGGAGAAAACAGCTAATGAATATTTAAAAGAAGGGTGAGAAGACAGCAAATAAAGAACACAGGGAAACAAGACATCACCTCATACCTTCACATAGGTTGGGTCCCACTGAAGACACTCCTTGGCAGCAAGCAATGCTTCATTCCATTTACCAAAGCTGTAAAATGCACTGGATTTATTGCACAGTAGCACAGCCAAGTCTCTTGGGGGAACCCTGTAAAAAGAACAAAATGCTGTTTTTAAGGACATGGTTCTACAAATATAGGAAATAATCTCTGAGCTGTCTACTGCCATGACGAATTTCAGCAGGCAGTGTTTCAACTATGTTTATCATATCTGTCCTTTATATCTATCTATCCTAGAACGATAAAGCATTTACAATGTAAAAACCTGTCCTTCCTCACTCCTAGATTCTCTGCTCCCACCTTTTAATGGCAAATGTCTTAAACACTTTGGTTACATTTCCCACTGATCATCACAATTTTTTTCTTTTTAGAGCTCTTGGGGAAAGATATAAAAATGTTGACCTGTCATAAAATGGAGAGGATGGGAGCTCCCACTGAGCCCCACACAGTGTGAGCAACTCCACATGCATGTTAGCACAGAGCATATCACAGGACTACTAGGAACATCTGACCACACTATATCCTTGAGCAAGCCTCGGAAGAATAGACTGTAAATAAGGTCTGTGCAGGCCCTGGGAGCAGGAACCACTGGTGGGGTATCCAAGACCTTGAAACTCATAGTATAGACCAAAGGGAAGGTAGGAACTCCAGGTAACTGCACCCAAGACACCTGCCTGTGAGCAAACAACTGAAGAATGGCCAAAGGGGGCCCTCTAAAGCAAAGACTTCCTTTTTTGCCTGTGTCCAAAGGTAATACAACAGCAAGAATATTGCTAAAACCAGACTGAAAAGAGAAACAAAATATACCACAGAGTCAAGACAAGTCCAGGTGTTACTGAAATTTTAGACACACAAAATAAAAAACCAAGGGCTGGGAATATGGCTTAGGGGTATTGTGCTTGCCTAGCATGCATGGGTTCAATTCCTCAGTACCACATAAACAGAAAAAGCCAGAAGTGGCACTGTGGTTCAAGTGGTAGAGTCCTAGCCTTGAGCAAAAGAAGCTCAAGGACAGTGCCCAGGCCCTGAGTTCAAGCCCCCTGGACTGCCAAAATTAATTGATTAATTAATTAATTAAAATAAAAACCAAGCCAGGCACTGATGGTTTACACCTCTGGTTCAAAGCCAGCCTTGACAAGAAAGTCACAAGACTCTAATCTCCATTTAACCACTAGAAAACCAGAAATGGCACTGTGGCTCAAAGTGGTAGAATACTAGCCTGAACAAAAGAGCTCAGGGACAGTTCCCAGGACCTGAGTTCAAGCTCCAGGATCAACAAAAAAAAAATTTTTTTAACTAAAACCTAGACTTACAACTTCTTATTTGATATTTTAAGTATAAAAAACAATACCAGTGTGAGAAAGATAAGTAATGGTGATCCAAACAAAAATAAAACAGTAAAAATCATCTCTGTGTTGCCTTACTCTCAGCAGTATCTGGATTCTTTCACTACCCATTTGTCTCTGGTGAAGAGATGTAGCCCCAGACACATTCAGGAGGCAGAGAAGCATGCAGCAGGTGTTCGCATGTAAACCAGGACTACAGGTAGAATTGAGGCCACAGTGTCATTCCCAGACTCCCCGCACGGGTAGCCACTCCCAGCTGCAGTGATTGTTGGCTATAGCTAGGGACTCTCAACACCCCATTTCCAGAGATATATCCTCATACTATTGAGAGCTGCTCTTAGCAATTACAATTATGCTCTTGCCTGAATTACATCCCCTTAAAATTTATATGTTGAAGCCAGGTGCCGGTGGCTCACGCTTGTAATCCTAGCTACTCAGGAGGCTTAGATCTGAGGATTGTGGTTCAAAGCCAGCCCAGGCAGGAAAATACATGAAACTCTTGTCTCCAATAAACCACCAGAAAACCGGAAGTGGTGCTGTGTGTCTCAAGTGATAGAGTGCTCACCTTGAGCTAAAGAGCTCAGGGACAGCAACCTAAGTTCAAGCCCCAGGACAGTGGGTGGAGGGGGTGGGGTGGGGGTGGGAATCATATGTTGAAGCCCTAACCCCTAATGTGACAGTATCTGGACATGGGGCCTTTAAGATGCAATATGTTTAGATAAAGTCATGTGGGTGGAGTCTTCATCACAGATAGTGCCCTCATAAGAAAAGACACTAGAAAACTTGCTCTCTGCCATGTGAAGACAGGAAGACGGCAGCTATCAACAAGGCAAAAGAGTCAATACCTTGCCCTTGAACTTCCAGCCTCCAGAACTATAAGGAATAAGTTTCTGTTGTTTAAGCCACCCAGTATACAACATTCTGTTATGACAATTCGAGCATGTTAATATACTCTTGCTCTAGGATAAACCTCAAAGTCAGACAGCCAATAAGCAATGAATGACTGATGTGAGAATTAAAAGAGCAGCCTGCAGAACCAGCTCTGTGGTACAATTTATGTCTCAGAACTTCCCATCAATTCATGCTGAATCTAGACGCCATATCTTTGTCTTGCCCTGCTTTCCTCACTCTCTTTGTCCTGAAACAACTCAGCAAATCACATGGACCTTAATCCCTATGTTTGCTGGCAGCAGCAGGAAAGCAGACATCAGGCAATGGACAAGAGTATAGTATTGAGAAAGTCACATGCAAGGTAACATGTGAGGGTCCAGGAAAAAGTCTCATTAGTGATCATCACATAGATAGTGTGTGGAGTCACTCTGCAACCATAGTCACTGTTTAACACTTCATCTTTAAGAAAGTTGAGTGTCTTTCCCTGAATAAGAAGCTCCAGTTCAGCTCCAACATGGCCCAGATCTGAACCAGGACGAGGCAAAACTACAGAAATCACAGGCACAAGCAAGTTACATTGGCTCAGGATTCACTCAAGCATTACATGTGATGATGGGAAAAGAGAGCCATGTCAATCACTTAACTCAATGCCATTTGTCAGCACAAGTTCAGGCTATATGCACCCCACAGATGCCAACTTCTACTTCTTCCACCACAAATTGTTTCTCAAGGATTATCCAGAAACCTCTAGGGGTCCTTAAGACTATTTCAGGTAGTCCATAAAGTGAAAATGTTTCACAACTATGATTGTTTAGACAAAGGCCCTCAAATAATGCACCTTTTCTACTTAGCAAAAGAGAAATTGCAGATACAATTAATTTACAGGTATTGAGAAAGGGAAGTCATCCTGCATTATTATATAATCTCAGGGATCCTGAGGAGAGAGAGGCAGAGGAGCCTCACTCATCATATCACCTTCTCCTCTATGATACGATGACTGAGGCACATTGGGAATAATAGAAAATGGAGACAAAAGGAAAGGAACACATGTAGCCTCTCAAAGATAGAAAAGACTGGATGAATGAGGCCCCAGCCCACACACTCCTGCCTCTAGGAGAAACACGGTGCCTCATCTGAGAGCCTACACAAAGCTGCAACCCTATTAATCCTTTAATTTAATCCCAAAAACTCATTTCTGACCTCTGACCTCTAGAACTACAAGGGAATAAATTTTCATTGTTTTAAGCCACTAAGCTTGTGGCAATCTGTTACCACAGCAATGAGAAACCAGAAGAACAACAATACTAAGACATTATGTGCTTTTTCATAACTATTCTCCCACAAGCCTACAGAGGCTAAGAACATGATGTGTCAAAGATTGAAAGAAGAGGCAAATGAGACTTGCAAAAATGTGCTGCTTCAAAATAGGGAAGGGAAAGGAAGGGAAAGGATGAGAAGAAGAGAAGAAACAATAACAGAGGAGGTGATTTTGGCCTAAGTATAGTATATGTATATATGAAAATATTTGCTGAGGGTATTTCCCAGTTCCCAGATCTAATCAATTCAAAGTTTCCACCTTTGGCCACTATACCACTTGAATACAAGTAATACTCAAGTGACAGTCTTCCTGCCCTCTTGGACACTGGAATGGAGTGAGAAGGGTAGTCTTGAAGGTATTTTTTTCTTTTAACCTTTTATTGAGAAGGTGATGAGCTGTGGGGGGTTAAGTTACATAGGTAAGGCAATAAGTACATTCGTTTTTAATCATTGTTACCCCCGTCCCTCTTTATTTCCCACTTACCCCTCCCTCCCCCCCCCAACCAAGCTGTAATGTTCATATCCAACATAGTGTCAAGTGAGTATCAATGTTACTGTGGTTCATCCATTGTTCTGCTGTTTCTGTGGGTATCATTTCAAACATGTTTTTATCTGTTTTATCTGTTTTTATCATTTCAAACATTGGTGTTAGCCTTGGGACTGAGGAAAGAAGCAGAACCAAGCACATATATATGGTATCTTACTTTAGACAAACAAATTTCTTGATCTCTACCTCAGTGTGTCCTAAAATTCTATTTTGTGACAATGTTATAAACTTGGTACACAAAGTGAAGGCCAGATAGAGGCCTTCATCTTTTTTGAAACCTCCCTTGAGCCTCTTTAATTCCTGTAACAAGGAGCCTTAAGAAAACACATGAAAGTGACTTATCTTTCACTAACTTGTAATCTCCTCCCCACGTATGTCTTAATCACATTCCCAGAACTTACTCCCCTAGTCCAGATAGCCATTTGTCCTGCTCTTCCTTCAGGAATTTTCTGTTGTTTGCCTTTAAAATATAAATATACTTTGCTATGTGTTCAAATTTCTTTCTTGGGAAGACCTCCTTATACATATAAAAAACTAATAAACTAACATGCTCGTCTCATGAAAATTAGCTCTGGTATTAATTGATTTACCAGATCCAGTAAAAAAAAAATCCACTTTTTTTCCCTTTTTAGGGGGTTTCACCCACCACCACTTTTTTTGCCAGTTATGGGGCTTGAACTCTGGGCCTGGGTACTGTCCCTGAGTTTTTGTGCTCAAAGTTAGTACTCTACCAATTTGAACCACAGCTCTACTTCCAATTATTTTTTCCTACTTGAGTGGAGGTAAGAATTTCACGAGATTCTCTGCCTGGGCTGGCTCTGAACCACAATCCTCAGATCTCAGCCTTCTGTGTAGCTGGGATTATAGACATGAACCATCAGTGCCTGGCCTACCATTTTTTAACAAAATAAAATAAAGTTCTTTAAAATGGCTCCAAGAGCAATCAATAATAAAATTATCTCTGGAACACTGGAACTGAGACCAGCTTGGAATTAAAACCTCTTCCTCCTTCCCAACAAAGCAGCCATAGCCAATCCAGGATAAGAATCCAAATTCAGAATTCATTTTAAGGACTTCAATTTGTTTTTTTTTACTTTCTTTCTCCTGTCTCCATGGGAGAAAAGATGCAATTGTTTGAGAGGAGTGGGGTTTTTTCCTTAAAAATTTTACTCTGTTGATGGGCTGGGAAGGTGGCTCAGTGGTAGAGCGCTTGCTTTGCATGCATGAGGCCCTGGTTCGATTCCTCAGTACCACATAAGAAAAAAGCCGGAAGTAGCACTGTGGCTCAAGTGGTAGAACGATAGCCTTGAGCTGAAGAGCTGAGGGACGGCACTCAGGTCCAGAGTTCAGGCCCCACAACTGGACCCAAAAAAAAAAAATTTACTGTGCTGGGCACCAGTAGCTCCTGCCTGTATTCCTAGCTACTCAGGTGGCTGAGATCTGAGGATCTCAGTTCAAAGCCAGCCCAGGCAGGAAAGTTCTTGAGACTCTTATCTCCAGTTAACCACCAGAAAACCAGAAGTGGCGCTGTGGCTCAAGTGGTAGAGTGCTCACCTTGAGCTGAAGAGCTCAGGGACAGCACCCAGGCGCAGAGTTCAAGCTCTATCACCACCAACAACAACAACAAACTACTCAAAACCTTTCAAAGACCTCTGGAAAAGTATGAAAGGCTGTGTCCAAGTCTACCTACAGAGAGTGTTTATACAGGGCAAAAAGATAACTCATCTTGCCATTTATCTCAACTATCAGGCTATCTCAACCAAAACCTAGCGAAGTGGTCCTCCCAAAACTTGCCAGGCATGGAAACTGTTAGCCCAATAGCCTCCTCTCTCATAGCTTAGCATCCTCTTTCCCTAGGCAAAACTAGGCCCATTTAGAAAAGGCACTGGTCTGTGGCAGCTAGCACTATATAAGGCAGCAAGATCCCCTAAACCTATGGGTCACCTGAGTGAGCACTCCTTTGGGAAAGCTATAACCATATAAGGCAGCAAGATTCCCAAAAGCTCAGAAGTTATAAAAGTCACAATAGCTGTTACTTCTTCTCTGTTGTGAGAAGGGGTCTTGCCTGTCCTTTTATTGGCAATAACTCTTTTCTTTATTCTTTGTACCTGTATGTCTGAGTGGTTTTCTGGCTGTCTAATTTACTCTAACAGAAACATATGTTTAAAATCCCAACATTCTGAGAATAAGGAAGGAAGAGTAAGTTTGAGGCTAGCCTGAATTACAAGTGGGACCCTGTCTCAAGACCAAATGAGAACAAAATGTAAGGATGTCCTAGTCAAATCAACTTTAAATTATTTCAACTTAATATAGCCTCATTTATATCAATTATATACACAAAGTGATGATGGTAATGCCAAAACTAGCTGAACAGTCCAACTCTGATATGTCTTTGTAAAATTTACATACTAAAGCTATAACATAGCCAACAAAGGTAAACAACTGTAAACAACAGTTTAAACACTGTAAACAACTGAAAGTTAATTATAAGCTAACTGTGTACGTGTTAGGGAGAAGACACAAATATTAAATAGGTTTTTCTTCTTATAAGGAAAAAGTCTGTAAGAAATGTACACATTACCTTGCTCATGTAATTGTAATCCCTCTGTATGGTATTTTCACAATAAAAAAAAAGGAAAAAGTCAAACAGGGCACCAGTGGCTCATACCTGTAATCCTAGCTACTCAGGAGGCTGAGATCTGAGGATCATGGTTCAAAGCCAGCCCAGGCAGAAAAGTCCGTGAGACTCTTATCTCCAATAAACCACTAGAAAAACTGGAAGTGGCACTGTGATAGTGTTCTCCTTGAGCTGAAGAGCACAGGGACAGTGCCCAAGCCCAGAGTTCAAGCCCCATGACCAACCAAAAAAAAAAAAAGGAGAAGAAAGAAAAGAAAAAGAAAAAGTCAAAATTATAAGAAAGCATCTTAGGGGCTGGGAATGTGGCTTAGCAGTAGAGTGACTGCCTAGCATGCATGAGGCCATGGGTTCAACTCTTTGGTACCACATAAACAAAACAATAAATAAAAGAAAGAAAAATTTTAAAAACAGAAAGCATCTTATTCAATTTCTCTTGGAATTGACAGCTAAAGACATTTGGAGACAAGATCCAAAGCGTAGTTAGGTGAGTGAAGAGGAAAGGTAGGTGTCCAGGCCAGGGTAAAAACATCTACAAAGTCCATAAGACTCTTAGCTTCAACTAACTACCAAAAAGCCAGGAGTAAAACTGTGGCTCAAGTGGTAGAGCACCAGCCTTGAGTGGCATAAATAAATAAAAGTACTAAGTGAATATAATGCAGAATGAAGAGTAGGAACTGGCTGCAATAGATGCATGATCTGGTGTCTTAAGAGCCATTAAAAGGACTTGGGAGTTTACCTTACATACAATTCGAAAATAAACACTATCCAGTATAGTTTTGTAACAATTATAATGTCTTATTCTATATGATCTAATAAAGTAACTATTAGCCACATGTTCCTAATATAACTGAAATTTAAATTTTATTTTAATTTACTTTAAAATCCATAGCCACATTTTACTAGTGGCTACCATATTAAACAGTACACACAAGAAGATTTTGAACTGAGGATTAATGAGATGTAAGGGATATTTCTGGATCACTCTTGCCAAAGGTAAGATGGATAATGAATTCGGGAGAAAAAGGCAGTAAGACTTGCTGATGACCTTCACTATAGTAAGATTGAGGTAAAAGAGAAATCCACTTAGGGCTTTCAGACAAACTCTGCTCTATCTTATAGAAACAGAGCTTTGATTTTAAATATGCATGCAAATAATGTTGAATTTTTTATACACACACAAACATACACACACACACACACACACACACACATATACATACATATAAATACAGAGAGAGAGAGAGAGAGAGAGAGAGAGAGTGCCAGCCTAGACTTCTGAGAATATTCTGATATCACTGACTCTAAGTGATTACGGACAATACGTGTTATGTGGAATACATAAAGTTGAAAAACATACAAAAGCACAACAATGGATTGCTTATAATAATACCAATAGAAATATATTCTATAGGGCCCCACAACTGACAAAAAAGAAGAAATATATTCTATAAGAAAAACATAGCACCATGAAGCAACTAAGTTTCAATAGCCATCCTCTATGTTCTAGAAGAGAAAACATCCAAAGATACTACTTCTATCTCAACCAAGCAAAAGTCAGGAACTCTTCTATTTTTTTTTTGCCTGTTTGTTTAAAGTAGGGCAAGAGGTATTAGAGGATTAGAGAGTGAAAAGATGGAGATGAGATTTACATTTTCTCCAACTACCAATTACTTCATTTCCAAGGTATTTAGGAAGTTTGGAGCAACTCTATATACATTAACTTGAAAGTAGTTTTCCTTGTAGCACATTTTCGATAGGGAAATGTCTCTTGCAAAGGGGTAATGATTGGTTCTTGAGAAATAAAAAATTTCACTCACATGCATACAAAGTACAGATACACACACACATATATACTACAGAAACATATATACAGGACTGTCTTTGGTATTTAAATTTCATGAGAAATGGAAAGTTATATTAGAAAACCAATCTTTAAAATATGAGGTGAGGAACCAGTAGCCAGTGGCTCACACCTGTAATCCTAGCTACTCAGGAGGATAGGATCTGAGGATCATGGTTCAAAGCCAGTCTAGGCTGGAGAACTGGAGACTCTCATCTCTAATACACTACTTAGAAAATGCTAGAAGTAGCACTGTAATTCAAGAGGTAGAGTGCTAGCCTGAGCACAGAGAGGCTCAGGGACAGAACCCAGGTCCTGAGTTCAAGCCCAATATTGGGGAAAAAAATTGAGAAGACTACAATGAAATAAAAGTATTCAAAAACACTGCCTTAAAGAAAATTAAAGGAAAAATGAAGAGGTTTTATGAGCAAACTAAAGTTTTCTTTAATGATAAATACAGATAAACAAAATGTGACAAACAGATACAGTGGAATATTAGCTGCCATATGTTATAACATGTACCTTGAGGACAATGCGTTAAGCAAAATAAACTAGGTACAAAAAGACAAATAGGATATAATTCTCCTTCTTTGGGGTAACTTTAGTAGTCAAATTCATGGACAGAGAAGCAAAATGGTGATTGTTTAGAGATGCAAAGAAAATGGAACAAAATTCTAGTCTTGCAAATAAAAAAATACAGAGATGAGTTAGATAACAATGGGAATAGACAATACTACCATTTTATATGCAAGAATGGATTAGCCAAACATGGTGGTATATAACTGGAGCCCCATTACTTGGGAGGCTGAGGCAGGAGGATCTAGTTCAAAACAAACCTGGACAGCAGGTTTGTGATTTTGTCACAAACAATAACACAAAGAGTGTACTAAAATCCATGGGGGTTTTTAAGTTATTTTTTTCTTGGCAGCGCTATGGATTAAACTTTCAGCCTTGTACATGCTAGCAAAGTTATTCTACCACTGAGCGATATCCCTAGTTCAACAGATGGAATCACACTGTATAACCGAGCTGGTCCCAAACTTGCAATGTACCCTCCAGAATGGTCTTGAAACAGAGATCTTCCTGCTTCTACCTCCCAAATGCTGGGATTACAAGCCTAGGCTACCATTTCTGACTTAAAGTTTTAAAGAAGAAGAAAACAAAACAATGTATAAGAATATTTACTGGATTTGTATTTCTATTCCATGTTTAACAGAAAAATAATCCATACTCAACACTACCAACATAATTTTTTTTTAAGTAGGAAAAAGAGCCTCTCCTCCCATCTCTAGTAGTGCTATTTACATGCACTCCGGGGAAAGCAAAGGCAGCAAGATGTTAACTATCAGAGAGCAGTCAAAATGACTTCATTTGTTCGTACTGTTTTGCTTTTGACAAGTACTGGAGTTTGAATTCAAGGCCTCGTGCTTGCTTGCTAGGCAGGTGTACACCAACAGCTCCCATTTGTCTTAGTTATTTTCAAGATAGAACATCACTTAATGCCCAGGCTGGACTGGATTGGGATCCTTCTATTTGTGCTTCCTAACATGATTAGGATGATAGGTACACTTCATAGCACCCAGCCCTTATAATTTGGGATAACAAGCAAGCACCACCATGTCCAGCTTTTGGTTGATATGAATTCTAATGAATTCTTCTTTCCTGACTCAGGTATGGCCTCAAACCACATTCCCATATCACTGCTTCCCAAGGCCTGAGTCATCGTGCCCTGAGTTTTTAGAGGGGGGAAACTCAGCATCCTGAATAAGTTGGAGAAAAGGTAAGAGGCTATCAATATTTTTATTAGGCAAATATGACACAACAGTGAGTATTAAAAAAGGAAAGTATAGTCCTACAGCTTAGAGTGTGGATATATAAATGCAACAGGTAGTTCTTACATCAGAGCTCTTTATATTAGCTAAAGTAGGTTAGCTGCAATTTTCTTCCAGTTTCTTTGTTAGGCACTTGGCTATTTCCTATCATTTTGTTGTTTCAATGTTTGACTTGATCACTCAAGAACAGATTGGAATGATCTTACCAATCAAAAAGTCTTGTGTTAGGGGCTGGGAAGTTGGCTCAGTGGTAGAGCGCTTGCCTTGCATGCCTGAGGCCCTGGGTTCGATTCTTCAGCACCACATAAGAAAAAAGAAAAAAGCCAGAAGTGGCGCTGTGGCTCAAGTGATAGGGCACTGGCCTTGAGCTGAAGAGCTGAGGGACAGTGCTCAGGCCCAGAGTTCAGGCCCCACAACCAGACCAAAAAAAAAAAGTCTTGTGTCAGGACCACTTGTTTCTTGTAGTTTTTATAATCAGTGTTATCAAAGGAATTTTTGTTCCTGGCATTCATTATCATTACTTAACAAGGTCAGAGGAATTGTACAGAAGCTGCTTCTTTACTATACATTGTAACTAGTGGGAAAATGTGAGCTGGAAGAAATGAATGTGTGACAGTTCTTAATATTTAATAAAATATTTAATTTTGCCATCCTAGCTCCTGATTTTGGCTTGGTTTGTTTCCCATGCCACCTTGTCCCTAGCCTAGCCTGCCTCAAAGCCACAGTAAGGTCTTTGCCGAACTAACAAGAAAGCAACTGAAATTAACTCCCTAACAGGCCTCACATGCAGGTGGTTTAAACTACTCACAATAGGGCCAAATTCTGTACTAAATGAATCTGAGACTACAGTCCAATAGCCAGACAAATAACCACCACACAATAATAATGAATAATTCACGATAAGGATCTGTCATATCTCATTATCTTTAATAGGTACAAGTTAAAAAATATTTTGGGGGTAAAAAAAAAATAATGTGTGATAACATGCACTAATCTTAAGTGTTAAGTTTATTTAATTTTTGTATCTATATAATTCTTACCCAAGATCTGTATTTGAACATTGCCAAGTCCCCCAAAGGTTCCCATTGGTCTAATTCTTTTTTTTTTTTATTTGTGAACATACTGTACAGAGGGTTACAATTACATGGGCAGGATAATGCGTACATTTCTTACCAAGCATTGCAGCCTCCTCCTTTGGTTTACCCTTCACATCCCTTCCCAGCCTCCCCCTCCCCCCCAATCCCAATCCTTCTCCTTCCCCCCCTTCCCCCCCCCCCCGCACCAACGTTGTAAAGCTCGTTTTGGACATGACAACTTGTACTTCTCATTGTTGCAACAGGTCCACCTGTATCTTTAAACAACTGGTTTTTCCCCATCTCCTCCTCAAGTTATACTGACATCAAATATAGTGAAAGCAGGGGTTATACTGTGGGGGAGGGCTAATTCTTTTTTTTATTGTCAAGATGATGTACAGAGGGGTTTCAGTTACAAAAGTAAGGTAATGAGTACATTTCTTGTCAACCTTGTTACTCCTTCCCTCAGTTTTTTCCTACCTTCCCAACCTCCTTCCCAACCTCCCCCCAGTCTAAATCTAAACCCAATTCCACCATCATTTTGAGCTCTCAGTTATAAATGAGTTTTGCCTGTTCCAGAATCTCAGAATCACAGTGGATTCCCTCTGTGATGGGTTTCTTTCCTTAAATATTACTTATGTATGATCGTCCTCTATTGTGGCAGGTATCAATAGTTCATTTTTCTTGTTGTGATATATTGTGGGATTATACAAATATACCATGAGTTACTTATTCCTTTGATGAGAGTTTGGGTTTTTTCTAGTCTGAGATAACTATGAGTGAAGTTGTTATAAATGTTCTTACACATGTCTCTGAATGGATATTGTTTGCATTTTGGGAGGTTGGGGGTCATTCCCAGAAGTAGAATCATTGGATCTCAGAGGATATCCAGTTTTTTTTTAGTGGATACTGCCAGGTTTCCAAATGATTGACTTAGTTTACATTCCCAATAGCAATATACTGGAAGTGTAAATTGCCAACACTTTACAATGCTAGTTACTGACAGTCTTTTTAAATTTTAGCTGGAGTAGTATCTCATTGCAGTTTTAATTAGCATTTTCCTTATGACTAATAATAATATTGCTTTGTCATAAGTTTATTTGGGCATATGACTCTCCTCTTTCATGAAGTTCTAAATTGACCCAATCGGAGTTTATATTGCTTCTAATAAGTTGTTACCAGATAACATTATGTCAGACAAATGTTAGTTCTATAGAAGCAAAAATATACTAGTAGACAGCTAGGAGCAAAGTGCACTCTGATCTAGACAACTTACATTGTTATTCAACAATGCAATGTACAAATTATAATAACCTCAGGAAATAAATTTTCTAAGACACCAATTATCAGTAAGTAAGGAGGTTTTATTAGAGTCTAGTAATAACATGGTACTAACAACATAGTTTTGTGATTAAAAACTAAAAATAGGTTAAACTTCTCTGGCAAAAACTTGAAAGCTGTCCCCTCATAATAATCAATGATATTCATAACTTAGGAAATTGAACTTATACCTCCTTTGCTATAATAAACCATTCTTGTGCTCTTTAAAGTAGCCACTCCTGACTCACTGAGCCCTGAACTGCCTTTCCTAAAACTCAAAAGCTTCTCAGCATTTGGGGAAGCTGACCAACCATACCACCTGTTCCTAGGGATCTGATGATTAAAGCCCATCTCTTTTCCAGAAGCTGTGCATCAATATGGAGCACAATTCTGGTCTCTGAAACTTAAAAAGATGTTTGTTGGGAAACTCAGAGGCACTATTCTATCACTTTTACTGAATATGCTTTAAGAAGAGGATTTGTTACTTGGGCGGTACTATCCAAAGTAGAAGTGAGGCTATGAATCTAAACATTGAGATGTGTAGATGAGGTACTCTCAATTTCAGCTGTATTTTGCTTCTGATCTAAGTAAAGCAAAAACTCATAGGGAATCACAGAAAACATGATGGGAACTATTGACCTGAAAAATACTGAAATCCACCCTATCTCTGGACTTTTACTTATGTGAGAAAATATCACTTATGTTATCGGTAAGGATGAGTCTAGCTCCCAGAAACAGAGTATGTAGCAGTGGCTTGAACCAAGAAGACTAATATTCTCACATAACCTGGGAAGCAAAAACAGTTAAGTACTCTGTATATTTTAGTAACACCATTCTAGGCACACTAGTTCTCATGCTTACCCTATAAGGGTAGAAGAAAGTTGCTAAACCTCTAGACATTACCTTCAATGCAGGAAGAGGGAGAAGAGAAGAGCTACCTGGATCACTGGCACCACTTGACTCTTATAAAAGAAAAAACTTGAAGCTGGGCACCAGTGGCTCATGCCTTTAATCCTAGCTACTCAAGAGGCTGAGATCTGAGGATTGAGGTTCAATGCCAGCCCAAGAAGGAAAGTCCATGTAACTCTTATCTCCAAATAAACACCAAAAAAAAAACCCAAGTAGAAGTAGTGGTAAGGTGCTGGTCTTATTAGCAACACAAGTTCAGGGACAGAGCACAGGCCCTGAGTTCAAGCCTTAGGACTGGCACCAAAAATAAAGTAAAAAGAAAAAAGAAAAAGGTTTTCCAAAGCTCCCAAGTAGACTTGTTATGTTCTACTGATGAGAAATAGAACCATGGGGTTGGGGTGAGGGGAATCTAGCTCTGTAATTGCTGGTGGCCAGGAAAGTAGAGATTGACAAAGATGTTAGGTTTATCAAATAATGAAGTGTCCCAAAATGAGCCAGTAAATATCCTTATTGAATGAGTCAGAATAAGAATTAAAAGCACAGAAACTTAACTGTATTAACATTCTATGTAGTTACTATTACTCTTTTATTACAGTTCTGTCTAGATCATTCTGTCCATTTGGCAGCCATGAGGCACATATATATATATTGATGTTTTTAAATGAACTAAAATACAATTAAAGCTTCAATTCCTCAATCGCTAGCCACATATGTATGTATGTATATAATATGAATACCCTTAAGCTTGCAAGAGTTATTTAAAGACAAAACAAAATTTTACTCAAAAGCACAGCCTCAAATTTTGAAAATACTTGTTTTTGTATGGGCAAATTCACTATTACAAAATCCCAGTTATTTCTATATTAATGAAGAATTTTTTAAAAATTATCACCTGAAAATAAAATTGTAAGAAATTAACAAGGCTCATCTAAAAGAACATACAAACCAGTTTGTTGAATGGTAACTCCTTTGTACAACTACTGAAAGATAATGATTTTTTTTTGTCAGTCATGGGGCTTGAACTCTGGGCCTGGGTGCTGTCTCTCAGCTCTTCAGCTCAAGGCTAATGCTCTACCACTTGAGCCACAGAGCCACTTCCAGTTTTCTGAGTGGTTTATTGGAGATAAGAGTCTCACAGACTTTCCCTGCCCAGGCTGGCTTTGAACCACGATCCTCAGATCTCAGCCTCTTGAGTAGCTAGGATTACAGGCGTAAGCCACCAGCTTGAAAATATAACTTTTTTAAGAATATGCAAGCCATTAATGTTTTTTCTTTCATACATGTGTTTCTAACGCATTTATAAGATTATCTCTTTGTTGCTTTGTATGTCCCTCCCCCACAGTATAACCCCTGCTTTCACTATATTTGATGTCAGTATGGAGATGGGGAAAAACCAGTTGTTTAAAGATACAGGTGCACCTGTTGCAACAATGAGAAGTACAAGTTGTCATGTCCAAAACGAGCTTTACAACGTTGGTGCGGTGGGGGGGGGAAGGGGGGGAAGGAGAAGGATTGGGATTGGGGGGGAGGGGGAGGCTGGGAAGGGATGTGAAGGGTAAACCAAAGGAGGAGGCTGCAATGCTTGGTAAGAAATGTACGCATTATCCTGCCCATGCAATTGTAACCCCTCTGTACAGTATGTTCACAAATAAAATAAAATAAAATTTATAAAATAAAAAAAAGAATATGCAAGCCAGAATAGCCAGGGAAAGATACCACTACTATAAAAAGTAATAAACTTTTCCTATCTGTAGAAGCATGAAGAATTGCAAAAGTACTGTGCTAAATAAGAGCACAGATTCAAAGAGGATATTCTATTTAAGCAAAGTTCTAAACCATGCAAATATAAGAAATAAACTCATAACCAAGAGAGATGTATGCTAACTGGAAAGAGGCAGAGTAAACTTTCTAGGGGAAGAAAATTTTCTATATTTTGACCATGGTTATTGGCTGCATGGATATACTATTTTACTAAAACCCACTGACCAAGTACACTCAAAATATTTGTGCCTGTTATTGTATATAAATAACCCATTAAAAAAACTGGAAAAATAAAAAGTACTGAGAAATGTCATTTTAGATTATCTTCACATACTCTAAGAAGCAAATTGCCAATACCTGACAAAATGATAAAGTAGGCCCCTCACAACAGAATATAATAAAAATATTTTAGAAGAATGAACACACTTTATCTGGAATAATTTCCAAAATATATTTGAAAAGGCCTGTGTAGACTACTGTGCACATTATCCCCCCTTTGTGTAAATACAAATAAATAGGTAAGGCTAAGAATATTATCTGTATTTGTTTGTCATACGTAAAGAAATTATGGAAGGAACCAACAGAAATAAAATTATTTACCATTATTGAGAACAAAACAGAGGGCATGAGACTTTTCTTCCAAATCTTTTTTTAATTTTCAGCTCTCGAGTTTGAATTCAGAACCTTGTGTTTGCTAGTCAGTCACTGCCTCAAGCCCTTTTTGTTCTAGTAATTTTTGAGATAGGATTTCATATTTTGTTTAGGCCAACCTGGACCTTGATTCTCCTATGTACATTCCATACACCTGTCATGACAGGTGCACATGACTGGGCCTAGCTATTAATTAAGATGGAATGTCATAAACTTTTTGCTTGAGCTGGCCTTGAATATTAATCCCTGATCTTCATCTCCTAAATAGGATTACTGGTGTGTGCTACCAGAACCCTGACACTTCAAAATCTTTTTGCAATCTCAAATTACATTCAATTCAAAAATATTTTGGTACAATGAAAATTAATTTTAGGTAGTTTCCCTTTAAGGGAAATTATATATATAATAAATATTGTATATTTATTATATATATATATATATACTTGTGAGATGGCTACTCTAATGATACTAAAAATATAACCCATTAAGGAAGACAGCAATAGATATTTCACAAAAATTACAAACTCCTGTACATCAAAGGGTCCTGAAAAGAGTTGAATAGTAAGAAGCTTACTACTGTAGCCTACAGCTGATAGCAGGATAAAGTGATAGAGTATCTGGTCCCATAACTGTTAAATATATAATCTGGTCCAGCATTTTAACTGCTAAGAATATATTCTATAACATCATTATTGTGTTTATAAATGCAATATATATGTATATATTCTACAGACATACTCTGTTCAAGTACATAAGGATAGTCACTGCTTCATTCGTTGTAAAAGCAGCTGGGTGCCAGTGGCTCACATGCCTGTAATCCTAGCTACTCAGGAGGCTGAGATCTGAGAATCATGGTTCAAAGACAGCCTGGGCAGGAAAGACCCTGAGACTTCTATCTCCAATAAACCACCAGAAAACTGGAAGTGGCACTGTGGCTTAAATGGTAGAGTGCTAGCCTTGAGCTGAATAGCTGAGGGACAGCACCAGGCCCAGAGTCCAAGGCCCACAGTCAATCAAAAAAAAAGCATGGGGCTGGGAAGGTGGCCCAGTGGTAGAGTGCTTGCCTTGCATGCATGAGGCCCTGGGTTTGATTCCTCAGCACCACATGAGCAAAAAGAAAAAAGTCGGAAGTGGCGCTGTGGCTCTAGTGGTAGAGCGCTAGCCTTGAGCTGAAGAGCTGAGGGACAGCACCCAGGCCCAGAGTTCAGGCCCCACGACCGGACCCAAAAAAAAAAAAAGCAAAAACAAACTGAAAAGCTCAACAACTGAACTTTATATAAAGTGTCATACTATCTAGAACAGAACGTTATATAAAGTTGTTTAAAAATATGGGCTAAGCCAGGCACTGGTGGCTCATGTCTGTAATCCTAGCTATTCAGGAGGCTGAGATCTGAGGATGTTGGTTAGAAGACATCAGCCAAAAAAGTCTGTAAGACTCATCTAATTAACCACCAAAAAGCTGGAACTGCAACTGTGTTCCCTTAAGGGGGGAAAAAATCTAAGGAACAGTGCCCAGGCCCTGAGTTCAAGCCCTAGAACACACACACACACACACACACACACACACACACACACACACACACTATGAGTTAGACCATATTAATAAAATACAAAAAGTCAGATTTTACCACGCACCAGTGGCTCACACCTTTAATCCTATCTACTCGGGAGGCTGAGATCCAAGGATCATATTCATAGCCAGCCCAGGAAGAAAATTCTGTGAGACTCTTAACTCTAATTAACTACAAAAAGCTCAAAGTGTAGCTCAGGAACAATGCTCAAGTCCTGAGTTCAAGCTTCACAACTGGCACACACACACACATCAGATTTGATGGTGCACATCAGAGACTAAGACAGGAAGATCAAGAGTCCAAGGCTAACATGGGCTATATACTGAGTTCCAGGCCAGCCTAAGATGATAATGAGCTTCTGTCTCAAAAAGATAAAAGTCAAAATATAGAACTGAAGTAAATAACACAAATCGGAGAACAAACTATAAAGCAATAAATTAGAAAGCTTGAGTGAGAGAGAGAGAGAGAGTGTGTGTGTGTCTGTGTGTGTGTGTCTGTGTGTGTGTGTACAATTGATCTACTGAGAGGATTTCTAGAAGAACACATAAGAAATTATTGAGTGGTGATCCAATTTGGGGAATAGACTTAGGAAAAGGGAGAATGTTTCTGAACTATAAGAAAGTAAATTTCTGTTAAGTTGTACCATTCTGGTAAGTTGTTATTCACAGCTCTAGAAACCAATATAAATAACACTTTGCTCATATTTATAAATATAAAGGACATAAACTGAGATGGCTAGACTATCATTTCTAGAGCAAGTAACCCAAGGCTTGGCACAGGGCTTGAGTAAAGTGACACAGTAATGAGCACCAGACGTGAAATCTAGTCTTACCTCCTGACCTCCATACTAGCACCTGATCCCTATCACCTATAGCAGGAAAACCAGGATTAGAACCAGTTTTCTTCCCACTGGTCTAAATGATCCATACTACTTGCACAATTGCTGTTATCTTATATGTTGTTTGGGTATAATCCCTGCAACATTTTCAGAACCTTTGTTTTTATTTACAAGTAGAAATAAAATATTTGATGAAAACACAGACCTTGCATTTGCCTATTTTTCAAAGGGATTGCTGAAATTACCAGTCAGTATCAGCAGGCATGCTGCTATAGCTGACAAAATCTGTGAGACCCAAGGCCTTGCCCTGCCTCCCAAGACAGGTGAGACTATGATGATGAGACCAGGCAAGATCAGCACTGAGAAAACTATAAATGGTCCCAAAGCCTTTTCTACTTCATTGTTCCTCTGGAAAGAAAAGCATCTCCTCACAGGAGTAAGAAAGCATTTTTGGCCAATGGACAGTGTCACCACTGAAGGTAGATTTGGCTGCTCAGCAGTTGTAACTACAAAAATTTCCTGAAGTCTAGTGCTGGTGATTCATGCTTATAATCTCAAGTACTCAGGAGGCTGAGACCTGAGGATCACATTTCAAAGCCAGACCAAAAAAAATCTTGAGGGGGCTGGGAAGGTGGCTCAGTGGTAGAGTGCTTGCCTTGCATGCACGAGGCCCTGGGTTTGATTCCTCAGCACCACATACACAGAAAAAGCCGGAAGTGGGCGCTGTGGCTCAAGTAATAGAGCCCTAGCCTTGAGCTGAAGAGCTCAGGGATAGTGCCCAGGCCCAGAGTTCAAAGTCCATGACTGACAAAAAAAAAAAATCTTGAGGCTTTAACTTCAATTAACCAGCAAAAAGCCATACTGAAGGCATGGATCAAATGGTAGAGTATCAGCTGTGAGCAAGCAAGCTAAGTAAGAGCATGAGGCCCTGAAATCAAGCAAAGGCAAAGGCGCACACACACACACACACACACACACACACACACACACACACAAAGACTTTCTCATAGGAAAGCTAAGATGTGCAAAGGCAAACTTCAGGGCCCTATGTAATCTTTGTGTGCTAGACCTGCTTGAGCAAAGCTCTCCTCTGAGAATTTTTAAACTATAACTTTGGGACGGGGTTTTAGGAATGAAAACAAGGATGGGGCACCACAAGGGTACAGACTTATTTCCTACCTTGAGAAGCCATTCCATTGTTTCTGAGACCCAGCCCTTCTCCTCTTCTTTCCCTAGTTACTGACACACTCTGAGATCTTTCCTCTTTTGCCAAGGAAGGAAGGAAGGAAAGTAGACAGGCAAAAATTCACTCTCTCTACAACTTGACTTTAGATAAGGGTCTATATTAGTAGTGTCTATCAAAGTCTGGAGTCTCTGGTCATGTCATTCCTTCCCTTCATGCACAGCCTGACAAGGCTTCAGAATTTTTTGTGCCACATTCCTTCCAGGTGGCCATATATGTTCTCAACTTAAATAAATCATATGTACCATTTCCAGCTTGTATGGTAACAACTAGTTGGACTGAGAAGCAACTATGTATCAAGCCCAAAGGTATGTAATCAACAAACCCAAAATGAGAAATCAACTGATCCCCAGGTCACCTTGTTTTGCTTCCCACTGGAAGAATGCAGGCCCCAAAATGTCTGTCCCAGAGTTGGTCCATACACCTTCCACCAGCATCTTCCTCACCAGCCTTCATCAATGTCTTTTCATTGTTCTCCTTGCCCAGCTTCAGCCAGCTCCAGGCCTTCATGGGCAAATCATTCCCTAAATAAACTTCTGTAACCAGAATTTTTTTTAAATGCATCCAGATCACCCATGCTTCCATTCCACTTGTCCCAAGCACAATATTCATACATAGTAGCACTTCTTCAAGGAGCTTTCAGATTCTCTGGCCACAGTCACAGCTACTGCTCTTCATACCTCTATAAGGACCAGGGTATGGCTTTATAGTCATTCTTTTGACATAAATTATACACAGCCTCCACATTTTAGACATTATGCTAGGTCTCAGAAGCTCTATGCTAGACACTTTTTTAAATGCTTTCCCCAGCAGTCTGCACTCCTAACACAGGAATAATTATTTCTGCAACCTAGGAGCTCAGCATTATTGGACAAATTATTCTCTGGCTACTTCTTTAGTAGACAGATGACAGAGCCAAAGAAATGGGTAAAAAAGAAAGGTTGTGTGTAGGAAGGAGTAATTTGGACAAGATGATTCACTGGTAATATTGGATTTCTATTCATTTCCTGAAACTATCAGCTGTTCCCTTGTGTTAAGGCACAAACTAAGCTAAGTACAAATCAGAAACAACTATGCAAGTCGAATCAAAAGAAAATCACTAAAGCTGTTAGTTACATGGCAGAAAATGAAGATGTCTGCAAATTAATAAGTACTTGTTTGTAATTTATATTGGTCAACAGACAAAGCCACATATCTCTATGTATAATTATAGTTCTGGTGATTCAAAACTGTTAAAAGCAAAGAATAATCCTGGAGATCAGCAGCATCTAGACAGTTGAAAGTGATGAACAATAACATTTGTAAATACAAATACAGAAGTCAAAGAGAACCTAAAATAGATTTTCCAACTCTTTATTTTTCCAAGAACAGTTTTTAGTTATTACCATCATTTCACAAAAGGAGTATTTCAACTCCAAAGAAAGGAAGGAGAATGTAAATGCAGACTTAACACAGCCATTATCAAGCAAAGACAATCTACACCAAAATTTTAATGTTGGGAAGTGTGCAGATAATTTGGGCTTTGAAAGACACGCCAAGTCCTCAAATCCTTAAGAAATATCACTAAAACCTGATGCTAGTGGCTCACACTATAACCCTAGATACTCTGGAGGCTGAGATCTGAGGATCAAGCTTCAAGCCAATCCAGGAAGACAAATGAGATTCATATCAATCAACAGAGCCCTGGAACTGCAGTAGAGCACCAATCATAAGCAAAAATGCCAAGCAAGCACACACTGAGACCTTGCATGCACACATGCACACACAAACATACACACACACACATGTACACATGCAGATATCACTAATGGGAAAAATTGCATGTTTCCATTTCTGGTACATTTGACTTCTAATGAGAAGACCCAAAAGAGGCTTCTCTTGCAGTTTATGGCCAATGGTGAACCTACAATACTCCTTGTGTGCCACAGGCTGCTATATGAATGAGAGTAATCCAAGATGCCTGCATGGTAACAGGAAAAATATACTGAGCACTTACTATGTGGCAGCACTTTTTTTTTTGTCTGTTCTGGGGCTTGAACTCTGGGCCTGGGTGCTGTCCCTGAGTACAGCTCCAAGTGAGCACTCTAATACTTAAGCCACAGAGTCACTTCCAATTTTCTGGTGGTTCATTGGAGATAGGAATCTCCTGGACATTCTCCTGCCCGAGCTGGCAGACCTCAGGCTCCTGAGTAGCTAGGATTACAGGCACGATCCACCCAGCGCTCAGTGTGACAGCACTTCTATGTTAAACCCTTTACATAGATTTTTATTGAATATAGACAAAAACACTCAGTGCAAGGAAGGTACAACTTCCCCAGTTTTACAGATCAGGAAAGAGGTTTATAAAGGTGAAGGGATTTCTCCAAGAAAGGCAGAAACTCAAGTTTGAAACCAAACCTGTACTCACAACCCCCAGAAGATATGGGGTGCACAAAGCATGACTAGGAAAAGCAAAGTCTGGACTTTAAATTAAAATCAAATCACTGAAAAAAAAATGGAATCAGGAGAATAACCAAAACCTGATCTACCTCAAAATAAAGGAGAAAGTTAGGCACTGGCCAGCCACAGGTACTCATACTTCTAAACATTGTGTTAAATATAGGATACCCATCCTATTCCCTTTATTAGGGCTTCAGCTTCCCTTGGAACACCTAGAAGCTATAGATGATTGTGCACTCAGAAGAAGCCACATTAACAAAAAGTACTCCATTACAGCCTTGAACAAAGGCACTTTCTCATTTAAAGAGAGCTTGAATTTGAGTAAGTACCCAGACATCTCCTCCTCTGGATCTTTCCTCAATCATCTCACCCAGTCAAGTACTATACATTTCTATTAAGGGCAGACTGCATAGATGAGGTTGGTAGTATCAGACTGCATTACGTAGTGACATTTCAGTTTTCTCAATCTCTGTAAGTACATGTTATGATGTTCACACACTGGCAACATTGCTTAAGGATGCATTTCTCAGAAGCCCATTAATCAAAGGATGCTTGTTGTCTATTTTATTTGCAGTATTAGAGTTTGAATTCAGGGCACTTGTCAGGCAGATTCTCTACCACTTGAGCCATATCCCCAATCCCCCTTGTATGTTAAATGCTAATTACTGGTCTCCTTTCCACCTCCTACTCCCAAGATCACAGCAATCTGCTTCTCTTTCAATATGAAGGGCAAATCAAACCTGAGGAGAAACCAAGACACCAACTATTGCTGCACAGATTTGGGGGTAGGAGGGCCAGAAATCACCTTAAACAATGGCCTGACTCATTTCCTCAGCCAATTAATAAATACTGAGTAACCAGTGTGTTCATGCACTCTTCTGGATGCTTAGAATATGTGAAAAAACAAGACAAAAAATTATTGCCTTCAGGAAGCTCACATTCTGGTGCAGGCAGATCTATAAAATGGGGGCTATTCATAACACTTCTGTGGGGGTTAAATAATGTATAAAAAGCTGGTGTATCATACCTATAATCTTAGCTACTCAGGAGGTTGAGATCTGGGAAAATCATGATTTAAAGCCAGTTAGGACTGAAAAGTCCAAGAAACTATATCTCCAATTAATGAGAAAAAAAGCCATGTTGGAGGTCTTGCTCAAGTGGTAGGGTGCCAGCCATTGAGCAAGCATGAGGCCCCGAGTTCAAGCTCTAGTATTGCCAAAGGGAAAAAATACACACACATACATATACATATTTTAATTAAAGCCTGATATGGAAAAATCTATTATTATTATTGTATTGATACATATAAACCCTTTGGTTTGCCACTCTTAAAAATCTACTTTTATATATTATATCCTCCTTTTCTTCCTGGTACCTCTTACTTCCTGCTTGAAGTTCTCCTTGTCTAGGTACTGACCAATACTGACCTTCCATACTTTCTTGTGGGAATGATTAAGTGTGATTTTCTTTTCTTTTCTTTTCTTTTTTGTCAGCTGTGGGGCTTGAACTCTGGGTCTGGTTGCTGTCCCTCAGCTCTTCAGCTCAAGGCTACCGCTCTACACCTGAGCCACAGTGCCATTTCCAGTTTTCTGAATGGTTTATTGGAGATAGGAGTCTCACAGACTTTCCTGCATGGACTGGCTTTGAACCTAGATCCTCAGATCTCAGACTCCTGAGTAGCTAGGATTACAGGCATGAGCCACTGGCACCCAGCTTTCACACTTCACTGGGCACTGACTATTGTTTTATTACTGATATCACTGCCTCCTCAGCCCAGTATAGAGCCCTCAGTAATATCTGAGGAAAACTGACCTGAAACACAAAAAGCAAAGGGAGGTGAGAACAAAGGCATATTAGAAAGTTTGAGGGCCAAATTACAAGGACACTACCTGGCCAATGTATTCAGGCTTGATTAAGCTAAGGATGTTACCAATTTTTGTGTTCCTTACCACAAGCAGAGTAGACCCTGAGCTAGTTCAAGGCTGACCAAAGGCTTTGACTCTAGAAGCTACAGCTGGATATGAAAGATGAGCCCATCACTGTTCAAAGCTACTATGTGTCACCCAGTGCTGTGGTTCAGGCCTGTAATCCTAGCTACTGATAAAGCTGAGATCATGGTTCAAAGCAAGCCCAGGCAGAAAGTCCATAAGACTCTTATCTCCAAATAAGCACCAAAAAAGCTGAAAGTGGAACTGTGGCTCAAGTGATGGAGCACTAACCTTGAGCAACAAAGCTCAAGGACAGTGCCCAAGCCCTGAGTTCAAGCCCCAGGACTCGCACAAAAAAGAAAAGAAAAAAATCTTCTATGGAAACACTCATCTGCCCACTATGGTACTATAATTCTGTGTGTGTGTGTGAGAGAGAGAGAGACAGAGACAGAGACAGAGACAGAGAGACAGAGAGCACACGTGCCTGCACATTGCTGATTTTGTTTTTTCCAAACTACCATCAGTGTTTTTCAGAGTTAACAATCCTGTCCTCTTTCCAAGTGCTGCCCCCACTTCCAGGAAGACCCAGTGCTTAAAACACCCTAACCTAGCCAGGCACTAGGGGCTCATGCCTGTAATCCTAGCTACTCAGGAGGCTGAGATCTGAGCATTACAGTTCAAAGCTAGCTCATGCAGGAATGTCTGTGAGACTCTTATCTCCAAAAAACCACCAGAAAACTGGAAGTGGTACTGTGGCTCAAGTAGTAGAGCGCTTGCCTCAAGCTGAAGAGCTAAGGGACAGTGCCCAGGCCCAGAGTTCAAGCCCCAACCTAAATATCATTCAAACTTCAGACAGAGCTAAACCCAGACTTGGCTTGGTTCCAAAAGACAGAGTCCCACATACTCACTAAGGCTAGATCTTTAGTTAAGTATTTACAATAATGCAGTGTAGACACTACAACAGAGTTCAGTATCTCCAGCTGATTCAGGTAAACTGAATCCATGATATCACAGATAAAAAATATTCACCCTTCCAGATTTTCAACAAAAGAATGAAGTAATAGTTACTTGTACAATTTGAGACCAAGAAATTGTCTAGGCAGGGAGAAGCAATAGCTACACACACACACACACACACACACACACACACACACACACACACACATACACACACCCAAAGAGACAAAAAAAATGCTCTTTGTTTTAGCACTGTGACATTTTTGGAATCCAGGGGTGCCTGTTTACCTGGTTTAATACTTTTGTTTTTAAGGTTTAAATTCAACTATTCTCTCCACCACTACTCCCACTCAATTCTCTGTTTTTAAAAGTATCATTTTTACTGGAGAGTATTCATTCTTCCTGTTTATAAAGATACCTTACAAAAAGTGCTTTTGGCCTTGAGAATCTCATCCAGAACTACAGAGAAACTTGTTACAAAATCATGAACCCCCATTTATTCTAGAGTAGAATCCTGACTTGTCAGCTCCACTTTCCTATCTGGAAAAGCAGAGGAGGGATCATTTCTCAAAGTCGATAAAAAAGAATGGCCAGAAAGCTCATACCACTTCAGTTCTTAAATGTCTTCAGGATCACTTTACCTTCTCTAAACATGGAATAGGCTCTATTTGGGCTGATAAAAGAATCTTCACCCAGAAAAGCAAAGATAACATAAGAGGGTATGCACCAAATGGATCTTTGGTAGCAACCACAGGAAAATAGGACCAACCAGCTAATAGAAGTCTAAGAATAAGTCAAGAAGGCAAGTGTCTAAACCCAGATCACTACTACCTAGCAGATAATGACTAATAAGTAATGTTTTTCCCTTAGCTTCAACTTCTTCACCTATAAAATTATTATGATCTGGTTCTTGTCACTATAGAGGTGAAATCCAGAGCCAAGCCCTAAAGAATCCCATTTGGAAGCTAGAAATGTACTCTGAGACAGCCTTGTACACAGTCCTTTCTTCTGCCTTCAAAATAAGTAAGTGAATAAAAAAAAATAGAAGCTATTTATTGTGCCCTACTCCAGCACACAAATACCATCCCACTGGATACCATGTATCAGGCCAGTTCTTTGTAGACAGAAAGCCTGAACTAGAGTAATCAGAAGCATCTGTAACCCAGCAGCTGTCACCTAAAATTGCTTTGTCAGTCGTAAAAATTAAGCTAATAAACTATTGAGCTTTATTTTAAAAAAAATAAGCCAAATAGAATAGAACATATCATGTTACTGAAGCCCTTAATACAGTTTTATGCTCATCTATGTTCATAGCTTATATGAGTCTTGACAAAAAAATAAATAAACCCCTAGGCCTGACTCTGGGAATACACATACATCTATTTCACCTTTACCTCTCTACAGGATGCCAGAGGCAGCAAATGTAAGGTCCAAGAACTCATTTTGGAATCTTACAGAACTGAGTGCAAAACAGTTCAAACAAACTTCTGAGTCCTTTACAAGACAATACTTTCAAACAAGGAGCCAGTGGTTCACACCTGGAATCCTAACTACTCAGGAAGCTCAGATCTGAGGTTTGTGGTTCTAAGCCAGGCCCAGCAGTAAAGTCTGTGGGATTCTCATCTCCAATTAACTAGCCTATACAAAAAAAAAGCCCAGAGACAGCAACCAGGCCCAGGTGTTCAAGCAAGAACTGCACGTGCACGCGCGTGCACACGCACACACACAAAGCACTTTCTAGAAAGCACCAAACAGATGTTCAACAAAAGCTTATGCAATCCAGTCAACAACCTGATCCCCAAAAGATGTTTGGCAGGAGAAAGGCCCCACAATTCTAGACAGCGGGAGAAAATGCAGGCTTAGCACAGGGAACGCATATTTGGGGAAGGCATTAGTTTGGGACCACTGCAACAGGGTTGGACAGGTTGAAGGAACTGGAGATCTCACTGCCCCCTTTACCTTCTCAATTTATAAATTTGTTTCTTTGGACTGGGAATGTGGCTTAGTGGTAGAGTGCCTGCCTAGCATGCATGAAGCTTCAACTCCTCAGTATCACATAAACAAAAAAAAAAAACTGGAAGTGGTGTTGTGGCACAAGTGGTAGGGTGCTATCCTTGAGCAAAAGAAACTCAGTGCCCATGCCCTGAGTTCAAATCTCAGGACGCGGGGTGGGGGGGAGCTTTTTTTTTTTCGAATAATACAGCTCCCTAAAATATCTCCCTAGGAACCACCGAAGCCTGTGGCAGTCCCAAAACGCCCCCAACGGGGAACAGAAGCAGCTTGGTTAGCTCTTGGTTTGTCTGGGTAGAGGTGCATGCACTGCTTCCGTGGGCAGGAACGGACGACAGAGGTCGGGGAGCAAGCCTGGAGAGGGGAGGAGCGCCCCACTGAGGCAGCCGACTCCAGCGCCCCCCACCCCCCACACCACCCTGTGCTTGTGAAGCTTAGAGTTCTGCGGACTCAGACCGCCGCCACGCCCCCCCCCCCAGATGGCCTTCAGCGTAGTCCTCACAGACAAGAAAAAGAAGCCTTCCCTCCCCGCGAAGAGACACCAGCGCTCTGAGAGCCCCGGAAACCACGCACTTCCAACCTGGCGCGGTCGGTCCACGCACCCCGGAGTCCCGCCTAAACGCCTGCCCTCCCGCGCCCAGAGCGCGCCCAGGGATACGTCAATGCAACAGTGGTCTGGCGGCCCGGTCCCTCCGGATGAAGTTGGCGGCCAAGGAGGTGGGTTTGATGTCCGGGACCCGGAGGAGGAGTGGAGGAGCCGGGCCTGCCGCGCGAGCGCTCTCATCCCGCCCCGACGTCGTTCCCGCATCCCGCCCAGGGTCTGCGGGTGAGCGAGCGGCCAGCATACCTGTGGGCCTGTCACCTCACCACCGGGTGAGACGCGCGGCCCACAAGGCCCGAGGCGCCCCCACGTCCTACGCACCTCGCAGCCCGCGGGTCCCACATGACGGGAGCCGCCGCCGCCGCCGCCTCGGGCGCGGAGAACACAGGCGGCGCGGGACGCCTCCCGCTCCAAGCCTGGACGAGAATCTTTACCACGCCCCCCCCACGACCCGCCGGGCGAACGCGGCAATAGCCGAGTCCGAGCGCCCACGCGGTCCCGAGAGATCAAAACCTGTCACGTGCAGCCGCCGGGCGGGAGGGAGGGAGGGCGGGCGGCGGGAAGGGGGCGTCGGAGGCTGGGTCGCGTCTCGCACGCGGTGTGAGGGCCGCCGCCACACAGGACACGAGCTTCAAGTCCCGGGCCCCGCGCGGCGGGGAGGGCGGGAACGCGGCGTGCCGTCCCACGGACATCTGCCCCGTCTGCGTTCTCGAGACTCCCTTTTTCCTCAGTGGGCCGCGGCGGCCTTGCAGCCATTGAC
>NW_012267315.1:1973402-2020910 GCF_000151885.1 Dipodomys ordii
TCCCCCCCATGCCCACCCTCTCAGGTGCCCTCAGCCGCGACCGTCGTACTTACTGTGCGTCCGCCCCGGCGCCCTGCTCTGTGGTAGCAACCGGTCGGGACACGGAGTCCCCCGGCTCGGCGACGCTCGCGGCCGCCTTCATGTCTCCTCTACTTGTGGCCTCAGGCAAGAGCCCCACGACGACGCGACCTTACTCCTCCTTGAGAAGAACGTGGAGTGCGGGCGGGTCCGGGACGGCTGGAGACGTCCGCAGAGAGTCACCTCCCACTGCCCTCAGCCACCCAGCTGCGTGCCCGCCCACTTCCCCGGGGGTCCTCGCGACGGGGGGGGGCGCGGAGGAGGGCAGGGATCGCGTGCCTGCCCTCCAGGGGCCTGGCCCAATCAGAGGGCAAGGCTGGGGCGAGGGGGCGGCCTACACTTGCCTCCTGCCCGAGCTGGGGCTCTCCCGAGCCACCTGAGCGGCGAGGGGCCTCGTGGGGCGGAGGATCCTGAGGTAGTGTGGGCCCGGCCAGCTCCGGACGGACGCAAGGCTGCACACGTCATGCAAGCTCTCCACACCGTGAGTCCAGAACCGACTGGTCTGCCAGGCTCAGGTCTTGTAGGCCCAAGCCCAGACCGTACTGCATTTCCCGCTCAAACCCCATCCATGCCATCCTTTGCCCTTAGGGACCAGATTAAGTCGCTGGGCCTTTGGGACTTTTCATAACTTTACCCTCCTCTCCCCCTCTGGTATCTGGTGCCTACTACGGTTTAATTGGCGTGTGTGTGTGTGTGTGTGTGTGTGTGTGTGTGTGTGTGTGTGTGTGTGTCCTGGGGCTGGAACTCAGGACTTGAGCACTGTCCCTCAGCCTTTTTGCTCAAGGCTTGCGTGCTCCGACTTGAGCCACAGCACCACTTCTGGCTTTTCTGAGTAATTTATTGGAGATGAGCTTCTCCTGGGCTTTTCTGCCCTGGCTGAGATGACCAGCGTTGAGCCACCAGCGCCCGCTTTGCTTCCTGCTTTGGGGGGTAATTCATTGGAGATAAGGAGTCTTAGGGGGCTGGGAAGGTGGCTCAGTGGTTAAAGCGCTTGCCTTGCATGCCTGAGGCCCTGGGTTCGATTCCTCAGCACCACATAAGCAAAAACAAAAAAAGCCGGAAGTGGCGCTGTGGCTCAAGTGGTAGAGCGCTAGCCTTGAGCTGAAGAGCTGAGGGACAGCGCCCAGGCCCAGAGTTCAGGTCCCATGACTGGACCCAAAAAAAAGAGTCTTAGGGACTTTTCTGCCTGGGTTTGCTTTGAATCGCAACCCTCAGCTCTCACCCTCCTGTGTATAGCTAGGATTATAGGTGTGAGTGGCTGCCCCCTGCACTGGCTGAGAATCAGATTCTTTAAAAGCTCCCCAGATGATCATATCCCAAAGCAAAGTTTGGAAGCCACTGCCAATCTCTACCTAGTTGAGACTAGCCACTATTGCCCTGATGTCCTTCCTTTTCTTTTCTTTTTTTCCAGTCCTTGAGCTTCTTTTGATCAAGGCTAGCACTCAACCACTTGAGCCACAGCGCCACTTCTGTCTTTTTCTGTTTATGTGGTACTGAGGAATCAAACCCAGGGCTTCATGCATGCTAAGCAAGCACTGTACCACTGAGCCACCTTCCCAGCCCTCCTTTTCATTTTTTAAAGAGACTTTGCATATTCTTTCAATACTTTTCTCCTGTCTCTCACTCTGTATTTAGAGAAGATGCCTATCACTTATAGTACACCAACTTCAGGGTTTCCATTTCCAGAAGGCTTTGCCAGTTCTCTTGTCACAGAAGATTTGGGAAGGAACAGGAGGTTAAAAGTGCCTTTACACTGTGACCTCTTTTTCATTGGTTTTCATACTGCCTCTTACAATCTTATCACACTTTCCCCTCTCATATCTGTCATCACCGTCCTCAAAATAATCACACAACTAAATCTTTCTTTAAAAACAGGTTTATTCTTTTGTGTCTTTTGTTCTTTTTTTCTTTCCTTCTTTCTCTGTCTCTCCTTTTTTTTCTTTCTTTCACCCTTCCTTTCTTTCTTTCTTCCTTTCCAGTCATGAGTCTTGAACTTAGGGCCTAGGCACTGTCCCTGAGTTTCTTTTGCTCAAGGCTAGCACTCCACCTCTTAAGCCACAGCACCACTCCTGGCTTTTTCTGTGTCTATGGTACTGAGGAATTGAACCCAGGGCTTCATTTAAGCTAGACAAGCACTCTTCCAGCCCTATTGTTATGTTCTCATCCAACTTTTACATGGGTACAGTTAAAGGAGCAGTCCCCTATCTCACTCCCACTTGACTCTTATCTTCCAAAAACAATTAGCTTTGGGTTTTTTGTTGCTTTTTTGTTTTTTGTTTTTTTTTGTCAGTGTTGGGGCTTGAACTCTGGGCCTGGGTGCTATCCCTCAGCTCTTCAGCTCAAGGCTAGCACTCTACCACTTGAGCCCCAGTGTCACTTCCAGTTTTCTGGTGGCTTATTGGACTTCCTGCCCAGGCTGGCTTTGAACCTCTATCCTCAGATGTCAGCCTCCTGAGTAGCTAGGATTGCAAGTGTGAGCCACTGGCACCTGGCTTAACTTTACTTTTAAGCTGGTTATTTTAGTAGCTATATTCATGTCTGTAAATCACTGTTTTGACTGCTATTTCTTGTAAGGGGCTCCTTATGTGACTTGTCTGGGTATAATTCTAGGCTGGGAATCACTTTCCTTCAAATTTTTGAAACTCTTGCTCTATGATCATCTCTAAACTTCCATAACTGTTGGGGTGTGGGGAACTATTGAGAATTCCAAAGAATTCTTACTGACCTCTTTTTTGTTGCTGTTGTTAAAATTCCTTATCTATTTACTTAATCTGTGGACAACTGAGGAGGATTTATTTTTTTTCTCCTCAGTGTTTTGAAGTTACACTTGATTTGATTGGATGTGGGATCAGTAGTCCATTCCACTACGTGTGTAGTCCAAGATGTTTTTGTTCATTGCCTAGTGCTCTACCAACTGAACCACACCTCCAACCCTTAGCTCTTCAATTCAGAGTTCTTTTGTTGATTATTTCTTCTCTATTTCCCCTATATTCTCCTTCTTGGACACCCTATTTAGATATTGAGCTTCCAGGATTGGTTCTCTAAATTTCTTCCTTTTCTTCTCCTTTTTTTTCTTCTTTTCTTCCCTTCCTTCCCTCGTACTGAGGTTTAAGCTCAAGGACTTGTCCTGCTCTATTAATTGAGCCATACCTTCAGCCTTTTTTGCTTTTGTTGATTTTGCAAAGCAGGTCTCCAAAGTTTTTGCTGCAGCCCTAGTCCTCCTGCTTCTGCCTCCTGTGTAGCTGGGTTTGCAGGTATGAGCTACCAGTCTTACCCTAGTTCCTTAATCACTGCTACTGTTCTGTTTAACATCTTGTTTTCTTTTTTGGTGTACTTTCTGGGATATTCCCTCAACAATTTTTCTTAATTTTTTTCTTAATTCAAACTTTTTAATTTTTATTCTATGTTCTTGAAGCACTTCATTCTCCTTTTCATGATTACTGCTTTTCCTATCATCACACAAAAATCAATGGTGATTTTTTTTTAAATTTCTCCTACATATGTCCTATTTTCAGAATCCCTTTTTTGTGTGTTTTATATTCTGTTTTCTTTGTTATGGATTTTCTTCAGATGTATATTAGCTTATAACTAAGACTGATGAGCCTATAGAGAACTGATTAATAAATTATGATACATCGCATTATGAAAAAACAATGCAGGTATACTAGAATCATCTCTATACAATACTATGAACTGGTGTCCAGGAAATACTACATGGGAACAATGTCAGTGGAACTGTGTTTATAGAATGCTACCTCTGGAGTAAGATGCAGAGATGGAGCCAGGAACTAGTAGATCACTCCTATAATCCTTGCTACTCAGGAAGCTGAAATCTGAGGATTGTGGTTCAAAGCCTGCCTGGGCAGAAAAGCTCATGAGACACTTCTTCAATTAACCAGTAAAAAATTAGAAGTGGAAATATGGCTCAAGTGGCACACACACACACACACACACACACACACACACACACACTCAATGGAGAGATGGATACTTTCATGTATTTGCTTATTATTTTCTGAAAAGAAAGAATGGAAATAAACCAAGACACATGGCTACTTATAAAGAGGAATGGGGTAGAGAAAACAGAGGAAAGTCAGCTTCTTTAAGTATATCTTGTAGTTTTAACTTTGGAACCATGAAAGCTTAACAAAAATCAAAAAGTTAAATTTAAATCTTAAACAGTATTTCCAAAAAGCTGGGTATGGTACAGGCCTGTATTCCTTTCACGTAAGATTCACAAGAAGGAAGATTGCGAGTTTTATGCCAGCATGGGCTACATAGCAAGACTTGGTCACAAAAATAAAATAAAATAAAATCAGTATTTTAAAACTGGGGACAAATAAACTAAACAGTATATCAGTTTGGTAGGATAATCCCATAAAAATTATTTCATGTAATTTTAAAACATAGGAGTGTATGTGTATGTCTGTGTGTCTGTGTGTGTGTGCTAGTTCTAGGTGCTTGAATCCCAGGCCTGGGAGCTTTTTTGCTCCAGGTTGGCTCTCTACCACTTGAACTACACTTCTATTCCCAAGCACAGTATTTTGATTAATGAGATATACCTGAGGAAAGCAAAATAAAATAAGAACCATCAAAAAAATATTGAGTTAGCTAGCACTCATAGCTCACGCCTATAATCCTAGCTACTCAGGAGTCTGAGATCTGAGGATCACGGTTCAAAGCCAGCCAGGGAAGGAAAGTCCATGAGACTCTTATCTCCAATAAACCACTAGTAAACCAGAAGTGGCACTGTGGCTCAAGTGGTAGAGCACTCACCTTAAGCTGAAAAGCTCAGGGACAATGCCCAGGCCCAGACTTCAAGCCCAATGACCAACAAAAAACAAACAAAAATCTTGAGTTAACAGTCACTGTTACTAAGTAATATTGGTATGTTATTTTTAAACATTTGCCTAAAAATTACTAATTAATATTTTAATTTTCCAGCAATATATATAAACTAGACTAGGAAAATAATTGTAATAATGCCATTCAGGATGCATGACAGTTTCAATATAAAAGAAAAAATACAAATATAAATCAGAAGGAAAACATTGTGTCATCTGAAAACTGGATTGAAAATACCAATATGAACTTAATTTTCTAATCTATTCATTCTTTCCATCTTAGATATGACACCATATTCAATAATATTATACACTGTGGCATCCAAGATGTAATCCCAACTACAATTTCTGTCTACAAGAAACTAGTACTCTTCAAGTCAGTGATTCCAAATCAAGAGCGGACATCTACCAGTTGAACCTAGGACATTTTGTTTTTCTGGAAAACAAAGAAGCCAGAGAGAAATGGGGTTGTGTCAGAGGATCTCACTACCAACTTGAAAGGGCTTCCACTGTTCAAACATGGGTAATTTAAGCATTAAAAAGAAAAATTCGAAGCCAGGTGCTAATTGTTCATGCCTATAAATTTAGCTAAACAAAAGGTTGAGATCTGAGAAGTTCAAAGCCAACCCAGACAGATAAATCCAAGAGATGTTTATTGCCAGTTAACCAGCAAAAAGTCAGAATTGAAGGTATGGCTCAAGTGGTAAGAACAACAGTCATCAGCAAAAAAGCCTAACAACAACAAAGAACATTAACCAGGCTTGGTGGTACATACCTGTAATCTCAATAAGCAGAAGAATGAGTCAGGAGGAACTTGAGTTCCAGACCAGCATAGAGTGCATAGTAAGACCTTTTTCCAAAAACAGAGGAAAAAATTATTTCATGCTTTCTCCATTTATTAGCTTCACTTTTTTCCTTCCTGCTTATAGGTCTTGTTATTTAATAAGACAAGCTGAATGCAATGAAACCATCTGTAGCTCAGCCTTACATATCAATTCATAGTATGCAAAGAAGATAGACAAAAGCATATTTAAAAGAGAAAATGAAGATGCAGTCAATGAAATTCAATGTAAGGAATTCACAAATGACTTTGTTTCTTCATCATGTTAATGGCATTTAGAAAATAAAAGATCAGGTATGGCAGTACACATGTAATTCTAGTTACTTGGATGATGGAGATTCAAGGATAGCCCATAAAAAAGTAAGTTATTTAGATGTCATCACAACAGACTCTTATCTGAAATTTAAAAAAAAAAAAAAAAGACTAGATTCAAGTGGTAGAGTCCTTGCCTAATAAGCATGTGGCCTGCATACTACCAGTTTAAAGAAAAATAGCGGAAGAGAGGGAAAGAGTAGCTATAATAGAGTAAAAAAGAGCTATAAGTAGTCTATAAAATATAATGCATTATCTTTGAACCCCGATTGTTCATAAATCTGGATTTTTAAATTTTATAATCTAAAATTTAGATTTTTCCAAAACTGTGAAAATTAAGACTTCCTTATTTATGTTTATTACTTTGGATATTTTGTCACAGTAACAGAAAATGACCAACACATACACATTGGTTATTGATGTGATGAAGTTATTCTTCAGTGTGGTGTCATTTTACTTGTCTACTCTCAGGTATTCTATAATTTCAACATGACATGTAAGTTTAATTAATTCTTGACTCATGAAAACAAGTATGTATTGTGAAAATGGAACTTAGCATCTAATGTTTAAGAAACTAAATTGAAAGGTGTGTATGTTCTAGTAATATAAAAAATAAAATAAAAATTTTAAGAAACTAACAATTTTAAATTTTATTTTATTTTTTGTCAATCCTGGGGTTTGAACTCAGGGCCTGAGCTTTGTCCTTGTCTCTCTGTGCTCAAAACTAGCACACTACCACTTGAGCACAGTACCACCTCCAGCTTTTTCTGTTTATCTGGTACTGAGGAATCGAACCCAGCGCTTCATGCATGCTAGGCAAGCACTCTACCACTAAGCTACATTCCTAGGCCCTGAATTTTTTTTTGGTCGGTTATTGGGCTTGAACTCTGGGCCTGGGCACTATCTCTTAGCTCTTCAGCTCAAGTCTAGAGCTCTACCACTTGAGCCACAGCACCACTTCCCTAAAATTTATTTTTAATAAACCAACTTTTTTCTACTTTAAAATTTTGTTCTCATGGGCTGGGAAGGTGGCTCAGTGGTAGAGTGCTTGCCTTGCATGCAATAGGCCCTGGGTTCGATTCCGCAGCACCACATACACATAAAAAACTGGAAGTGGGTGCTATAGCTCAAGTGGTAGAGTGCTAGCCTTGAGCTGAAGAGCTCAGAACAGTGCCCAGGCCCAGTGTTCAAGCTCCACAACCAGCAAATAAATAAATAAAATAAATAAAATAAAATTTTGTTCTCTTCATTTGTATAGAGATTCAACCAGCTCTTAAAAATTATTTTTAATGTATGCCAATTCTAGGACTTGAACTCAGGGCCTAGGTGCTTTCCTTAAGCTTCTTTTGCTCAATGCTAGTGCTCTACCACTTGAACCACAGCACTACTTTTGTTGGGATTTTTTTTGATGGTGGTGGTGGTGGTTGTGTGGCTTGAACTCTGGGCCTGGTTGCTGTCCCTCAGCTCTTCAGCTAAAGGCAAGCACTCTACCACTTGAGCCACAGCACCACTTCTGGTTTTCTGGTGGTTTATTGGAGATAAGAGTCTCACAGGCAAAAAAAAAAGAGTCTCACAGACTTTCCTGCCCGGGCTGGCTTTGAACCGTGATCCTCAGGTCTCAGCCTCCCGAGTAGCTAGGATTACAGGTGTGAGCCACCAGCACCCGGCTGCTTTTGATTTTTTTTCTGAGTACTTTCTTGGAGATAAGAGCTTCACAATCAAGAGGCTTAGATCTGAGGATTGTAGTTCAGAGCCAGCTGAGTCAGCAAAGTCCATGAGACACCCTCATTGCTGCTGCTGCTACTGCGACTGCTTCTCTTCATCCTCCTCTTCCTCCTCCTCATCTCCTCCTCCTACTTCTTTTTCTTCCTCCTCCTCTTCCTCCTTCTTTTTGCCTCAATGCTGTCCTTGGGCTATTTCAATAAATGTTAGCACTCTACCACTTTGAGCCACAGCACCACTCCCAGTTTTCTGGTGGTTAATTGGAGATAAGAGTTTCATGGGCTATCCTCCCTGGGCTGGCTTCAAACCACAATCCTCAGATCTCAGCCTTCTGACTAGCT
The DNA here is from genome assembly GCF_000151885.1 of Dipodomys ordii. Taxonomy (NCBI): domain Eukaryota; kingdom Metazoa; phylum Chordata; class Mammalia; order Rodentia; family Heteromyidae; genus Dipodomys; species Dipodomys ordii. The sequence continues at coordinate 1,981,541 of NW_012267315.1, forward strand.
ATGATTACAGGTGTGAGCCACTGGGCGGGGCCATGAGACTCTTATGTCCAATTACCCACCAGAAAAAACTAAAGTAGAGCTGTGGCTCAGAGTTAGCCTTGCGCAAAATTGATTGGGACAGCACCCAGGCTGCAAGTTCAAGCCCATGACCAACAAACAAGGAAAGAGTCATGGGCTTTCCTCCCCAAGCTGGCTTCAAACTGCAGCCCTCAAATCTGAGCCTCCTGAGTAGCTAGGATTACAGATGTGAGCCACCAGCGCCTGGCTTAAAAATAAATTTTAAGACAACATAAAAATCTGAACAAATGATATTTAGATCATATTAAGGAAATGCTATTGGTTTTAATGAGTATGATTGAGTAATATTTTTGAGAGGTTTTCTATCTAATACATGCACTGTGTGCCTCCCTTTTATTTAGACAATGAAATGATGTGATGGCTAATATTTGCTTTAAAATACTTAAGCAAAACAAACCAAAAATATGGTTGAAACATGCTTTTATCTTACAGAGTTTGATGTTTTTAAGATTCCTGTTGCAATATATATATATATTTCACATTGATTTTTGCAACAGGTGTGTGATCTCAGACCATCATTCTCCAGCCAACGTAGAAACACTGTGTACACTACAAACTTATTCAGCATTCTCAATTATCAGATTAGCTGTCATGATATTCAGTGTTATGCTCAAGTAATGCTTATTTTACTTAATAATGACTTCAAAGCACAAGAATGGGGATGCCAGTAATTCTGATATACCATAGAAATCACAGAGTACTTCCATTAAATAAAAGGTTGAAATTTTTATTTGAGAAAAAAATATGTATGCTCAGGTTGCTAAGATAAACAGTAAGGACAAAAATTCTTATCAGTGAGTGAAACTGTGAAGATGGAAAAGAAAATCCATGCTAGTTTTGCAGTAGCTGCATCTCAAACTTCTATCTAGTCAGAAGGCTGAGATCTAAGGATCACGTTTTGAAGCCAGCCCAGATAGAAAAGTTCATGTGAATATTATCATTTCCAGTTAACCACCAAAAAGCCAGGGCTGTGGCTCAAGTGGTAGAGTGCTAGCCTTGAGCAAAAAGACTCAGGGACAGATCCCATGCCCTGAGTTTAAGCCCCAGAACCAGCATGCATGCACACACACACACACACACACACACACAGAGTTATGGACAGCAGTATATGATAAATGATTAGTTAAAGTAGAAAGGTGTTAAATTGTTGTATGAATGTACAGGGGAAAAACACATAGTTCATAAATATGCTAGCACAATCTGTTGTTTTAGGCATTCATTGAGGTTCCTGAAACATTCTTGTGGGTAAAGGAGCATTCTATTCTATCCTATCCTAACCTATCCTATCCTAGTCTATCATATTCTAATTTTCTGTTGTATTTTCTATTTCACTCTATTCTTTCATCTTTGATGAAGATTGAAACTTTTCATAAAAAAGATTTTAATGTTGATTTGGTTTCGGAGTTTGTTAGGTTTTTGTTGTTGTTGTTGTTGTTGTTGTTTTGGTTGGGTTTTTTAAAAAACATTATTGGGGTTTGAGCTTGGCCTCATCCCAGCTAGGCAGAAGCTCTCCCACTGAAGCCAATCCCCCAGCCCTTTTTGTTTTAGTTATGTTTCAGATAGGGTCTTGGAGTTTTGCTTAGGCCTGCCTGGAAGGAACGCTGTGCTTCCATTTATGCATCCTGTATAGTTGCAATGACAGGCACATGCCACTTCACCTGGCCTATTGGTTGAGAAAGTGTCTTCCTGACATTTGGCTGAGGCTGAGCTCTAACTGTTATTCTTCCAATCTCTCCCTCTCAAGTAGCAAGGTTACAAGGTGTGAACAACCATGCCTAGCCATGAATTGTTTTGTTTTTATTTTGTAGAAGATGATAGGTTAAAAGGTAATTGGAAATTCAGAACATATGAGTTCTGAATTAATAGTCTGAAAATCACCAATGGGCTACTAGGATAAAGAAGGAACCTCTAACATCCATTTTAGGCCTTTTTCTGGGCCTGTTGAAACACTGTAATACAAATAGCTTAGGAACCAATCATATGTAAAGAAAGTAGGGTCTCTAGTACACAACATTGAACGTTTTTCAATATAGAATCTTTACCTTTTACTGTGTTTGATGTTCCCCAATACTGAGATCCACTTATTTAAATCCTCAAGGGACTAAAGTGGTGGTGGCAATCTAAGTTGGGATAGGATCTAGGGATTCTACACTTCTAAAATGAACTTTGAACCAAACCTTCCCTTTTTATGTTTATTTTTTTTTGTGCCAATCCTAGGGCTTAAACTCTGGGCCTGATCACTGTCTCTGAGATTTTCTGCTAAAGGCTAGTGCTCCCACACTTTGGACTACAGCTCCATATCCAGCTTTTTGGTGATTAAGTGGAAATAAGAATTTCATGGACTTTTCTGTGCTGACTTCAAACCGTGATCTTCAGATCTCAGCCTAGCTAGGATTAAAATGTGAACTACCAGCACATGGCAAAAAAAAAATCTTTTTGTTAGTAGTGGTAGTCATGGAGCTTGAACTCTGGGCCTGGACACTGTCCCTCAGCTCTTCAGCTCAAGACTAGCACTCTACCACTGAGCCACAGTGCCACTTCTGGTTTTCTGAATGGTTTATTCGAGACAAGGGTCTCACAGACTTTCCTGCCCCAGCTTGCTTTAAATTGCAATCCTCAGATCTTAGCCTCCTGAGTAGCTAGGATTACAGGCGTGAGCCCCCAGTGCTCTCAGTAAAAATTCCTTCTTTAAGTGCTGTCTTAAGCTCTCCTTCAGAAGTGCGAATAGTTCTTGAAATTTTTAGTGATTTGACTGTGCAAATTGGCTAGCCCTCAGTTTTTCCCTCTGTCAACTTACTGCCAGTTCAGTTACACCAGCGTAGTCATTTCCTACTCTTCTAATAACTTGCTTTCCACTTACTCCTTCCCACATACTAGAGATTGATTTTAGAGCCTTGTATATACTAGGCAAGTGCTCTAATGCTTGAGTCACATTCTCAACCCTTCTAGTAGATTTCTGACACCTAAGAGTTTGTTGTTGTTGTCTTCTTTCCTATTTTCCCTTCTAGATGTTCTTAAATTTTTCCTTTCCTTTCCTGGAAGAGATGGCACTGTATGAAAGGAAATGTACTCATTTCCTGACTTATTTAACTGTAATCCCTCTATACATCACCTTTATAAGAACAATAAATTAAATTTTAAAAATTCCTTTCCCATAGCTTTAGTGGTGTCAAGAGGGAAAAACTACAAATTGAACTATGTTCAGCCTACTATTGTGCTCCAATTTCTCTCTTTCTTCCTTTTTTTAATTTATTTTAGTGTGCATGCCATATGTGTGTGTGTGCGTGTGCATATGTGTGCGTGCATGGGGGAAGGGGGCTGGTAGTAGTACTTGAACAAAGGGACTGAACACTAATCCTGAGCTTTTTGGCTCAAGGCTAGAACTCTACCATTTGAGCCATAGCTCCACTTCCAGCTTTTTGGAAGTTACAGATAAGAGTCTCACAGACTTTCCTGCCCAGGCTGGCTTTGAACTGAGATTCTTATATCTCAGCTGCCTGAGTAGCTAAGATTACAGGCATGAACCATCAGCAACCTAGCCCCCAATTTCTTTTTAAGTGGTTGAAAGGCCTATGATGGGAGAATGTGGTAAGTAATGCTGCTCCTCCCCATTCCACACTCCCACTACTCTGTCTAACCTGTGATAACAAATATCCTTCCCTCATGATCTTACATTTCAGAGGCAGATCAAGGGGTGATTCATAGGGTAACTGCCATGTCACCAAAAGCTTACTAGAAAGCTAACAAGATGGAGAAGGTTGTGTCTACCAAAATTCTGGGAGAGTTTAGTATGGAAAATATATTTTGGAGCACTAGTTGGTTTGGGGGACAATGGCAAAAAGGGTGAAGAATCATTTCAAAGCACAAGTCCACACCAGCCGTTTATCCAACTGTTCCATAAGGAAGATAGGTCCTATTAGGCTCTGCTTGCCTATGGAAAACATGTAAGCTCAGCTCAAAGTCAAAGCTCAGCTCACTGTAGAAAGGCAGCCATTCCAGCAGTGTCTTCCTCCTCTGTCTCTGCCCACTACTCTGTCTTTTCTCTGTGAACAGACTGAACACAAATTTAAAGAACATGGATTTGGAAAGCAGGAAAGTCACCAAACCAGATGTTCATAGGTCTCTATCTCGAGTCAGTGGCTCACCCTTTACTACCTACTATCTTTGGGATCACCAGTCCCGCCCACATATCCTTCTGCTTTTCACATGTGGTTGGGTAGGCATACCTGCCTTTACTGAATCACTAATAAAGACAGGTACTAGAGGCTTATGCCTCTAATTCTAGCTACTGAGGAGACTGAGTAGTTGTAGTTCAAGGCCAGTCTGAGCAAACAAATCCAAACTTAGTTGCAATTTATCAGCAAAAGTAGGAAAGTAGAATATAGCTCAAGTGGTAGAGTACCAACCATGATTGCAAAGGCTGAGCAAGAACACAAAGCATACATACACACACACACATACACACACACACACCAGTGAAAACAAATAGATGCTGAACTATGCCACAGTGACCATAATACTACATGCCTGGATAGTTTACCAGGTAAGAAAAAAAGAGAATTATATACATAATCAGGAATATATAATATGTCTTAACATATAGCATATAATGAAGTCAACAATATGTCACATTTACAGTAATGATTTATTAAGTTTGTAATTGTCCAAAAGTATTCTAATTGCCTAATGATCATATATCTGACTTACACCATCAAGGTTTAAGTACAATCTCTGATTGAAGAATGACAAAATTATCTAACAATGCATTTCTTTTTAAAAAATTTTTATTTATCATTAAATAGTTATACAAAGGGGTTACAATTCCGTCGGGTTATGAGTAAAATACTTCTTGGTCAGTGTCATCCTTTCCTTTTTTCTCCTCCATTTTCCCCTTCCTGTTCCTACCATTGAGTTATGTAGTTCATTTTTTATATAATGTACATTGACTGTAATGACTACATTTGTTCACTAGCAATGCATTTCTGAGAACATGTCCCATCATTAAGGAACACATAGCAGTACATAAATCAATTGAGCTTCTTTATTTTTATTTATTTATTTGTTGGTCATGGGACCTAAACTCTGGGCCTGGGCACTGCCCCTCAGCTCTTCAGCTGTAGACTAGCATTCTACCACTAAAGCCACAGTGCCCACTTCCAGATTTTTCTGCTTATGTGGTGCTGAGGAATGGAACCCAGGGCCTCATGCATGCTAGGCAAGTGCTCTACCACTGAGCCAGCCCTAGCTGAGCTTCTTTAAAGGCAAAAATCTTACATATTGCCATGTACAGGAAGAAGTACCATTTCTACTTATTCAGCCTTTACATAGCACTATGTTTTTTTTTTGCCAGGGGCTTGAACTCAGGGCCTGGGCACTGTCCCTGAGCCTCTCTGTACTCAAGGCTAACACTCTATCACTTGAGCCACAGTGCCACTTTTGGCTTTTTCTGTTTATGTGGTACTAAGGAATTGAACCCAGAGCTTCATGCATGCTAGGCAAGCACTCTACCACTAAACCACATTCCCAGCCACTCCCTAGCACTATTTTTAAGTTGCTGCGACAGTACACGTTTTTCTAAGAACAGTTCTCTACCAGAAGTATTAATTATCTCATTTAGCAGAAAGGAAAACTAAAGAAAGGTCAAGTAGTTTCCTATAGAACTCATTGGTAAAAGAGCTGAGCCTAAAAACAAAAATTTCCAGGTGCCAGTAGTTCACCCTGTAATTCTAGCTACTCAGGAAGCTGAGATTAGAAGATTGAGGTTCAAAGCCAGCCCAGGTAGGAAAGTCTGTGAAACTCTTACCTTCAAGTGCTCAAGTGATAGAGAACTAGCCTTGAGCACAAAAGTTTAAGGACAGCCCCAGGACTGGCACCAAAAACATACAAACAAAAAACAAATGGACTTCCTTAGATGGGTTCCGTAGATTGTGAACTTAGTACCCTTAGACTCTGACGCTGAAGAACAATGTCATTGGAGATCTCTAGGGACTTTGAATATGACATTATACATTACATATGCCTAGACATAGATGGGCCTGTATAAAGAGAAAAACATTTTTTTTCTTTTTTGTTCTTATTATCAGTCATGGAGCTTGAACCTAGGCACTGATGCCTAGGCACTGTCCTGAGCTTTTTTTGCTCAAGGTTAGTGTTCTGCCACTTGAGCCATAGCTCTACCTCCAGTTTTTAGTTGGTTAATTAGAGATAAGAATATCACGACTTTCCTGCCCAGGCTGGCTTTGAACCATGATCCTCAGCTCTCAGCTTCCTGAGTAGCTAGGATTACAGGTATGAGCTACCAGCACTCAGTGAAAACTACTCTTAATATAAATTCTGCTTTCATTTCAACTTCCATAGAGCTGATTCTTACATTTTGTAACATTCAGATAATACTCGTGTCATAGATGATATTCATCTATCCTAATAACATAAAAGGAGCACCAGGGCTAGGAAGGTGGCTCAGTGGTATAGCGCTTGCCTTGCATGCTCGAGGCCCTGGGTTCGATTCCTCAGCACCACATAAGCAAAAAGAAAAAAGCCGGAAGTGGCTCTGTGGCTCAAGTGGTAGAGCGCTAGCCTTGAGCTGAAGAGCTGAGGGACAGCGCCCAGGCCCAGAGTTCAGGCCCACGACCAGACCCCCCCCCAAAAAAAAACAAAAGGAGCACCAAGGATTATTTACAGTCTAACTTCAAAGACACATAGACATACATGCTCTCATATAGATCTCTTAGGGATTCAACTTGAAATGACTATAATGATCTTGCTGTCAGGTGACCTGGACATGTCTCAAATCCTATAAAATATGAAATTTATTAAGATAGTCAGCCAAGCATGCTGTGCTAGTCACTGATGCCTACTGCATTTCTTAGCTGACATTTGACACATTAATTGGTTTTGAGAAAAGCCTGAGGTACATTCTGGTTGGCTGTGGGCCACCTTTGTTTAGCTTAGCCCTTCCTCCTGCTTCAGGATGCTGTTATCCTGCAACCCAGACAGTTTGGTCCATCAGTCCCTAATAAGTTGCACTGTATGCATTGCTAGATATGTCTGCATCTATCTTCAGCCATTAAGCCTTTGGTGGCTAGTGCTTATGCACCAGACTTGGCTTTTTTTCTGAAACAGAAACATCTATATACAGAGAGTTGAACATTTAAAAAAAAGTATACACAGTAAATAAACCAATGAAAATGCTTGTTTGAATATAATACACACAAAGCATACACACAAGCCACACACACACACACACACACACACACACACACACACTTTGTTTCCTTCTTTTGAATGATCATATCAAACCTATCCAAACCATTGCTCCTAGCAGGAACTACCCCACACAGCTTCTGTGTTAGTCAGGCTTTTCTTTGCTCTGACACATACCTGAAAGAAACAATTTAAAGGAGAAAAAGGTTATTTGGGCTCAGAGTTTCAGAGGTTTTGTCCATGATAGGCGGTTCCTGTTGCTTCTAGGCCATAGTGAGGCAGAGTATCATAGCAGAAGGACACTGAGGAACAAAATTACTCACCTCATGGTGGCAAGGAAACAGAGAAGGAGAAAGGACCAAGAATGATGTATATCTTTTCAGGGTACACCCCGGTGAGTAACTCCCTCTAACCTTTCTCACTTCCCATCACTTCCCAATAACCATCAAATTGTGAGTCTATTAATGGATAAATATATTGATGAATTCAGGGTTCTCCTGATCAAATCCCTTCTCTATGATTGTATCCACCAACTGGGGACCATGAGCCTTTCAGTGGGCACTTCATATTCAAACCATAATGACCTCCAAGTTAGCCCTGACAGACATATATATACATATATGTACATGTATTTATATATATATGTATACATGTATATGTGCATATGTGTATATGTTTATATACATGTACATATGTGTGTACATGCATATACATGTATGCATGTGTATATATATATATGTCTGTCTGAAATATATATCTCAGAATCCTTCATACTTCTCTTATTACTTACTACACCCACGTGGATGAGATAATTTCATGCCTCCCATGCCATTACAACAGTGATTCTCACCAGGGCTCAAGTGGACATTTGTCCTAACCTTGTCTACAGGTGTCTGCTTGGTAAATATCAGTGTTGCTGCTAAGCACCCTATAATGCACAGGTGTACAGGCGATTATCCTATAGCAAATAATCATCCAGCCCAAGATATCAGTAGTGCCAGATTTGGGAATCATCCTTGAATAAGCAATGCAAAATTATCCTACTAGCAACTATCTGCTAATAAGCTACCTGTAGATGCTTCCTTCAAGATAACCAGCCTTGATTTATATGATGCGAACTAAATCCTGGACACAGCTATTTGGGCCAAGGTGGGAAGCCAACTATCTCAGGACAGCCAGTGTATAGAGCAGATATTGTAGCAAAGGAAAATTGGCAAGAAATCTCCTTGCAGGGAATGTAGTAATTTTCTGGGCCAGACCATCTCTGAGAGATCTGAACTGAAAGTTAGAATAGAAAGCTAGGGAAAGTGGTAAAGGGAAGCAAAACATGAAAAATAATGAGAGAATAGCTACAGGTAACAATAAAACCAGAGTTAGCAGAAGTGACCAGATAGAGAAAGAGACTCACAGAGTGAACACAAATAATTGGGAATACTGATGATTGGTAGTGATTGGCATGAATGTAGAGGGACTGAGTCATTAAGATATTATAATAACTAGTAGACTATTGATCAAATTACCCTGAGGAAACTTCCACTTTGTTCCCAATTTAGCCAGGAGGCCTAGCTCAAAAGGGGTTTCCATGAACCTGTGAGTTCTACCTCCTTTGTCATTATTTGTGTGACCTAATATAGACTGACATGGATTGAATTTTATGCTTCAATAAAGATATATTGAAGCCTTCACCTCAGCAGCTTATAATGTGCTCTTGCTTGGACATACATTCACATTCACAAGACGCTTGATAGTGAAGATATGTTCTGAGAAATACAACATTAGGCAATTTCTATTGTGTTTGAACACCATAGCCTATGCTTACACAAACTTGATGGTGCAGCCTACTACATACCTAAGATGTACGATATATAGGTATACATATATGTTAAATGTGTTAGATGTTATATATGTATAGGTATACATAAAGCTATATGTATGTATGTGGTATGATGTAATCAAGACATGTAGTAGACACAAAATTTGTGAGGCTATTCCTAACATATTGGTTTTCGGTTTTGTTCTTTTTGTCAGTTGTGGGGGCTTAAACTCAGGACCTGGGTGCTGAATCTGAAATTTTTTACTCTACCACTTTGTGCCACAGAACCCCTTCTGGTTTTCTGGTGGCTAATTGGAGATAAGAGTCTCAGGGACTTTTCTGCCCAGGCTGGCTTCAAACCACAATCCTCAGATCTCAGCCTCCTGAGGATTACAGACATGAGTCACTGGCTCCTGGCCAGTATACTGTTTTAAGAGACTTCAGCCAGTAACATATTAACTTATCATTTTCAAGTATTATATACTGTACATAATAGTGTGCTATACTTTTATATTACAGGCAGAACAATAGATTGGTTTATACTAACATCACCACACATGTATGTAATACCTTGTATTATGACATTACAACAGCTACAATTTCACCAGGTGGATAGAACTTTTCAGCTCCATTATGATCTTATCGGGCCATTATTGAATATGCAGTCCATTGTTGACCAAAACGTTGTTATGCATGCAAGGTTGTATTGTATAATTGATTAGGATAAGATTATAGATCTAGGGTAGGCTAATCCAGTATGATGGTATCCTTTTATTTTTTTTTTATTTAGGCAGTCCTAGGGTTTGAACTCAGGGCCTTATGCCTACTTTGCTTGCTTGCTCATGGCTGGTGCTCTACTGCTTAAGCTATGGCTCCAGCTGGACTTTTTACTGATTAATTGAAGATGGAATTGTGGGATGGCTTCAAACCTTGATCCTCTGATTCCATTCACCTGAGTAGCCGGGATTACAGACATGAGCCACCAGCACTTAGCTGATTGGTATCCTTTTTAAAAAGATGGCCATATACTCAGAAAATGTCAGATGAAGACAGAAATTACAGTGATGATTGTGCATGCCAAAGAATGCCAGAAAGTAGGAAAGAGGCAGGGTGTAGATTCTCCCTGATTCCTCGGACTACCAATCCTACTAATGTCTTAGTTTGGGCTTTTGTTCTTTTAAACCATGCATCTGTAGTACTTTGGTATAGCAGACCTAGAAAATTAATTCAGACCCACTTCACTACAGTAATCCAAATACATTGTTGTTCCTGTCAGTACTTTAGCCGTGGACCTCATGAGATCCCAGTACTCTAGCTTTCCTTTCTTCATGCCTTTCCATAGGAGGTGAGGAATCTACTGGCCTATGAAAGTATCCCATTCAGAGTCTACACTTGTCTTCCAGACCTTTCTTCAGTGCTCAGAACCCCTTATTTCCCTGACAAAGTAACTTGTCTGACTGTACAATTCTAGCTTAGTCTGGATCTTGAGTCTAGCCTTGTATGGTTCTTGAGTCTGCCCTGTTGAAAGTGGACCAAGAACCAATGGGACACCCTTGGAACAAAGAAATGACTATGGAGTATTTGTTACACAGGAGACAGAACTTGGGCTGCAGGGTCCACACACATGTGCACCTTATTCTATGATACAGAGGTGAAGATAGAAGACAATAGGAGCAGGCAATGGACTGTGGATTATTGTTTGTACTCTTGTCTGAGCCCATGTGATAGTCATGTGTGGACCTAAACTGTCACCCACACAGACCAGGATTAATGAATGCCTATGGAAGAGGTTCTGAACAATTGTGTTCCTCACTGCCTACCTTTATTTTTCACCTGTGCTCTGACTCCACCTCTAGGTGGCACTCTACCCAGCCAAACTCTACAGCTGGGCTAGCTTCAGCTGTCTGGCCCTCCCTTTCCTTCCTCACTATCCGAGGAAAGGAATTTTACCAGGCTTCTTAAGCCCAGACAACCACTATGACCCACATTGGTCAAAACAGAAGCCACAAATTTAGTTGCCTACAATAGCAAGGATCATAGCCGAGTCTATCTGGCCAAGTGAAGGTACCAGGGAGAGGCAAAGTCTCAGTCAGCGAGACTCCTTCTGAAGTGGCTGTGGGTAATTGTTGGCATGGAGATACTAAAAATAACACATGGCCTTGGTTTTATTATGTGAAAATTCCTGTTAGACTAATTCAAGATTTTTTATCCAATGTGCACCAAGGAAAACCCATTCCCCAAACCAACCTAACAGGTTGTCAAGTTTATTAGCGCTAATAAAAATAAACACCTAAATCAGTTCTAGTCTATAAACTGACACCACCTTGGTTTACCCTATTCTTGAGATCTCTTTAGGGTTTGAGGAACCAATTGATTCCCTCCCTCTCCTTCCTCCCTTCCTTCCTTCCTCCCTTCCTTCTTAACTTCTTTCTTTCTTTCTTTTTTCCCTTCTCTATTTATTTAGATGGCATGAGGCATTGAACTCGGCCTTGTTATTTTCAAGACACAATTTTGCTTTATGCCAGACAGTCTGAAAACCATCCTTCTGTGTGCTTTCCTGTATTACTTGGAATGACACATGCATGCCATCTATTGAGATAAGAGTCTCACGGACCTCTTGTTGTCCAGGCTGGCTTTGAATTCCATCCCAATTTCTACCTCTCAAGCAGCTAGGATTACAGGCTTGAGCCACCTCCCAGCTCCTGTGTTGTTATTTTTGCAGTGGGAATGAAGCCTTCCCACCTTGTTTATTCTGACAATTGTTGAATGTCCCTGTATAATTTCTTTCTATCATCACCTCCCATGATAAAAGCTAGACTGACCAAACTACCCAGCCCAGCTTTTCCATTGTACCAATTCCTGCTCATAAATAAATACCTTGCTGATAAGTAGTGTGTATCAATCATGAAACCAGTGTCAAAAAACTACCAGATATAATTCCAAGTTAGTATTCATGACAGTAAATTCATCATCATGGTAAATTAGGGCTATGGCAAAACAACACTTAGCAGGATGGCTAAGGAATTTTGAATTTGCATTTGAGCTAGGAAACTGATTCTCCTGGGAGGGATGGAAACAAAGGAAAAAGCTCAGGGAACAACTGAGGGCTCAAAAGGATAGAAATTCTACATTGGATATACAAAGATTATAGCAGGCTTCGTTCAAATGGCAGGGAGTGGGGGATGGGTGGGACAACAGGAATGGCAAAAGAATTAGAATGTGCTGCTAATGGCTTCCTGGAGCAGCCTCATTGGCAATGGCTTTGTGTCCACCTTGCTATCAGCCCTGATGGCCTCTTTCCAATATCTGCCGCCCCCATGAGGTTGGAGAGTATACTGAACTGCTGGCCTTAGGATGCCTCACCTCAATACTAGAGTAGAAAGGGCTGGAGCTTTCATGTTGCTAGGTTTAAATGTTCTTCAGAGATTTCCCTTTACCTCAGCTCAAGTCTAGTGACAGACCTACAACTCATTTCAGTCAACCAAGCTCTCCCTCCCTGCTGTTCAATACTTGTGGTCTGTTTTCCTCCTTTTAGTTTGTAAACCTATTAGACTCAAAATTTCATTCATCCCACCACAAGCCTTGCACATTGCTTGGAGAATGAGTAGTATTCCAAGTACATAGTATGCAAGTATGAAGATCCCAAAAGAATCCCATGGAATGCGGTGTGGTTGAACAATAGGTAGGGGATGGGGAAAGAATAATAGAAGGAGTTATTCTGATATAAATATAGTTCCTGCACATGTGAAATACCATGGTGAATCCCATTGGCACAATTAATTATAAACTAAAAAAAAAAAGAATGACAAGAAAGTAAACAAACCCTGTGAGAGGTTTTGGTAGATACCAAAGGGATGGGGAAATAGGTAAATAAGGGAAAATATGACCAATGAAAATACATAGATGAAAACAGAACAATGAAATTGGTTAAAATTTTTCTAAGAAGGGAAAGGAAGGATAAGGGAGAGTGGTTAGGGAGATGAGATTGAATCCAGGATATTATATGCTTGTATGGAAATATTATATTGAACATTTACAGCTATTATATGCTAATAATGTTATTTTGTCATTTATAGGACTTGAACTCAGGGCCTGGGCACTTTTCCTGAGCTTTTGTGCTCAAGGCTTGTGCTGTACCAATTTAAGCCACAGTACCACTTCCAGTTTTCTGTTACTTGGAGATACAAGTCTGATGGTGACGGACTTTCCTTTGAATTGTCATCCTCAGATCTCAGCCTCCTAAGTAGCTAGGATTACAGGTGTGAGCCACCATCATTCAGCTAATAATTTTTAAATGAAGTTGAATAACTTGGGAACAGTAAAAACAAAATAAAATAAAGCCTCTGCTTAGTGAATTTATATGAAAATTCTATCTTTTAGCTTGTCAGGAAAAATGACAGGAAAGAAAAATAAGGAAAGGAGAAGGGAGGAAAGGAGAGAAGAGAGACCAATGAACAATGAACAAATACTTGTACAAAGAAGAAAAGGAAGCTGGGTGCCTATGGCTCATACCTGTAATCCTAACTACTTAGAAGGCTGAGACCTGAGGTTCAAAGCCAGCCCAGGCAGAAAAGTCCAGGAGACCTTATCTCCAATTAACCACCAAAGAACTGAAAGTGGAGCTGTGGCTCAAGTGATAGAGTGCCTGCCTTGAGGGGGGAAAAAAAGTTCAAAAACCAGTGTATCAAAGGAAACAGAGTAAATAGATAACTTTATACAATGGGAGAAAATCTTTGTGTTATTCATCTGATAGGAGATTAATGTCCAGGGTGTATAAATAATTCAAATTTTTAATGTCAGAGAACAAATAATCCAATTAATACATGATAAAACAATTTCTTTTTTTAAAGAAATTACATAAAGTAGCTAAGTTCTTATTAATCATAGTAGTTATCAGATAATATCTATACTTGGTAAATTAAGAATCAGCAATATAACCAGGCGCCAGTGGCTCACACTTATATAATCCTAGCTATTCAGGAGGCTGAGATCTGAGGATTGTGATTCAAAGCCAGCCCAGGCAAGAAAGTCCATGAGACTCTTATCTCCAATAAACCACCAGAAAACTGGAAGGGGCACTGTGGTTCAAGTGATAGAGGGCTATCCTTGAGCTGAAGAGCTGAGGGACAGAGGCCTAGGCCCAGATTTCAAGTCCCAAGACCAACCAAAAACAAACAAACAAAAAGATTCAGCAATATGTAGATACATATGAAGCCAAAGAAATCATTTTGGGGGGGGGGCGGGTCCAGCTTTTTTTTTTTCTGCTTATGTGGTGCTGAGAAATCAAACCCAGGGCCTCATGCATGCAAGGCAAGCACTCTACCAATGAACCACCTACCCAGCCCCAGAAATAATATTTTTAAAAGGTTACAAATAGTTATTTCTAGAGCATAAGAATGAGAGAGACAAGGAATTAAGAGCACCCAAGCCTTTTTTACTATATCGCTAAGAATCCTGAGTTTTACCTTTTTTTTTTTTTTTTTGTGATACTGGATATGAACTCAGGGCCTCATACTTGCTAAGCAAGCAGCCTACCACAAAGCCAATCTGCCAGCCCTTTTTTATATTGGTTAGTATATAGATAAATAGGTACTTGCTTTATGCCCTGACTGGTCTTGATTGCCATCCTCCTATTTGTGCATCACTGGGACAACAGCCTGTGCCATGGAAACCACCTATTGCTCAAGATGGAGTTACATCATCTCCTCCCCCCTTTTTTTCTCCCCACTTCCCCTGCTTTATTTATTTTTTTAGCCCAGGCTGACCTCAAACCACAGCCTCTCTCCCCCATTTTCACCAAGTAGCTAGAATAATCGGCTTGAGCTATTACTCCTAGCTGATTTTTTAATTTTCAAAACCATCAACAAACCTGAGTACACAGACAAAGGAAATATTTGGTGAAGAGGATTTGTTTCTCTGTGTGCAGATTTTCATGCCTACTGCCTCTTCCCACTCATTAAGCAGGCTCCTGTTGCCAAGGAAGCCAGCTCTTCACTGATAGCACAGAAACAGAGGTTTGCTGTTCACCAAGCAACCTTCCTCATGAGCTATGATTCCTTCCTGAATTATCTCTTGCCTGAGTGATGCTGTCCAGACACAAAATAGAGTCAACCTGTGACACTGACTGGGGGATGGTGGATTATGCCAGTTTGCAGTGATCTGTACTCCTTGGTTTACAAAAATATATTGGTCAAGCTCCTATTTTTATTAGCATATATTAATTGCACACACTAAGTTTCATTGTGACATTTTCATATAGATGTATATCCTTATATTTAACCCCTTATTTTAAAAGTAGCTTACATTAAGCTTATTACAAAGCTCATTGTTGGCTTTTTAAAATTAGCTTACATTAGTCATAAGAGCTTACCCCCTCATTTTCTTTTTTTAGGAACAGCCAGGGCACCATATGGCTCTCCATCTTGGGCAACTTCTGTGAGCTCATGCTTGTTATATCCCTTTAACGGAGACCCTAATATAGTCCCAAGGAAGAGTATCAACACTGCTTTCTGAAGTAGCTTTAAGGTGTCAACTATGGGGACAATAGCTACAAATACTGGAAACACAAGCATATTTGGAAGACTCATTTCCTTGGTGGCTTATGAATTTTATCTTCTCATTTCACATGTGCTTATCGGTGCCCTTTTTAAATTTAAATTTTATTATAAAGGTAATGCAGAGACTTTGCAGTTACTTTAGTAATGAGTGAGTACATTTCTTTTTTGAGCAGTGTTACTCAAGTAAGGTGGCTGAGCCTAAATTCCTTGCAGCCATCCTGGTGCCTAGGCAGAAGATGGGGGGCTATCTACCCAGCTCCAAGGCCTAGAGGTGAGACAAGCCATCCTTTGAAGTGCCTGGCTCAATGGGGTGAGCTAGGAGGGCTCTGCTTCAGAGAAATGCAGATGTTACCTTGTCTTGATGGTGGGGGAGGGTGACCGCCCCCCTCAAGTAATGGGCATACCTAGATCCCTGGAAACAGGAGCAGGCACATGGCTGATAGTTTGCTGAACTTGTCAGTCCAGTGCCTGGGACTAGAAATGCCCCATGAACCTGTCCTGTGCTCAGACTCTCTTTAGGCCTGGAGGAGCATAGGCACCAGAATGCCATGCCATGTGTGTCTCTGTGATCTTGTCCTGTGTCTTGCCTCCTGGCTCATCTCCAGTCATCATGGCATCCCAATTCAGTGTGCCATCAGCACTGGTTTGTTGGTATTGTTTTTGTTCTTTCTTTCCTCTCTGGCCTGTTTTCTAGCTGTGTTATCTGTATTTGGGGTCTGTAGGCCTTTGCTACAATGGGCTGCCTACAGCCTACTATATAATAAAGACTCCAAGATACAAGAAATGTACTCATTACTTACGTAACTGAAACCCCTCTGTAAATCACCTTGACAATAAAAAAATATTCAGCTTACAAAACAAAAAAAGACTCCAAGGGGCTGGGAAGGTGGCTCAGTGGTAGAGCGCTTGTCTTGCATGCATGAGGCCCTGGGTTTGATTCCTCAGCACCACATAAGCAAAAAGAAAAAAGCCGGAAGTGGCGCTGTGGCTCAAGTGGTAGAGCGCTAGCCTTGAGCTGAAGAGCTGAGGGACAGTGCCCAGGCCCAGAGTTCAGGGCCCACGACCGGACCCCCAAAAAGACTCCAGGATTCCATCTTCCAAAGTGTGGCTTCTCTGATAATTTACCTTACAACATTATCCCCTTCCTCATTTTTTCTGGTTTCTCATTAAATCATATAAATCTTTCACCTTTTAATATAGATGCCCCTTTATAAGCAGCTTCCAGGCAAGGGCCATCTCTTTTTGATTATCTGCAATGGTAGGGAAATTGCTTTTGGATAGCTCTGACTCTTAAGTCTTCCTTTATTTACACTGAAATCTGTCATATGAGGTGACCAGCTGGAACTGTCCTATTTTAACACTTAGTATATTTGGTCACTGCTTCTACTCTTCTGTTCCACCTCATCTCCATCTTAGATTATGTAAAAGTGCCTTTTTTTCTTTCAAATAACATCCATGTTAACATGTAAGGCACATTCCTCTTGTGTATGATCATTTTCACCTGACATACTTAGATTGCTTAATGTCCACTGGTAAGTGTAGGAAGCATTGCCCCCTTTTTAGGGAGGAGCTCCTGTCTCTACCCACATTTCTACAGATGAGGGTCACTCTCTATGGGGGCAGACTGAGTGTGAACAGTTGTTTCTCCATTCCCCCTTTTCTCTCATCTTGCTGAGAAGAACTGCAGCTGACCTAGTTGTTGAGATGTTCTTTAGGTAAAGGGCTTCACAATGGTTAGGATTAATTTACTTCCAAAATGGCTTTTTGTCTCTTTCATTGACTTTAGCTTCACGGATCTACACGTGTCCTTGCTTGTTGGTTTTGTTTTGTTGTTTTATCTGTTGTTAGGATTGAACTCAAAGACTGGGCACTGTCCCTGAACCTCTTTGTGTTCAAGGCTAGCACTCTACCACTTGAGCCACAGTGCTACTTCCGGTTTTCTGGTGGTTAATTAGAGATAAGAGTCTCATGGACTTTCCTGCCTGAGCTGGCTTCAAACTGCAATCCTCAGATCTCAGCCTCCTGAGTAGCTAGGATGACAGGTGTGAGCCACCAGTGCCCAGCTATGGGGTTTTTGGTGTTTTTTTTTTTCTTTCCATTTCTCATGAGCAAAAATTGCTGTGTTTTATAAGCATAGCAAGAGCAGTTTTAATAGTTATTTTATAAATATTATAACACTAAGCATGTGTGGAGGTGCATGTCTAATTCCAGCACTCTGGAGGAAGAAGCAGGTAGATCAGGAGTTTGAGGTTACCCTAAAGCACATAGCAAGACTCAGTCTCAGGAAGCAGACAAAAATTACGCTATCTTTTTCATACTTGCTTCATTGATTCTAGAGGGAGGAAGCAGAGTAGTGAGAATTTTTTGTTTTGTTTTGATGCTGTTGGAATGAAATAGGCATGTCTTACATGTTAGGCAAGTGGTGTATCACTGAGTTATATCCCATGCACTTAAAAAAATTACTAATAACATTGAGACATAATACTAATTCACAAACTAGTAAAATTCACAAATGTTGCATATAGTTTGAGTTGTTGGTTTTTTTGTAGTTGTTGTTGTTCATGGGGCTTAAACTCACGGCCTGGATGGTATCCCTGAGTTCTTTTGCTCAAGGCTAGCACTCTACCACTTTATGCCACATTTTCATTTCCAGTTTTCTGGTAGTTAACTGGAGATAAGAGTCTTACAGTCTTTTCTGCATAGGCTAGCTTCAAACAGTAATCATCCAATATCAGTCTCCTAACTATAGGCATGAGCCACCAGCACCTGCTTAGTTTGATGAGTTTTGACAAGTATTGTTTTCCTATGGAATCAGGTAGACCTGATTTCTTTACATTATAAAGGAGTTAGGGGGCTAGGATGTGGCTTACTGGTAGAGTGCTTGCCTAACATGCATGAAGCCCTGGGTTCGATTCCTCAGCACTACATAAACAGAAAAAGTTGGAAATGATGCTGTGGCTCAAGTGGTAGATTCCTGGCCTTGAGCAAAAAGCAGCTCAGGGACAGTGCCCAGGCCCTGAGGTTCAAGCTCCAGGATTGGCACAAAAAAAAAAAAAAAAGTTAGGCCAGGCAGGTGCCCTTGGCTCATACCTGTAATCCTAGCTACTTGGGAGGCTGAGATCTGAGGATGACAGTTGGACGCCAGCCCAGGCAGTCAAATCCTAGTGACCCTTATCTCTTAATCAACCACCAAAAAGCTGGAAGTAGAGCTGTGGATCAAGAAGTAGAATGCTAGTCTTGAACAATAACAAAAAAAAAGTTAAAGGATAGCGCTTGACCCAAGTTCAGGCCCCAAGATGGGCACCCACACACGCACACACACACACACACACCACACGCACACACACACGCACGCACACACGCACGCACACACACACACAGCAGTTAGGCTCTAGAGGTAGAAATTTTTTAATGATGGCCTTGTTTTTTTTTAAAGAGCTATTTTTTCTCTTCCAGCTGTTTACCATGTGAAGATATAAGATGGCCACCTTAAACCAGAAGACCCTAAAGGCCTTTGATCTTGAACTTCTAGTCTATAGAAATGTGAGAAATACATTTCTAAGCCACACAGTCAATAGAAACTGTTAGATCTGAACTAATACACTTTCTTTCAATAAAAGTCCCCCTCCTCTTTTGGGACAGTCCTGAGGGCCTTTCTAGGCAGTTGATCTACTGTGCCATGACTCCAGCCAGTTGTTTGAGATAGTCTCATTTCCTGACTTAAACATGCTTCTGGACTAGAATCAGGCTATTTTTTTTTTTTGCTAAAAATGGCAGTTGTGAGGGCAAGTATGCATCACTATGCCCACTTTCTTCCTTAGAGATAGAATCTTGTGGACTGGTTGGCTTGGAACTGTGATCCTCCAAATCTAAGCCTTCTACATGACTGACATGACAGGTTAAAGCTACCGTAACTCAGCTATTGGTCGAGAAACTTTTGCATGTATGCCCAGACTGCCCTCACACTGCAATCCTCCCAGTCTCAACCTCCCAAGTAGCTAGGATTATAAAAAAGGAACCATTTGCACCTGGCCTAGTTACCCCTTAAAGGATAAAATCACTAGGTCTAGAGGTGTTCAGTGGTATAGCATGTATTTTGCATGCCTGAGTGTTTAGATTTTTCCCCAGCTCCCCTGCTCATCCTCCCCCCCCGAAAAAAAAAAGAACTTACATCCACTTAGATTACCACCTCTTTTTAAGGATAGGGCTAAATTATCAATCTGATTTTTCAAATTTACAATCATCACAGAACTTAGAAGGGAGAGGGAAAGAGATAAAGAACATATGATGAGGTAGGGAGAAACAGAGTATGTACGGGTGCAGATTATGCAGGTTCTTGAAGGTCATGAACAAAGTCATTAGTTTTAAAAGAGAGGCTGTATTATCTAACATATTTTAAAATAAGGATCCCTCTGGTTGTTCTGTGAATAAGCCATAGGAATAAACATGGAAACAGTTTAACAGAAGGGAGGTACATGTGTTTACTAAAAGACAGACACAAAACTTTTTATAGTAACTTTATTCATAATGACCACAAACTGGAAACAATCCAAATTTCCATCAACATTAGAATGGATAAACTGTGGTACAGTCATACAATGGAATATGACACAGAGTCAAAAAATGAACTGCTGCTACAACATGGATTACTCTTGTAGACAAATGTTGAACAAGACACAAAAGAGTGCATGTAATTATTTTACTTACAGTTTTAAAACAGGCAAAACTTATGGTGATAGAAGTCAGAATAGCAGTTATCTTTGTATGAGAGGCATAAGGGCACCTACTGGGGCAACAGAATTATCTTCTACCTTGGTCTGGTTGATGCATTCATGGGTGTACATAAAAATCCAGAGTACACATGCAATGTCTCTAAACTTTAATCTCAATGGAAAAACAAACCAAAATTAAATATAAGGAAATTATATAAATAGGGCGATAAAATCATGTCAATCAGTATTGTCTGGGTTTTTCTGCCCTTGAACTTTGGGTGTGGCCATGTGCTTTAAGGGTCTAGAAGTTATTTCCCTAATTTTTTTATTTCTCAAGGTAAGCAGCATACTTTGGTGGTATCTGCTTGTCAGCCTGAGCCCCAGAAGGACAATTTAGATTAGTGAAGTCTTTTCTGCAGAAGGGTCACAAAGTAAATTTTAGGTGGGACAAAACACTGTCAAAACTAATCAACTTTGCCACTATGGGGCAAAAGCAGCCAAAAACAGTTCATAAATACACAATACTATATTCCAGTGAACTTGATTTGGAGAAATGTGAAGCAGGATGGAGTTGTCAAGCAACCCCTTCCTAGAACAAAATCTGTAGTCAAGCTGCAAAGTGTTTGCACACTAAAAATTTGTAGTTGTTATCCCATCACAACATGATAAATTAGTTTTCCATCCATAAAAGAAGTAAAATAACAGAATCTACTGTCTCAGTGATCAGCTGACAGGCATTCATGAAAATGCCACTGGAGGATAAAGAAATAACTTACATAGGGTAATTCATTAAGGAGAGGTTAAACTGTTACTTGAGATGATGAAAGCAGGTAATCTACCCTTTATGAAAGAAAATCAATTTTGCTGTTGGCTGCATTAGATAATACGAAGAGATGAACCCAGACAGTAATGGGTCAGCTTACAAACAGAAACAAAAAAGAATAGAGAATTTATAAAGTCAAGTACAACTCAAAAGGAGGCAACTTTTCACTTACAAGACAAAAATGAGAAATCCTATAACTCCAAGGTTCACTAAAACCTAGCTTTGCAACAAGAATAAAATCAATGGATGACTAAGATACCTCTGTCAAGATCTCTGAGTTAAGGCTGTGACACCAGTTAAATCCTGTAAAATGGGAAAAAGGCTTCAGGAAAGAAACAGAGTCTGGTTCTCCTACTTAAGACTGAAAGTTTCCACTGACCCAGAGATTAAGTTCAGAGAGACATGGGAACAAAAAAAGCAAAGAAATAAGCAAATCTAAAAATGCATGTTAAATAGATACTATTTTGGGGTTGTCTCCTGTACGAGGTGATGAGGGCATTCTGCAGGTAGGAAAATAAGAGAACTGACCAGAAGGGCTGTTGTTCTTCTAATATTTTGTTAAATTTACTTACTTTTAAATTCCAGAAGAGCCAAAAATCATCTGCAAAGGAAAGTAGAAAGTAAATAGCAAGGCATTTTCTCCTAGGGTTGATGCCTACAAAAGGAAAAACGGATGTTAGCTCTTATGAGGTACTGTCTTTTTCTAATACTCAAGTATTTTCTTAGTTCAATCTAAGTAGTTGTCCAGTGTTTCACCTCTATATGTAGGTGCCTTTGGAAAAAAATTAAGACTTTATGTCATGGATATACTTAATATTACAGTGTAGATTTATGTGAGTACACCTGGTTTGAATGCTGACTACTCATTATGGTTACTAGGGAAAATTGCAATCTCAGTTTGTTTCTTAACAACGTTCACATATTTAAACCACATGCTAAGTACTGCACAAAATTCTGGAAATACAACAATAAGGTCCCTAGTCACAAAGAAGCTTCATTTTTAATCGCAAATATGTAGCTAACATCTATCAGCCAACAGGCAGAATGACTGTGAAGGTCAAATGAGTCTGTGAAAAGAGATTCAAAGATTAGAAAACACTACACAAATATTTATCTGCCCAAACATTTACTGGAATGCCAGGCATTGTGCTAAGCACTAGATATATAATAGTGAGCAAGGCTTACATTGGTCCCCTGCTCTTATAAAGCTTACACCTAACAGTAATCAATTAGCAGTAACAAGTGTTAAAAGTATGGCTAGGGAAGCACAGGGGACTTAGGGAGTGTATGGTCAGGGCATGTAACCTAGAAGCTTCTGTGATCAAATAGAATGTAAACTGAGATCTGAAAGATGAACAGAAATTTGTATTGTATTCTAAGACAATGGTGAAAGCAGCACAGTAGAATGACCAGAGTGACTCAAATTTTTAGCTTGGGTCAGGGCAACTAGATGGCTGGCAGTGATGCCATTTTACTGAAGAAAAGGAAAATTAGAGGGAGAGTAGTTTTGGGGACAAGATATTGATGTGTTATGGTGAGTATAAGACAACAAAGTGGATTTATGTTAGCAATTAGACATAGGATTTAGCAAAAATCTCAAAAGGAGATATGAATTTGGGAGCATCTTCATATAGACAGTAACTCAAGCCGTGGAAGGAGAAGAGATCAGCTAGAGAGGCAATGGGAGACAAAGCAAGGAAGATTAATCAGGCACCCAGAAAAAAAAAAGACAAAAGTTAAAACAACTCTTCTAAGATATACATAAAAGAAGAGGTTCCAGAAAGTAAGACTGAGAAAGTCCAACTGCAGCAAGAATATCCTCGAAGCTAAAGTAATCAAGTATTTGAAGAAGCATAAGAATATTGACAAAATCGTATGAGCTTGGTAGAACAGTGTAATGGCACTATGGAAGAGTGAGAAAGCCATTTTTCAAGAAAACTGATGAGAATGGGAGAAACAGGAAAGTAACTGGTAAGGACACAGATTTTAAAAAGTGGCACTTAACTATATTCACCAATACCACAGGACCAGTAACAACTATATATTTATAAAAAAGAAAAAGAAAAAGAAAAAGCGACTGCCATGCAGCTACAGAATTACTTAATACAGGAAACAGTAAAACACATTTTTTTTTTTACAAACAAGACTAGTTATAGCAAATTCTCAATTACTGAGGGTCAGTTTTTAAAATCCTTGGTTTATATCTTCCCCCACCCCACTCAGTGACTATATAATGCGAACTAATTTTATTATCACCTTAAGCAAAACATACTACAACTTCACAAAATATACACAATTTCAGTATTTGGGGAACTAAGATTAGAAAGCAGAAGCAGCTTTCAATTCTTCCAATTTTTCTCTCAAGTAATAAAGCATTTGCTGCAAAAGACAATACACAAAGCTATTGGAAAATTACCGGTAGACTTTTCTGTTCAGTTTTCACTGTGCAGACATTTAAGTTTACTCTTTGCTAATAACCATGATAGCTGGTCAAAACCACTTCTTTTTCTGCCTTAATTTTGTTGAACAGGACAGAACCTTTTAATCTGATTCAGTATTAATTACTGACTTATTAATGCTTTTGTGAGCTACTGGAACTTATAAATATCTTTAATACACTCCATCAGCCAAATGGGGAATGCCTACCAAATATACCATCAGCTTCTACCGGTAATTTGCCCTGTCCCTTGAAATAAGATAATGTACAATGGAGGGAGTCTACTGGCACTTTG
The DNA here is from genome assembly GCF_000151885.1 of Dipodomys ordii. Taxonomy (NCBI): domain Eukaryota; kingdom Metazoa; phylum Chordata; class Mammalia; order Rodentia; family Heteromyidae; genus Dipodomys; species Dipodomys ordii. The sequence goes on from NW_012267315.1 coordinate 2,005,459, forward strand.
GGAGGGATAATTCTTCATAGTACCAGGATATCCTGTGCACTGCAGTAGGAAAGGATCTTAAGTGCCAGCAGAACCCTCTAGTAAATATGACAACCAAAAAGGTGACCCTATACATTTTCCAGAATCCTCTGGAAGGGTATTGCTTCTGGTTGAGAACCATTGATCCAACTTTGGCTTAGGTTCTTACAGACAGCATTTATTTAGTCTACTTATGACATGCCAGTTCCTTCTAAATTCCTGATTGTATCCTGGTTCCTTGAATTTGCTGGATATGTGAAAACAGAATAAGCTGTACTACTCAAGATAGGATTTAGTAGTACAAGAGTTTCAAATTGTGCATGAGGATCTTTGAGTTACAAATTGGGTCTGTTTTTACATCAGTTTTAGATATTGGGCTTTACTGTAAGATTGCCTTTTCACAGAATAAATCTGAGAAGTACTGTTGTAGATATCTTGCTAGAAATAAAGAATTACTGAAATCTGTGAATAAGGCTGCATCTTGGGATGTGAATATTCATACTTGTTGCACTGTCTTAATTACTGAATGTGTAGCAAAGTTCTAAATTCTAGAATAAATCCATTTCCAGCAGCTAACAAAATCTGACATTGTATCATTTTAAAATAAATGGTTTCCATTAAACACATTTTTTAAATAAAGTATTAACACTCATGCAGATAAAACAAATAGGAAAGTATCTCACAACTCCTGAAGTACAACAATCTTTTCCTCACTCTTTGATTAGGCCAATCTTCTGTCTAGAATGAAGAAAAAGAATTACTAACTGCCAATCAAGATTCTATACTTACCATAGTTCTTTGATAATATATTGGCTGATAAAACAGCCTCCAGTTGTGAAAAATCCAGGGGAAAGCCCCAATAGTTGGTTATTCTTATCTCCAAATTGTAGGAAGCCTCCTAAATCAGCAATTTAAAAATAATTCTTGCTCCCCTGGCTAAGTTTTGATTACCTCCTCCATTAGTAATATCACTGGGATGGGAGAAGCTAAGAGGGAGAAAACTGGTCAATATTTACCTCAGACTCAGATATATATGTTTTAAAAAAATAGTCTCAAAACATTTTGTTAAAATACTTCCACTGTATCTAGTTGTTCCTTTTCAGAAAACACACGAACTTGCTACATGAATATCTGCAAATTGGTTCAAACACACACTTATGGAGTTGATCGTTTCAGACTATATCAGAATTTTTAACACTTTGTTAAGAGCTAAAATTTTTGGCATGTATCTTCTGAACACCTTAAAACTATGCTTCTAACTCACAGTATCAATACTAAACTTACTGAAAATCAATTATACCATAAAAACAAGGACTTTGCCATTAAACTAAGTTTTTAAAAAAGGTGGAATTCTCATGTTTCAGTCCCACGCTGCCAGATAAGATGGAAAAAGGCAACTTTCAGAAGGACTTGAATTGTGATCTATTTGGACATCTTGTAGTAAATTCAGTGTTTTCCAACAGTCCAAATTAGTAACTTGAAAAAAAATCAAATTTTTGCTTTTAAAATTGAATTCTTGTTTCACTGTTGTACTACAAAGGTTTATGGACTTGCTTCACTTCTCTCTCTCACAAGGTCATCCCAGCCGGGATCCATTTCAGTTGTGGCGACTCGAAACAGGGCTTGGAGATGCTCATCTGTCAATGGCTGGCTCAGTGTGTGCTGGTTTCTCGTCAAATATGAGAAAGCCTTTTCACATATTTGGCTACTATCAAACAAGGATGCCACCTTATAGGCAACGCCTTTGATAATTGGGTAAGATTCAGCAGACAGTCCGGCATAGAACTGCCCCAAGTCTTTGACTCTGTATTCATTCCAAAGATCAGTGTTTGCCTGAAGCTTGGTTAACTCCACTCTTACTGAAATAGGTGCATATTCAGGCTTGAAGTTAAATGGATTTGAAAACAGTTCTAAGTCCTTTTTAATGAATCTGAGGTCCTTAAAATGTCTCTCAAAATCTTTTTGTAGGCGGCAAATCACCATTTGATAACGGTCGGGATCAAATATTCTGTGATCTTCCTTGAACTGATGTCTAAGCTCATCAACAACTTTGCTGAAGGCAGGAAAGTCTGTTAGATTATCTTCCTCCATATGCCGGTGCAATAAATTCAGCTTACCCTCAAATGCACAAATGCGGTCAAAGGCAGCAGCAGCAAAGACTTTAGTAAGTTGCAATTCTTCACTCAGTTCTCGAAGGTAGTCCATAATATCTACCAAGAAGCCAAAGTCACAAAGCCACTGCTTGTCTGAGAAATGGACTGTTGTGGCTCCGACTGAAACCAAGAATGCTTCTATTTCTCTTCTCAGTGCAAATACTAGTTTTAAAGTTTTCCCTCTTCTGAGCCAATTGTTCAGACATCGTCCATTAACCCTTTCGCCATGCTCAGATTCAGACTCAGTTAGTAAAGGCTGAAACTCGGGTCGCCTCACTCCTCTGGTCTTGATCATCACTATCCACTCAGATATGGTATTTATGATCTGATTAACATCTACATCGTAAGAACTCAACAGTTCCAAGTGAAGAAATCCTGAATAGTGGATAACATTCCAACAGTTGGGGCTTACAGCCTTTTCTCTCATGTATGAGACCAGTCCTGAGTTCTCACCAATCATTCTTAAGGTATGGGTGGTGGTCAGTCCAACCATTCGCTGCAAGCTGAGCCCTGCCGTCTGCAGGGCCTCTAGAATTGCCGCCATGAGCGCCCCAACACTGAAGTGATGAGTCAGATTGATCATGGTCAGAAGATCTTCTTGCACCTCCAAGTCGTGGTCCACACCACGAATAAAGACCAGGAGGTAATTCTCATAGGCCACAAAAGCCTGATCGTCCAGTGCAAGAGAATAGGCTTTGAAGTTTCTGGCTCGGCTATAAAGCTGACTGCGTAGGTTGCTGTCAATGCTCAGAATCCTCTGCCTGGTAATCTCCGGAGACAAATCAATGCCTTCCAGAACGCCTATGTGATCCGGCAGCATCTCTCTCAGCAACACCTCCATGCACTGGTATACAAAGTCTCCCTCCGTCCAGCCGCGACCCCTCAAGGCTAGCAGGCGGCAGAGCCCGAGGCCTGCACGTATAGCTCTCTCCTCGGCAGTGAACGCAGCTGCCACCGACAAATCACCCTGACGCAGACGCTCCACTAGGGCCGCACGCTCCTCCTCCCCCACAAACCGCTCGTAGAATTCGTGCTCGGCCTCGTAGTGGCGCCTGACGTCGCGTTCTCGGGTGGAAGCGACAAGGCGGTGACATACCAGGCACAGGGCTCCGTCTCCCTCCGGGGGTTCCACCACCAAGTAACGCTGGGTCCACTCGGGCCGGAAAACGAGAGCTTCGTCGACTTCCATTCTAACCCTTTTGGGCGTCATCCACATTCTGCGGGAGGCCACAACAGCAGACCGACCTCGAGCAGGCCGCAAGACGAAGGGAGGAGCCCGACCAGCGCCAAGCACCTCCTCTGCTCTGCGCCAGATCACCCGAGCTCCGAACACCAGCCCCTGCCACAGCAACTCCCTTCCTATTGGCTAGAGATTTCGTATTCACTGAAACTCGTAGGCGTAAGCCAATAGAAAGAGCGATCGGCGAACTGTACCGCGCAAGCGCACAGTCTTATAGCTTAGTGGACTGCAGCCCCTTTAAGGCGGGACAAGGAACCCCAGGAAGTCGGTTGTCGTAAAAGCCCAGAAACTTGAGTGATATTCCAGTCATCCAATCAATAGCTGCCACTGGAGGGTGGCGCAGGATAGCGTAAACCAGGACTGAAGGAAGAACGTGAGCACGAAGGACTGAAGTGATTGGCTGATGGCCTTCCTGGCGAAAAGGCAGCCGTGACTTCAGCGCCTCCCGCGCCAAAATGGCGCTTGTTACGGGAATTATCCGGCGTCTGGACGAGACTGTGGTAAACCGCATCGCGGCAGGGGAAGTTATCCAGCGGCCGGCTAATGCCATAAAGGAGATGATTGAAAACTGGTACGGAGAGAGTAGAGCTGAGGATCGCTTTAAAGGCTACGACTTAACGGGCCGCTGCTCGGCGTGGCGCGACCACGCCCCCTTGCCGGCGGGTACGGCGCATGCTCGCAGGGGCGGAGGCCGCAGGGACGGGTGTTCTCCCCGCACCCTTTCCCGGCCTGTTCCGATTTTCCGCGCACTTTCTAGATTATTCCGAGCTCCGAGTGCACGTAGAAGGGTGGACTTGGTATTGCTTGAATGGTGCCCTTAGCGAAGGAAGCTTCTTAACTTAAAAACTGCAGAAGATGTGAGATGAAGCATGTATAAACGTTGGTGTGTGTGGGGAACCATCTTTTTCAGCGAATACCATGCTAATCAGGTTCTCGCGTATTCGCTCCAGAAATAATACACGCATAAAGGCACAGTTCCTTTTATTCAAATAACTCGTTTGAGTTTTAAGACAGGTGAATGGTATTGGGGATTTAATTTCTGATGCCCATTAAGGCCAAATTAGTGACTCAGTGTTTTCAGGCCCCTTACTTTGGGGCACTGAAACGCCCCTGACGTCATGGGGCCTGCGTGATTCTGAAGCTTAGGACTGTCACGTGGAGGAACGCAGAAACGTGAAAAGAAAAAAAAAAAGGTTGACGTGAAAAGAAAAGAAAAAGGGTGTGGATTGCAAACCTCGGGGGGGGGGGGAATACCCAGGTGCCTAAAAAGTATGTCCGTTTTTTTGGATTAAAATTGGTTTATGTTAAGGTAGTCGGTACATTGTTAGAAGAAAAAAAATAAAACCTTCCAATAGAAGAGTTTCAGGTTGAGAGGTTTGTTGGGAAAACAGACCATTCAGAGTAATAGGATTGAAAGAACCGTGTGTCAGAAAGACCACAGATGGACAGAAAATGATTTAAAGCGTAGACGAAGAAGCAGGGAACCTGAGGGACATTTTTCTCCATTTGATTTGACTTAACTGTCATAGGCTGGCTTCTGTGTATACAGTATTTAGAATTAACTTGACAATAACTCTAACACTCACATATGGATAAACAGAACATGAATCTAAAGAGCTAGTTAGACTGGGCGCCGGTGGCTCACGCCTGTAATCGTAGTTACTCAGGAGGTTGAGATTTAAGGATCACAGTACGATTCCAGCCACTAAACCACCTTCCCAGCCCCTTGTCTTATAAGAATTTTCTGTGAGGAATGTCCATAACTTCCCTTTTTCATGCAGGCCCAGGCTGAAATAGTTCTCCCCAGAATATGCACTATGCTTAGAGTATTCCAGGAAATCACAGATTTATTGGTCTCCTAACATACTTTTTGCACTGATGTTTTTTTCTTTCCTTCATCATTTAAAGAAAAGGTAATAGTGATTTTTTTAAGTACATTTATCAGAGTCACATAGAAACCAGAGACTGAATAAAGTTGAAATAACAGTAAAATTAGTTTGAAAAAACGGTAATAAAGAGGTGTGCTAAAAGGACAAAGGAACCTACTTCCTACTTCCTTTTTTGGGGGGGGGTGCCAGTACATGGCTTGAACTCAGGTTTTCATGCTCTTGCTTGGCTTTTTTGCTCAAGACTGGTGCCCTACCACTTGAGCTGCACTTGAGCCACTTGTAACTTTTTTTCCCCCCTGGTCCTGGGGCTTGAACTCAGGGCCTGGGCTCTGTCCCTGAGCCTCTCTGTGCTCAAGGCTAGTGCTCTGCCACTTGGAGATAAGTCTCACAGACTTTCCTGCCCAGGCTGGCTTTGAGCCCCAATCCTTAGTTCTCAACCTCCTGAGTAGTTAGCTAGAATTACAGGCATGAGGCACCTGCACCTGACCACTTCTAGCTTTTTGCTACCAAATTAGAGATAAGAGGCTGGCCTCAAACCAAAATCCTCAGATCTCAGTCTCTTGAGTTCCTAGGATTACAGGTGCAAGCCACCAACCAGCCTCTGGCTTACATCCTACTCTAACTTTAGTTTTTTTGGGGGGTGCAGTTCTGGGGCTTGAACTCAAGGCCTGGGCATTGTCCCTGAGCTTTGGTGCTCAAGGCTAGTGCTCTAACACTTGAGCTCCAAATTCTGTCATTTTTTGGTCCTTAATTGGAAATAAGAGTCTCACAGACTACTGCCTGGGCTGCCTTCAAACCTCCATCCTCTGTTCTCAGCCTTCTGAATAGCAAGGAGTAGAGGCATGAGCTATCAATGCCCAGCCTAGTAGAACAGAAATAATGCTGAGTGTCCTGCTGGAAATGATCATTGTTCTGCCCCTCTCATATAATATTTAAATTCATACAATTACGACATTGAGCCTATAAGAAAAAGGAGCACAAATTAATCATAAACTCATCCATGTGTAGTTTGTTATTATTCCTTGGCTCTTTATTAATTAACTGTGTATATTAGAATAGGTATAGACTGATAAAATATTTTCTCTATTTGCTAGTTTAGATGCAAAATCCACAAATATTCAAGTGGTTGTTAAAGAAGGAGGCCTGAAGTTGATTCAGATCCAAGACAATGGCACTGGGATTAGGGTAAGTAAAACCTCAGAGGAACAGGATATTTGTGTGCTTCAGGAAGAAAGTACGATGTTTGTGTGTTCTGTAGGAAAAGGCAGACCTTTTACTATTCTGATAACTGTAGATTTTTGTATATGGGAATTGCTGACTGAAAAATTCAACACCAACCATCATTATATATTGTGTACATATTCTATGCTGGACATTTTATGGGATAGTAGTAAATAAAATGGATGGTGCTTCCATTTTAATAATGGGATAAAAACAATAAACAGACAGAAGATAAATAGCATGTCAAATAGCATGGGGTGTGGGGTGGGATGCAGTCTCAATGCTTGGAATGCTTTAATATGGATATGTTATTTAAGGGAGTACTGATGCAGATAAGGAACCAGTCATGAGACTGTTAAAGGAAGAATGTCCCAGGCAGGGAGAACAATAAAGGCAAAAGCCATGAAATAGAATCATATCTAAGATGTTTAAAGATCAGCAAGGAGTCCAGCGGGAAGAGCAAAAAAAGAGTAACAAGATAAAGTCTGAGAGAGAACATATTAGACCTCATGGATAATCTTTGGAATTAGTAAAATCTTAGCTTTAACTGTGATTGTACTGAGATACCACTTGAGGATACTGCTAGAGGGCTTTTTTTCCCCTCCCATCTCTAGGATGTTGAAGTTTGGGCCTTGTGCTGGCTAGGGAGGTACTCTACTGCCGAGCCACACTTCTAGCTTTTTTTGACTGGTTATTTTTTAGATAAATTCTTGCTTCTGGCCTAGGTGTAGGTTCTCTCTTCTGGCCAGGTGTGTGCCCAGAAGGTGATTTGCCTATTTTAGACTTCCTGTCATGAGATAACAGGTGCATGGCATTGTACTCAAGACTTAATTGAGAAGAGGGTCTTTTCTACCCAGGCTGGCCTCAAACCACAGTCCTTCCAAGCTCAGTCTCCCAAGCCACTGGCCCTTGGTCAACTAGAGTGTTTTAAGCAAAATAGTACATATTGGGTGAGTTGTATAAAGTGACCTTTTGTCTTCTATGTGAAAAATAGACTCCCAAAGGTCAGAGTAGATGATGATGATGCCTAGGACTAGTTTGATTGCAGTATAGATGCAATAAGCACTGAGACTCTGAGTTAAATCTGAAGGCAGCGAGTACTTTTCAGAATTTGCTGGTGTAGGGTGTGAAAGGAGAAATCAATGATTTCAAACTTTCCCCCTATGTAAATTATGAAAAGAATTGCCATTTGCAAAGATGAGAAATACTATGGAAGAAATCAGTTTAGTGGAAGAGTGAGAAGTTTATTTGTGGGTATGTATGGGTATGTAAATCTAAGATGCCTTTTAAGATGTGCTTGAGTCTGGAGTGCAGTGGAGAGACTTATAGGCAAAAATCTCAGACTTACCACATTTTAATACTACAGAAAATCATGGGAAATGCAAATATAAGCCACAATAAGATGCTACTTCACATCTATTAAGGTAGCTGTTATCAAAACCTACTAAGAGAAAAACATCTTGACATGATTATATAATCTTCAAATTTTTGTTAAAATCTCATTTATTGGAAACCATGCATTTAATAAAATCTTTTTTTTTCTTTTTTTCTCTTCTTTTTTCCTTTTTCTTCTTTCTTCTTTCTTTTCTTTTTTTTTGGGGGGGGTCTGGTCATGGGGCCTGAACTCTGGGCCTGGGCGCTGTCCCTCAGCTATTCAGCTCAAGGCTAGCTCTCTACCACTTGAGCCACAGTGCCACTTCTGGAATTTTTCTTTTTGCTTATGTGTTGCTGAGGAATCGAACCCAGGGTCTCATGCATGCAAGGCAAGCGCTCTACCACTGAGCCACCTTCCCAGCCTTTTATGATTCTTCCAGAAAAAAAGATAGTTGTTATCAATTACATAAAATAACAGGTGGTGTTGAGAAAGAACTGATGGCAATATAAAATAGAGTTAACTATTATAGCAAATAGTATGGTGATGCCTCAAAATTTAGAATTATTATATAGTCCAACAATTCCATTTCTATCAGTGCCAAAAATGGACGAAGAGACTTAGGTGGACATTTGTGCTTCATATTCATAACATTATTACATATAGTAGTCTAAAGGTAAAAGCAACCATGGTCAATCAGTGGATGAATAAACAAAATGTGATATATATACACACACACACAGAGAACAATATTGAGCCTTAAGAAAGAATGAAATTTTTCCTCTTCTTTTTTTTTTTGTCAGTCATGGGGCCTGAACTCTGGGCCTGGGCGCTGTCCCTGAGCTCTCCAGCTCAAGGCTGGTGCTTTACCACTTCTAGCTTTTTCTGCTTATGTGGTGCTGAGGAATCGAACCCAGTGCACATAAGGCAAGCACTCTACCACTGAGCCACCTTCCCAGCCCAAGAATGAAATTTTGGTACTTGCTTCAACATGGTTTAACTTTGAAGACATACTAAGTGAAATAAATCAGTCACAAAAGTACAAATACGAAGCTCCTAAAGTAGCCAAATTCAGAGACAAAAAGTAGACTGTCATGGAGTAGGGGGAAAGAGGGAGAATCTAGAGTTATTGTATAGTAAGTTAAAAAATTCAGTGTCTAGAGTTATTGTGTAATGAGTACAAAAATTCAATGTGGGTTAAGATGCAAATTTTGTTTCATAAATTTTACTAAACTTTAAAAAGTTACCTGGAGATTGTGTGTGTGTGTGCGTGCGTGCACGCCCGTGCGCGTGCATGCTGGTACTGAGCTTTGAACTCAGGTATCATGCTTCCCTTCAGCTTTTTTTTTTTTTTATACCCGGCCTCTCCCCCCCCCCCCTCAGCTTTTTCACTCCAGGCTGGCCCTCTCCCACTTGATCTTTCAGCTCTACTTCAGGAACTAAGATTTGTCTGCCTGGACTGGCTTTGCATTTTTTTGTTTTGCTTGTTTTGGAGATGCTGGGGTTTAAACTCATGGCCTTGTGCTTGCTAGGCAGGTGTTCTACTACTTGAGTCATGCCCCAGCCCAGGTTTTTTGTTTTGGCACTACTAGCAGTTGATATCAGGGCCTCCCACTTGCTAGGCTGAGCCTCACCTTTAGCCCCCAGCCCAGGTTTTCTAATTTTAGAAAAGGCTATAAGCCAGGCCTTACATATGGCTAAATGAGATGTTGAAGAGAATGTGGACAGAGAAAAGGTGTAAGGATGAAGTCCTGAGTTACTCCAGCGTCAGGAGTGGAGATATGAGGTAGAAACAGCAAATGGCACTGGAAAGGAAAGGGAAGACATGGAACTGGAGGTGTGGCTCAAGGGGTAGAATGCCAGCTATGAGTGAAAAAATTGAGTGAGAATAGGGGGCCGGCCCTCAGTTCACGCCCCAGTAAAAGAAAGGAAAGAAGAGCAGAGAATGGAAAAAGAAAGAGAGTGAATAACTTTGTAACACATGGTAAGTCTATATGAAGGCAGCATAGAAAAACAACCAAAGCTTATGACCAAAGGAGAAGCAGGGAAAATAGACTTTGTAGGTAGGTAGAGAATAGCAGGAAGGGTGTTGCTAGTAAAAGGGAAAAGGAGGTTAAATACTGTTGAAATAGATTATTTGCAACTATGAAAACAAAACAAGGAAACTTGTTGATGATACTATTTTTTGTGGTGGGGTGTGGACAAGAGAATGTGATAGAGGGAGTAAAATTGATTAAAATATAGTATAAATATGTAGAGATGTAACAATGAAACACTCCCCCCTCATAACTAATATAAGCCAATTTTTTTTTTTTTGGTAAAGGACGAAAACAAGGACAGTGTGACAGTGTAGTAATTCTGGATACCAAGTGAGAAATTACTACTAATTTGTAAATCCTTCTCCGAAGGAGAATTTCATGCTAGATTAAATCAGTGAAATGGAAATTCAGAAAGATTTGGCGAAATGAATAACATAGTTATTACTCTTTTTTTGTACCCTATAGAAAGAAGATCTGGACATTGTGTGTGAGAGATTCACAACAAGTAAACTACAGTCCTTTGAGGATTTAGCTACTATTTCTACCTATGGTTTCCGGGGTGAGGTAAGCTAAAGCTTAAAGGAATGTATAAACATTGCGATTACACTATCATTTGTTAGCATGTATTTCTCAACAGAGGTAACTGAGATTAGCCATTCTTTACTTGCTAAATATATCCAGATTTGAATGAACTTCATTAAATTTAGCTTTCTAGTTTATAAACTGAGAATTGTTCATAAATTCTTTATGCATTATGCATAAATTCTTTATGCATAAACTATTTTGTGAGATCTTGGGTATTATGTGTCTCTTGATAGAAGTACTGAAAATCAACTATGAAGCTTTCCTATAAAAAGTCAAATATGGGAAGTGGTGCTGTGGCTCAAGTGGTAGTGTGCTAGCCTTGAGCTGAAGAGCTGAGGGACAGCGCCCAGGCCCAGAGTTCAAGCCCCACCACTGACAAAAAAAAAAAGAAGAGAAAAATCAAATATGATTAGATTAAGTCTTAATTATAGAAAATACAAAGGACAGGAAAGCATAGTAAATGATACAGAGATTAAAAAACTATATGACAAGCCAGGTGGCTATAATACTAGCTATCTCAGAGGGCTGAGGATTTCAGAGGATCAAGGTTCAAAGCCAGTCCAGGCAGAAAAGTTGGTGATGCTCCCTCAGCAAAATAACCAGCAAAATGCCAGCTGGAGTGGTAGAGCACCAGCTGAGAGAAAAAAGCCCAGAGAGGTCAAGGCAGCCAAGTCAAGCCCTGGTTTAAAAAACAAAAACAAAAACTACCTGACAAGGCTTTGAACATGTAAGCTGCAAGGGAAGGGAATAGGAGCTATAGATAAAGAGAATATCACCCAGCTTGACAAGGAAGATTTATTAAGAGATTTCTTTGTGCTAGCTAGAGTTCTCAGCACTGTATATTAGTTCTTTCTTTTGGTAATAGCAGGCAGGCGGGCGGGCGGGCAGGCAATAGCTGGGCACAAGTGGCTCATGCCTGTAATCCTAGCTACTCAGGAGGCTGAGAGCTGAGGATTGCAACTCACTACCAGCCTGGGCAGGAAAGTCCATGAGACCTTTATTTCCAATTAACCACCACAAAATCAGAAGTAGAGCACTCGCCTTGAGCTGAAGAGCTAAAAAACAGCACCCAGGCCCAGAGTTCAAGCCCCACAACTGAGAGAGAGAGAGACAGAGGGAGGGAGAAGGAGAAATGTGATAATGGGCAGAAGGAAATGAACCCAGGCACTTTTACTCAAAAGTCTGTGTTCCTTTATACTTATTCTACCAGTGAAATCATCCCTGAAGCAGTAGGACCATCTGCTGTGTCATGTGATATGATATTCTCTCCTCCTGCCATGGTGTAATATTGTCCTCTGCATACTTTATGTTCTTCCTCATATGAGTTGCTAAGGCATGTATAAATTTTTGTTGGGGGGGGCGGGAGGCAGTCCTGGAGCTTGAACTCAGGGCCCGAGCTTCTTTAACTCAAAGCTAGCACTCTACCACTTGAGCCATGGCGCCATTTCCAGCTTTTTCTGAGTAGTTTATTGGAGATAAACTACCTAGGCTGCCTAGGCTGGCTTCTAACCACAGTCCTCCAATCTCAACCTCTTGAGTAGCTAGGATTACAGGCATGAGCCACCAGCACCTAGATTATTTATATTTCAATGATGAAAATTATATAACTGGAGGAAATTGAGCTATGAGCAAGTAATCTCTAAACCCAAGTCATTCCTTTTTTTGTTTGAGACAGGATTTTATTATATAGTGCAGGTTGATTTCAAATTCCTAGGTTCAGGCAATTCTGCCTCCCAAACAGCAATGTTCCTTTTTTATACAGTGTGTTGGTGTTTGCATGCCATCACACAGATGGCATTCTAGCTCAGCTGTAGGATTGCATCTTTGCATACTATGTGTAGTATCCTTTGTGTGAGATGAAAGACATAACAGATCCCAAAGAAAACCAGTTTCAGAGGTAAACTGAAAATATGGTCACTGGTTTGGAAATATTTTACTGAGATTTGAAATAAAGGGTCTCACTTGCCCTATCTAGTTATTTTTTTTTTTTAGAGAGAAGCCAAAATAAACTTTTTGTTGTTGTAGTAAGTTTGTCATTTTAGGTATTTGTTATAGTAAAGGAAAGCTCCCTAACACAGTATCTTCCTTTCTACCACATGAATTAGAGTTGCTGTTAACACACTGTTTGGTGTGCTTCCTTTGATATTTTTATTTATTTATTTTTGGGTCTGGTCATGGGGCCTGAACTCTGGGCCTGGGTGCTGTTCCTTAGCTCTTCAGCTCAAGGCTAGCACTCTACCATTTGAGCCACGGTGCCACTTCCGGCTTTTTTTTTCTGCTTATGTGGTGCTGAGGAATCGAACCCAGGGCCTCAGGCATGCAGGCAAGCGCTCTACCACTGAGCCACCTTCCCAGCCCCCCTTTGATACTTTTATGTATATTTTGATCTTATTCGTGTTGATGCTACAGATTTCATTTTATATCCTTTAAAAAAAAAACATCATCTAAGTGCTCGTTGTTGACACAGGTTAACATAGAGAAGTAGTTTGGATAACCCATTGATGAGATGACGACAGTGGGGGACCCAACCCATAATTTTCTTTCATCCCATTTCCTTTTTTATCCCAGGCATTGGCCAGCATAAGCCATGTAGCACATGTTACAATTACAACCAAAACAGCTGATGGGAAGTGTGCATACAGGTATAGTACTTCTGAAAGGTACCTATGCTTGTTCTCAATGTAATCCTACCTAAATATTGGTGCAATCTGTTTTTGGTTGAGATTTTGATGGAGTTCTCTTTCCTTCCTATAGATAAATTGATAATCCAAAGGGATGACTATTAGGTTGTACTTTTATTTCATGGCTTCTGAAATGATAAGATGCAACATGCCTAGAATCTAGCCAGGTGCTTATTATATGTAGGTAGTCTGAGTAAATGGTAACAACTGGTGTTACTTCTACCCCTTTGCCCTTCAGTAGGTTATCCCTTTGGGCTGATTATAGAACTGTGAGTAATTCACTGAAGACTCACCATCAACTGTCCCCTAAGCTACCAGTCCCCTCCAACTCCTACCCCAGCTTCTGCATATCTGGGCTGCTTGCTTTTCAGTAAATGGCTGCTCGCTGGCAGCTGTGCTCACGGCACTTTTTCTAGAGACTGATGAATAGCCTTGGGTGGAGCAAAAATAAGATTTAAAGTCAAAAATCGTACCTTTGTTTTTATAAGCATTGGCTGTTCACTAGTTGAAGTCAGGTAATACCTAATTCAGGTCAAAACAAAACAAGAACAAAAAGAAAAAAAAAGCATACACATAAGCATACAAAGGATTTTTTAAAATTAAATTTTATTTTTGCCAGTCCTGGGGCTTGAACTAATGGCCTAGGTACTGTTCCTGGGCCTCTTTGTGCTCAAGGCTAGCACTCTACCTCTTGAGCCACAGCACCACTTCCAGCTTTTTCTGAGTTTATTGGAGATAAGATTTTTGCAGACTTTTCTCCCCTGGCTGGCTTTAGACTCAGCCCCCTGAGTAGTTAGTATTACAGGTGTGACCCACTGGCGCCTGGCTTTTTTTTTTTTTTTTGCAAATGATTTTATTGAAATTGAGTAATAATGTATTTCTATACTGAGGCCCACCCTCCTCAATCCATTTCCCACTATCTAGAAGCACAAAGCTTGCACAGTAATTAAAAGAAGAAAATAATTCTTTTATTGTTTTTTTCCTCCTTTCTTCTCTGCCAAGTGGGGAGCTCTAGTGATTTTCCTTGACCAATCTTGCAGGGGGAAAATACTATAAGGGAAAGGTGATTGGTTCCTTACTTCTCAAGACTGCAGCTCTAGTGTGTGGTTTCTTACCATAAAATGGTCCTTCCCAAACTGGAGAGAAGGGGCTGGTGCAAATGTAAGAATTAGAATAGGTGGCTTGAGACAGCTCCACCATGGGCACAGGCATCCACATCCTGTCCTGGCCCTGGCTTGTCCTCTCTTATCTGAGGGGAGGTCAACAAATGGTTGTGGTGGGAACAGATCAGCCCAGCCCTGCCTGAAAAGCCTCCCACACCAGTCTTCATTCCTTTTAACAGCTGGTCAGCTGTTCAGCCCAGAATGCGAACAAATGGCAAGTAGGCAGGAAGAATCAAGCTGATGCTGGCCCCACTTCTGTCCTATACAGGAGGAATCCAGTAGCAAACAGCTGAAATGCTCCCACTTAGGGGAGTAAGAGAAGTGAGGGAAAGGTTTCCACTGAGTTCAGCTTCTCTTGCTCTCACAGTAACTGCTAATGGGGCAGGGCCCCGGGCAGGCTTGGAAGAATGCAAGCCAGGCAAGGACCAGGCATTCCTGAGCAACATATGACCTGCCATGCTTCTTGCAGAAGTAGCTGGGAGGGTGGACTGGTAACTCTGATTAACCTTCCACAGCCACCAACCCACTCCTTGCCTACAAATATCCCATTGCCCTGTTAACACCAGAGGACTGCCTCGCTCACAGCTGAAGGTTCTAGGCCAAGCGAATTTATTCAGGATTGTGGCCACAGCCTGGACCTCCTCAGTGGAAGTCAGGCCTGGAGCCTGGGCTGCCTTGCTGGGACACCCACCAGCCTCCAGGAGGGTTCGAGGGAAGGCGGAGGGATCTTACCACCTCAGCTTGGCCGCGCATTCTTGGTGAGGATTGTGTCCTCATAGAACTCATGACCCAGATCCCCATTTCGTCATAGAATGGGATACCAAGGGTGACCCCGCGCGGGAACTGCCCCCCAGAGCTTGCTTAGTGCCCGCCACCTCCGGGCCGCCGGGCCGCCCCCCCGGCCTCTACCGCCCAGGTGTCGGGCGAGGGGCCGCGTTGGAGCCACCATTGGAGCCACCGGAGCCCGAGTTTGGGCTGCCGGCCTGTGACATAACCTGCTGCCACCGGGTTCTCACCTTGCAGTGGACGCCATGTCCTGGCCATGCTCCTGCTCCTGCCCCTGCTCCCGCCCCCGCCCCGTGCCCGGCCCC
>NW_012267315.1:2023482-2031052 GCF_000151885.1 Dipodomys ordii
GTGGCTCAAGTGGTAGAGCGCTAGCCTTGAGCTGAAGAGCTGAGGGACAGCGCCCAGGCCCAGAGTTCAGGCCCCACAACCGGACCCAAAAAATATATATACATATACACAGATACGCGTGCATGCACACGTATTTTTGAGTAGAGCACAAAGGCTGAAGCCTGTAATCCTAGCTACTTAGAGAGTGGAAATAAGGAGATTGCTATTAGAGACCAGCCTAGGCATAAAAGTTTGAAAGATTCCACCTCATCCAGTGGCTCGGTGTGGTGGCACACAGTTGTTATTTCCAAGTTACAGAGGAAGCACAGTGGCTGGGTGTAGTGCCTTGCTCCAGTCCAGGCAGACTAAGCATAATGCAAAACTCTGTATTGGAAATAAACAAACCCAGAACGGGACTAGTGGAGTAGCTTAATTGGTAGAGCAACTGTATAGCAAGCATGAGGCCCTGAATTAAAGCAAAACAAAACAAAAAAATCCCCCCAAAATCTTTGAATGCCAGGTAACATTGTAATTAGTACTTTATTACTATTACTTTTAGTGTGTCTCATTAAACTGTAATTGTTTTTGCAAGATTATGTCCTAACATCTATTGTCATATTCTTAACACAAAGCAGAGAGCATGACACAAAAGCTAGCCTGTTTAAGAAATCAGTGAATGACTAGAAGAGGCAGTATCTTTCAACTCATTTGTTAATGCTGCTCTGTCTTTTGCCCCTCCTCCATTTAGTACTTACAAGTGTAAGTACTTAGCTGTGTTAGATTTACAACCCTAAGACCAACAGTGGGCGGATAGCATGAGCCATAGGTTTACAAGAAAATCTTTCTTCTCTTCAGGTGGAAGATCTGTTTTACAACATAACCACAAGAAGGAAAGCTTTAAAAAATCCAAGTGAAGAATACGGCAAAATTTTGGAAGTTGTTGGCAGGTACTGTTTAAACTCTGGGAGTGGACCTCTGAGCTCTGTTACCAAAGGAAAGTATTCCAGCACTCAAGAATTAAGAAAAGCTAGGCAGCAGTGCCTTCTACCTCTAATCCTAACCGCTCAGCAGGCTGAGATCTGAGGATTGTGGTTTGAAGCAGCCAGAGCAGAAAAGTCTGTGAAACTTTTAATCTCCCATTAACCATCAAAAAGCCAAAATGGAGCATGCCTTTAGTCTAGGTCCTGATTCCAAGTCTCAGTACCACCACACACACGCAAACCTGCACGCGTGCGCGCGTGCGCGCACACACACACACACACACACACATAAAGTTGTGACCTAGATTCAGATAGCAAAACTAGCTTTATATATACTGATCCATTCAAGGTTCAGTCATCAATCCTGAATTGTTCTCATCCCTAGGAAGGAACAGTCAGTCATCAGCAAGGTTCTTTGGTAACAAGCAATAAACTGATCTCCAGTAGCTTGAATGGAAAGGAAATTTATTGGAAGGGTAAGAGTTCCCAAGGAGGAAGAAGTATGAATAATTGCAAGAACTAGGGTGACTTCCAAGATTTAAGTTCATGACACTTACTGTTTTTATTTTTTCCTGACTGCTCTGGAGAGAGTATCTAATTGGTCTAGCTTGTGTGCTTGTGTCATAAAATCATGTGTTAGGAGCTCTGGGAGATTTCCTGGATGTCAGACTTAAAGTACAGATGGAATGGGATAAAGGTATTTTCCCAGAAGCTTAGAGGTTACTACTGGAAGGAAAGAGGATTCATAGCAGATAAAAGCAGCATTATTAAGGCCAGAGTAGACTGAATTTATTCCTATGAATGGCTTCAACATGGACTCTGAACCCACAGTTTTGAATTTTTTTTTTTATGCCAGTCCTGGGGCTTAAATTCAGCCTGGACCTTGTGTCTGAGCTTCTTTTGCTCAAGACTAGCACTATCACTTGAGCCATAGTGCTACTTCTGGCTTTTTCTGTTTATATGGTACTGAGGAATCGAACTTGGGGCTTCATGAATGCTAGGCAAGCACTCTACCAATAAGCCACATTCCTAGCCCCCAGTTTTGAATTTTAATGAGAACATATTAACCTTTCCACATTTGCCCATAGTAATATGTCACAGGTTTATATATCAAGTTTGAGGTGGCTATTTTGGTTCTAAGTGTGGTAAGTGGTAAATTATTTAATAAATACATTTGGTAGACAAAGGAGTAATACATAAATTACCAACCATAAAAAAACTTGAGCTACTGGAACAGGACATTGGGGCCAGGGAAAAGCAGGAAGGAAGAGTGTATAGTGATGGCTCTAAGAGAAAGTAGAACAGTGCAGAGGTTAGGTCTGCTTGGGCTATCTGAGACACCATGAAAAAAACAGATGATGGTGAGAGACTTGAGTCTAGTCATCAGCCTGTAAGGCAGAGAGGAACCTGTGCTTTGACCAAGTCACATTTAACACTGATACATCCACATGTCTTTCCATAGGTAAAATAGAATCTGCCAAGATGTTTTTGTGCCAAGATGTTTTTGTTTGTATATCTGGTTAAATCACTTTTTCTTATAAGTTCACTAGTTTATTTAACTAAAAGGGGAAGTCTGAGACTACTGCTCATTTGGCCAATCTTTGCTTACCTCTTTTTTTTTTTTTCAGATATTCAATACACAATTCAGGCATTAGCTTTTCAGTTAAAAAAGTAAGTTCTTGACTTATGGGGGATGTTTTTGTACTATTAAACGAAAAAAGAAGGACATGAATGGTTTGCCTGTTTGTCATGGCTGTGAGACAGTAAGTCACTGTGTCTTCTTTTCCCTTTATCAGCAAGGTGAAACAGTAGCTGACATCAGAACACTACCCAATGCCACAACTGTGGACAATATTCGCTCCATCTTTGGGAATGCAGTTAGTCGGTATGTTGATAACCTACATACAAAAAAGATTTTTTGTATTGCCTGCCTTGATTTATCATCCCATTGCATTGCTTTGGAATCTATCAAAATAGTACTTAAGAGATTGTGTTAGTTCAATATGTGGGCTTGTTTTCATGTATCAGATTTGTGGGAGGGGTGTGTGTGCATGTGCAGGCGCAAGTGCACGCACACGCATTGAGCCTGGGGTTTGAACTTAAGGCCTAAGCACTACCCCTGAGCTTTTTTGCTCAATGTTTACCATTTTAATCCTAGATCCACTTCTGGCTTTTTTGGTATTTAATTGGAGCTCCATTTTACCTAGTAACTTTAAGCGTTTTTTAAACTAAATTTTTTGGACTCAAAATTAGTTATCAGCCAGAGGCCCACTCCTGTAATCATAGCTACTCGGAGAAAGACAAACCTAGGCAAACTAACCCCTATCTCAATGAAAACAAACTAGTCTTAGTGGTATGTACCTGTGTCCCAGCTCCAGTCTGCCTGGGCAAGAAAAGTGAAACCCCATTTATTAGCAGATGGTGATTGATGCCTCAAAAGGAAAATACCGGGTGTGATGGGAGAAAGTCTAGGGTCAAAGAAAGGGATATTCAGAAAAGGTTCTTTGAAGAACGAAACCCTTGACATGTTTAAGATAAATAGGGATTAACTTACTGCCAATAAATTTATTCTGCCACCTTCAGGCAGAAATAATTGTGGCTCATCTGAGAATTAGTTCTTTATCTATTAACTCTTCCTCCCCAATAAACATACTCTGGGGAACACTATACTGGACCCCAACTGTGGTGCTATTCAGTATAGTAAGGAATTAAATCTTTGGGATTTAATTAGTAGAAATATACAAAACTTTCACAAGAGTAAGGTTTCAGAGCTTAGACTAACTTTGGCAAACACTGACTGAACGGGAAGGCAGGTGGGAGGCTGAGTGGATGAGCGGATGGATGGATGGACAATTGGATAGACAGACAGACAGACGGATGAATACATTCAGAGGATCTCAATGAATCTAATTGTTGTGTTCCTTGTTTGCCAAATTTAGTTTATAGGAAAGAGCTGCTTATGCTCTATTCTCATATCATTTGAATTTTCCTATGCTCTCAAAAACCACAAAATTTCTTTTTTCTAACCAGAGAGCTGATAGAAGTTGAGTGTGAGGATAAAACTCTAGCTTTCAAGATGAATGGCTACATATCCAATGCAAATTACTCTGTGAAGAAGTGCATTTTCTTACTCTTCATCAACCGTAAGTGAAAAGAAATTAGGTGGAAGTATATACATAGAGAATTTTATAGCACCCTGGAAAAATTTCTAATTGAGAGATTTGGTTTGGGTGATACCAAGGTTTGAACTCATGGCCCACACTTACTAGGCAGGTTGTCTACTACTTGAGCCATGGCCTTCGCCCTTTTTAGCCTTATTTGTTTTCAGTTAGTCTCCTGTTTTTTTATGAGATTGGCTTTGGACTGTGATCCTCCTGCATAACTAGGGTGACAGATGCACACCACCATGCCCATTTTTTTTTTTTTGCTGTCTTGCTAACTTTTTGTACAGGCTGGCCTCAAATTTCTATCCTCCTGATCTTTGCCTCCACAGTAAGTGTGATTAAAGATAGGAGTCATTGTACCCCACTTCTAATTCACAGGTTGATTACACACATTGAAACTTTTGCCAAAGTTTGATTTGGAAGCATCTATAATTTTTGTTCTAAATCTCTGTTTCAGACCTATGATGTGTGCTTATTCTTTTACAGTCCGATTCTTAAATTTAAGAGGGATCTCAGAAAAGGGTACCTGTTGGCATTAGAATCTTCACAAGCAGGACCTAAGCAGTTCTTCAGAGATCAAGAACTACCCTTGGACATTGCACAACAGGATATACAGGAAGAGATCGTTGGCATTAGGCATCGTCATTAAAGAAATTGAATACTGAGGCCCTTGAGATCTCCCTTGAGATTTTCCTTTTTAAATTTTTTAAATTTTTATTTATTTATTTAATTTTGGTTGGTCGTGGGGCTTGAACTCTGGGCTTGGGTGCTGTCCCTGCACTCTTCAGCTCAAGGCGAGCACCCTACCACTTGAGCCACAGCTCCACATCCAGTTTTCTGATATTTAATTGCCTGGGCTGGCTTTGCACTACAATTCTCAGAGCTCAGCCTCCTGAGTAGCTAGCATTGCAGGCATGAGCCATGAGTACCTGGCTTCATCTTTGTCTTATATATTCTTTATCTTTATTGCTTTCGAGCACGTCATAATAATTTTATGGTTTTTGTTTTGTTTGCTATTGAAAATGGCATATTCTGCTCTTCCATTTATAGCAATAAGTGACTTTAAGTGTCTCAGATTACACGTTTTAGAGCAGATGTTCAAAGTAATACAAGAATTGTAAGGAAAGAGCAAGGTTCTGTTCATTTTACTTATCTTAGCAGAGCTTTTTTTTCTGCTCTATTAGGAATGATTTATAGCTAATATAAAATAAAACTTGTTTCATACATGACTCAGAAAATGTTTTTTTTTTTTTTTCCTGCTTATGTGGTGCTGAGGAATCAAACCCAGGCTTCATGCATGCAAGGCAAGCACTATGCCACTGAACCACCTTCCCAGCCTCTCAGAAAATGTTTTTATAGTATGGTGCTGGTGACTCACACCTATAATCCCAGCTACTCAAAAGGCTGAGATAGAATTATAGGGACTCGAAGCCAGCCAGAGTAGAAAAGTCCTCAAGATTCCCATTTCCAGTTAACTAGCAGCACACCAGACCTGAGTCATGGCTCAGTGGTAGAGCACCAGTTCAGGGCAAACTGAGCAAGGTGCTAGAAGAAAAAGAAAGGGAAAAAAAGGAAAGGAAGAACAAGAGAGAAAGGGAGGGAAGGAGAAAAGGAAGGGAAGGGAAGGAGGGAGGGAGAGTAAAGGGAGTTTAAGGGAGTGGGAAGGAGGGAGGGAAAAGAAAAAATGGTTTTTCATTACTTTTTTCCTAACTGTGAAGGATAACTGCTTTGAAACACACATTTTGGCTAACAGAGCAGACAAGCAAAAATCAGCATGTCATCTGACTGGCCTGTATCTCTTTCTGATGGAGCTGTATAGTACAAATTCTTATTCACAATGCCAACTTCCCAGTAGCACAGAATAACCAGATTCTTATGCATGCCACTCAGTTACACAAAGTGTAGGCTCACCTAGGTGTAGGGCCCATAAACGACTTAGCAGAGGCAGACTTCGGCTGTCTTGTGGATACTTATACTTGTGCCAGTCTACATAGTCAGGACACAGTTACAGAGTACAACAGCAATACAATCCTCTGGAAAGAGGTGGGGCAGCACAAGCCTGATTCTTCCTGCCTACTTCACACTCTGGGCTGGACAGTTGACCAGCTGGGTCATTTCCTAAATTATCTAAGACATAAAATTCAAATGTTTATACTGCCCCAAATTCTGGAAATCTCACTCCTACCCTTCATTACTCAGTATGGTACCCTCTTGTTGCAACTCCCTGAACAAAGTTAACTGCTCTCTTCTCTGCCAGTTTAACACACACACATTTCTGTAATAGTGCCAACCACTTGGGGCTGGAATCAGTTTATTCACCTTCATGGTATCTTCTAGCAATTGGCATGTATGGTAGGCATCCAATGTGTCTCTTCAGAATGAAAAATTTGAGAGCTGAGGTCATACTTGGAGCTTGGTGAAGGTAAAACTAATCCATTTGGGCTACTTGAAGGATAGAAATTATTGCCCCTTTTCTTCTTGTGTGATAAGAGTTCCACAGTTATAAGAGATGCTGAACCATGGTGTTAAGTGAAGAGGATGTTTATCCTCAGAGCTCTGAGGCAGTCCCTCGGGAGGACTTCTTCCATAGATGATGTCATGGCTTGCTATGCACCTGTGACCTCACCCCTAACACTAGTTTTGAGCTGATTACTTTGCTTTTTTTTTTAGATCGTCTGGTAGAATCAACTTCCTTGAAAAAGGCCATAGAAACAGTATATGCAGCATATTTGCCCAAAAACACACACCCATTTCTGTACCTCAGGTAATGTAGCATCAAACTGTTTACCCTCTAAGACTCATAAGATAGGACTCTTTCTTCTCTCCATCTGTAGAGGCACATAATGCTTTTCAAGTTCCCATAGCATCTTATAAGTTATTAGTTGCTTAAGTGTAGTAGGTTCTTCCTCCCTACTAACGTAGTCCAAAGTTGACATCTTTGAATGTCTTTTTTTTTTTTTTGTCGGTCATGGAGCTTGAACTCTAGGCCTGGGTGCTGTCCCTCAGCTCTTCAGCTCAAGACTAGCACTCTACCACTGAACCACCTTCCCAGCCCCATGTCTCTGTTTTAAATGCATGAAAGATTTATTCCTACTGAGTGCCCGTGGCTCAGGCCTGTAATCCTAGCTACCTCAGGAGACTGGGGTCTGAGGATTGCAGTTCAAAGCCAGCTGTCTTGTCAGGTACTTGTGCCAGTCTATGTAGTCAGGACACAGTTACAGAGTACAATAGCAATACAATCCTCTGGAAAGAGGTGGAGCAGCACAAGACTGAGTCTTCCTGCCTTCACACTCTGGGCTGGACAGTTGACCAGCTGTCATTTCTTAAATTATTTAAGACATAAAGCCAGCACAGGCAGGAAAGTCCATGAAACTCTTATCTCCAATTAGCTACCTGAAAACCTGAGTGACATTGTGGTTCAAGTGGTAGAGTACTTGGCTTGAGCGT
>NW_012267315.1:2031487-2057840 GCF_000151885.1 Dipodomys ordii
AAAAAAAAAAAAAGAAAGAAAGAAAAAAGATTTATTCCTCTAGCTAGTTCTCAGCTCTCCTTCCTTCTTTGTAATGTCTTCTGAGACCTTACATGCTGCTTTGATTTTATTAAGAACCCTAATTAAAGTGATTCAGAAAAATTGGGCTGAATATGAAATTTAAAGAACAACTTGTTGGCTTTTTAATTTCCATTTTTAAATTATATTTGTGATTGTATAAAAAATCACTAGATGCAAAAACATTCTAGATGTTAATAAAATTCTGTTATTTTCTTAATTTAAGTAAGCCCCTCTTTTACCATTGTTTATTTAAAAAGAAAGAACAAAAGAAAATAGTCTGGGTGCTGGCAGGAAGTTGAGATCTGAGGATCAAGGTTTGAAGCCAGCCTGGACAGGAAAGCCTGTGAGACTCTTATTTATGTCAAACTACTCAGAAAAAGCTAGAAGTGGAGCTGTGGCTCAAGTGGTAGAGCACTAGCCTTGGGTACAAGAAGCTCAGGGACAATGCCTTATTCCTTAGTTTGAGCCCCAAGACTGACAAAAAAAAAAAAGAAGGAAAGGGAAAGGAAGAAGAGGGAAAAGAGGAGGGAGGAAAGAAGATGCACAAAACAGAAATTATGTCAGTCTCTCCTCCATAAAAGAGATGGGCTTGCTAATAACCCAGTCAGAGGGAATCCTATGCATTACTGGCAAAGGAATATTCTGTCTCTTCTCACAGGTAAAAAGCACAATTTCCCTTCATTTACTCAGTAACTTAGTAAAACTTCACAGAGAGCCTCCACTAGTGGATGATAGGAAAGTGACTAATAACATGCCCCACCCCTTCAGAACAGCGTGTGGGTATAGTAGAGAGATGTGCTCAGAAGGCTATGAATATTCTTTCTGCGGGAGCCAGTGCGAAGGCTGGAACAGCTAGTTTTCCCAGCATGAAGTCTTTCGTTCCGTGTCTTAGCCTGGTCACTGATTGCTCAGTAGTTTGTTTTAAATAATTTAGTAGTCATAACCGTAGGAGGTGTTTAAAAAAATTAAGATGCCCTGCCCTAAAAGAATTTCAGTCTAGGGATCGATTTATAGGAAGTCTCTTTCCATTGTTGCTTATTCTGCTACTAGCTTGTCTTTAAAAAACCCTTCACTTTTGTTATCACAGCATAACAAAATACCATTCTCTTAGTAACAGAGCTATATTTACTTGTGCAGGGCATGGTTCATACAAAAATGCCTTATGCTGAAACCTTAGCCCTCCTTCCTCTGAAACCTTAGCCCTCTCAGCAGAAACTGTGTCAGAAAGAAAGTTAATTTCTTTTTGCTCCAGTTTTGATTGAAATGGGAGGATGGGTAAAAAACATGGCTCAGAGTAGTTTTCAGATTCTAATAGAATTATTGACTCCCTTATGTATTCCCTTGGGTAGTAAACTGGTCACATTATCTCATTCCAGTTTGTACTAGTTAAGATCTAAATAGGAGACAGAAGACCACAGTTAGAACAAGAGAAGTTTAATAAAAGAATTATAAACAAACATCTGATTAATAGGGAATTGTATAGTAAGAGGTAAGTGATGGGAAGAACAGGTGTGGGAGCAGTCCCTTGCCACTCTACTGTCCACCTCATCTCCAGGCTAAAATTATAGTAAATGAAGTAAGCCAGGCCCAAAGAAACATAGGTCCCATGGTTCCCTTATTTGCAACAACTACTATATGTCTGGGACAAGCAGAAAAGTTCAGATAAGATGATGTTAAGCTAAATGAACCCCAAGATAGGGACACAAGTGGTTTTTTTCTTTCTTGCTACTGTTTCTAACCTATTTATAAGGTACCATGTGATTTTTTTTGTTGCTTTGTATGTCCCTCCCCCTGTTTTCACTGTATTTGATGTTGCTATAATTTGGGCGGGGGAAGGGAAACAACAAATTGTTTAAATAGGGATACAGGTGGACCCATTGCAGCAATGAGATGTACAAGATGCTATGTTGAAAAACGAACTTTACAAATTAGGTGGGGGGTAGGGGGCATGGGGTGGGAGGGCAGGAGGAGGGGGGAGTGTAGTTGAGGAGGTTGAGGTGGAAGGGAAGGAATGGTAGGGGAAAAACAAAGGAGAAGGCAACAATGCTTGATAAGAAATGTACTTATTACCTTGCTCATGTAACTGTAACCCCTCTGTACAGTATTTTCACAATAAAAAAACTTATTTTAAAAAAAAATTCTAGGAGCTAGGAAGGTGGCTCAGTGGTGAGAGCTTGCCTTGCATGCATGAGACCCTAGGTTCGATTCCTCAGCACCACATAAGCAGAAAAAAAAAAGCCGGAGGTGGCGCTGTGGCTCAAGTGGTAGAGCACTAGCCTTGAGCTGAAGAGCTGAGGGACAGCACCCAGGCCCAGAGTTCAGGCCCCATGATCGGAACCCCCCCCAAAAAAAAAGCAGTTGTAGCCCTTGGTAAAGAGAATGAATGAAGTTAATTCTCTAGCTCACTGCATAGATAAAAATGAACAAAATGTCCCCAGAACTACTACCTTTAGGGGACAGCCATCCATAATGAGGCCCCAGGGCTGGGAAGGTGGCTCAGTGGTAGAGCACTTGCCTTGCATGCATGAGGCCCTGGGTTGCAGAAAAAAGCCAGAAGTGCTATGGCTCAAGTGGTAGAGTGCTAGCCTTGAGCTGAAGAGCTGAGGGACAGCACCCAGGCCCAGAGTTCAAGGCCCATGACTGGCAAAAAAAAAAAAAAACATAATGAGGCCCCAAATGCTGGTGGGCTGCGCAAAAAAATGTGACCCACATGTACCAAAAATGGCATAGAAACCTCTCCCTTCTTTTTGTCCCTCCTGCGCCCTCTGCTGGCTTAGTTTCACATCACAAAATTCCTTTACTGTAGAGCAAGGAATGAAAGATGAACTTGGTATGTGTGTGTGGGGGGGGGGAGGGGGCAATAAGCGGATAGCTAGTATGGGTTCTGAATTGACTCATATTTAAATGGAGGAAAGACCTTTTGTATCTATTTTTGTTTGGGGCCTTGTATAATTCTGAAAAGTAAGTAGGGGATAGAATCATGGTTACCTAATCATGAGAGATGAGAAAGCATCCAAAGAAGTTAAGTGACTTGCTTGAGGTTACATCATAAGAAATTGTCGAATGATGATACTAACAACTACCACACAATAAGTGTGCCACGTGCATGCTAAGTACTTTACAGAGTTTAATCCCATTATAAATCTGTGAAGTAGATAGTGTATTATGTCCACTTTACAATATACATGAAATTGAAGCAAAGAAAAGTGATGTTACTTACTTCCCAACTTGTGTTTTACCCACAGGCACTTGGCCCCTCCCCAAATGGAGGTTTGTGGGGTTTTTTCCTCCCATCCTTCGTGATCTGAGGAATTACCTTTTCCCTTTATTCCTGCAGTTTAGAAATTAGCCCCCAGAATGTGGATGTCAATGTGCACCCCACAAAGCATGAAGTTCACTTCCTACATGAGGAGAGCATCTTGGAGCGGGTACAGCAGCACATTGAAGGCAAACTCTTGGGTTCCAACTCTTCCAGGATGTACTTCACCCAGGTAAGAGCACATCATCTCTGCTTTCTCTCTGGACTTTTGCCACTTGGAAAGGTGCCCTATCAGACATGACAGCCCAGACCTTTGTTTTGTGCTTTAGAGCTTTCTTTGTATTACTTTGATAGTTTTTTTTTTTCATCTGTAAAGTAAGCAAGTTGGAGAACATGTTCCCTAGTGTCCATTCCAATTCTGGGATCCACAGTGAGAGGGTACTATCATTAAAACTGGCACTACAGTTAAAGGCTAGCTTGTATAGAAAAGTTCATAAGACTGCATCTTAGTGAAAGAAACTGAGCCAAGTGGTGTACACCTGTCACCCTAGCTACATCTGGAAGCCTAAAATAGCTAGATTATAGTCCAGACATAAGCCTGAATAGAAAGCAAGATGTCTCAAAAATAACCATGGTGAGACAGGGCTAGAGATGTGGCTTAGTGGTAGAGTGCTTCTAAGTGTGAGGCCTAGAACTACCAAAAATTAAAATTAAAAAGGCAAACACTGGAGCTATAAAAATGGAAATATTGACCCCAATAAAGTACACTATTTCTACAGAAAGAAGTGGGCTTTTGTGAGGCTTTCTTTTTCTTTTTTTTTTGCCAGTTCTGGGACTTGAACTCAGAGCCTGGGCACTGTCCCTGAACTTCTTTTGCTCCAGGCTAGCATTGTACCACTAGAGGCACAGCACCACCTCTGGCTTTTTCTGTTTATGTGGTACTGAGGAATCAACCTCAGGGCTTCATGAATACTAGGCAAGCACTCTACCACTGAGCCTTAACACTTTCTAGATAGGTACTCTATTATTTGAACCATGCCTCCATCCTCCTTTAAGAACATTCATAGTTATCTACCTGGAAGTCATCTGGGTGGGTGCAGCTATATCATCCTGAGACTCATAAACCTAGAGATGATTGGAGCATAGAAGGCGTGGACATTCATGTTGCTGCTGGTACCACCTGAAAGGGACAAGCAGGAAGCAGTCAGAAGAAAGTTCTATCTGGACACTAGTACTCATTTCTTGTTATTTTGGCTGGGCCTCTGATAGTATCATGACCCTCAGGTGTTGTAGAGGTAATAAATGCACACATTTTGCAGTATGCATAGGTGAGACAGGACACCCATTCCCTTAGGATGGCCAATGTATCTAGCAAGAGCAAGCTCTTAGAGCAGTATCTTTTAGGTTAGAAGCACCCACTGTCATTTGGTTTTCTACTTGTTGCTGTTCTTGCTCACTTTGTCTCGGCGTCTGTCCCTTTCTTCTTCTTACTCTGCCTCTGTCTCAAATATGCATTGAGACTCCTCTATGTGAAAGGTATTATTTAATGAGTGCGCTGACTGCCCCCCACATGGGTTCCTGTCCTCTCAGAAATGCTCATAGTCACCTAGAGAGCACATCCTAACGGAGAGAAAACAGATTTTGGAGCATATAGGAATCTTGTCCTGAACTTGGGCAGTTAGGGAAAGGAGAGAAGGGACTTACTAGGAATTACCTGGGCCAAAGGTGCAGGACTGATGGAACAGTGTTTCCAGCAGGGGACCAGCCACGAAAAAGGCCTGGGGTACAAGCAAACAAACACACAAAAACATGTTTGAGGATCTGAGAGTTGAGTGTGGTAGCACAGTTGCCATAGAATTTCCTGTATCTGAGCCCTCCTCAAAGCAGGAGGTCATTCTTGAGTGGTGAGATCTGGGCATCTAAAACTTTCCAAACCACCATCATATGTAGCCAGGGACAGCAGTGTGGGTGTGGGTATGGACCTGTTGATATTGAGGCCAAATTGAGTGACTTCCATTAGGATAAAGAGTTCAGATTTCAACATGATGGGGAATTAGTAGATTCTGATTTGCATTGTATAAAGAGCTCTCTGACCACAGTGTCTGAAATAGGTTGAAGAGGAGTAACAGAAACCCACAGTGATTTGAGGAAGTGACAAGTGGATATAGGAAGTGGTTTTATTCACTAATAGATGAGGGTTTCAGATTGCCAGACCTTGAAGTGGTTGGTTGGTAAGAAAAGAGTTGAAGATGCAGAGCATATTTTTTCATAGGGTGATTGGTTGTCCATTGCCATGTTTGAGAGAAAGATAAGGAAGACACTTGCCAGAGAAATTAAGTGAGTCCTATAGCTCCACAGGGAAAAGAACTTCTCAGCTTGCTTCTTTTGTCTCATCCTGGATCAGTCTAATGTATTTAGTCAGCTTTCATTTTATTTTGGGGTAAAACTCTACAGAGGCCTGAGTAGTATGACTTCAGAGAAAGACTGGATCAGAGAGCCTGTCTCTGGTGTTACAGTATACCAACCTTTTGAGCTCCTCACCATGGACTATGGAGTCTCCATTACTCATGGGTGGGCAGGAACCTTTTCTGCCAATAGCAGCTCTCACTGGCCACCATCCTTCTGGTGCCCCCTGTGCCTCTACCCATTCCCAGGGCTAGTACATCAAAAGCTCTGGTTTGCAGAAGCCTTTTGATTTATGAATTTGGATCTCTAGGGTCTCTTGTAGGTTTAGACTTTAAAATTACTATCTGTAAAATTTGTATGTTGATTTCTACTTCCTGAAGGCTACCTGTGGATATTACCTATGTATATTAAGTGAAGGTATTACAAAGGTTGTTTTTTTTTTTCTTTTGTTTAGTTTGCATTAGTTACACAGAGGGAGCTGAGCGCCAGTAGCTCATGCCTGTAATCCTGGTTACTTACACTGAGATCTGAGGATCTGTTCAAAGCTAGCCCATTTAGGAAAGTCCAGGAGACTCTTATCTCCAGTTAACCATCAGAAAACCCGAAGTGGCTCTGTGGCTCAAAGTGGTAGAGTGCTAGCCTTGAGCAAAAGAGCTCAGGGATGGTACCCAGGCTCTGAGTTCAAATCCTATGACTGACAAAAAAAAAAAAGTTATGCAGAGAGAGATTTTATTCTTCCATTCCCACCCATGTTTGCAATAGGTTCTAATCAATTTCATCCCCTCTATCTCTCTCTTTTTTTTTTTTTTGAGAGGTCAGATTGGGAGTCCTTAGAAAGTTGGCACTGCAGGTAGACTCCAGTCTCAAAGACCTGCAGCCTCAAATGCTGTTAGCACAAAGCTTATAAAGGCAAAAACCACATGATGGGGTAGGTTCCAAACCCAACAAAAGAGTTAAGCAAAGCAAACCATGTAGGGGAACAATCGTGGGCAAGCATTCTCTGGAGCACACCTTTCCTGGGGCTAAACAGCATGATAGATCAAAATTCAAAGAATGATTTGTTTCACCTCTAGGCTTTTTGGAACTGGGTGAAAAGCCCCCACCACCCATTAAGAGTCAAGTCCTTATTTCATTTCCCCACTGGTTGTATGTATATGAAATCAAATCATTGATTTTTAGTGAGAGGGCGTCAGGGCCCAACGAGCTTAACCAAGTTACTTTAAACAAGGTTTACAAAAGAGGCTCTCCTGTACTAGACTTCTTTCATTAGCATAAAAATAACATGTTTTTTCTAAGGTTGCACAGTTCCCCTTAGGTTTTTGCCTGGGCTGTTCCCAACTGCAATCTAAGGACCCTCCAGCAGTCAAAGCTGGCTCAGTGTATTTACCATAGCTAAGATATGGACCAACCCAGATGCCCTCAGTAGATGAATGGATCAAGGAAAAAAAAATATATATATATATAGGAATTCTGTGCCTCCATCAGAAAGCATGAGACTGCCCCATTTGTTAGGAAGTAGAAAGACTTGGAAAAAAGTGAAGTAAGGCAGACCCAAAGAAATGTAGGTCCCATGGTTTCCCTCATTTGCTATACTTAGTAGACATGTAAGATAATTTATCAGATGAGCAGAAGCTCAAAATCTATGTACATACAAGCATATAAGGTGATGCTAAGTGAAATGAATCCCAAGAAATAGACACAGAGGTCTTTCTTTGTTGTTGTTTTTAATGTACTATGTAATTTTTTTGTTTCCTTTGTATGTGGTACATCCCCTGTCATCACTGTACTTGATTTTGGTACCCTGCATCTTGTATATACATTTGTCTAATTTGGGAGGGGAAGGGGAATAACAAAACGCTGAAACAAGGACACAGGATGACCCATTGCAACAAGGATACCAACAGCACAGTATATTGGAAATGAACTTTACAACTTCGGGGGGGAGGTGTTGGGGGAGTGGGAAGGAGTGTAGGAGGTAGGGGAGGGAAGGGATAGTGGAACAACAATAAGGGAAGGGGTAACAATGGTCGACAAGTAATGTTCTCATTGCCTTACTCATGTAACTGTAACCCCTCTGTACAGCATCTTTACAATAAAACAATATTTAAAAAAAAGTTGGCTCAGTATAACTGATGCCCTTATAGTCAGGAGGCTTTGAACTTAAAAATAACCAGCAATCTGTTCCCAGGTCAAGCTGGGTATGGTTTACAAATCTATGTAACACAGAAAGAGTATCCCACAAAAAAGGCTCTGGGAAAGGAGTTGAGTGACAGGGTGACACAAAGGCTTAGCTTCAGCAGATCTGAAATGGCATGTGCCTTCCATCCGGTATCAGCAAATTTTAGTTGCCTGTGATAGAGCCAGGCAAGGTCCCGGCTGGTTTTTACCAAGTGGGGTTGGTCAGGTAGATGATGTAGGCTCCCTTTCAGGTGCAGTGAAACCATCTTTGATGAACTTCTTTTTTGGGGGGCGGGGGAGGCGCCTTGCAAATTCTTTATTGTGATTGAGTGATTACATAATTTCACAAATTTCACAGTACTGTGGGACAGTGATGCTTATAGACATTCTAACTTTCATGGGGCAAATTGTCTAGCATGGTCTATAAAGTTTTTATGAGCTTTGACAATACAGTTATATACCATTTATGTGATCAGCAGCATAGGGTTATTTAGTAGTGATCCGACCAGATGAATGGAGGTCCTTTGTTTCTTGAGTTGTTTACTTTGTCGTATCACCTTACATTTTGGATTTAACATCCACTTATCAGGGAGACCATGTGCCGTTTGTCTCTTTGCTCTTGGCTTACCTCTCTCAACATGATTTCTTCTACTTCCATTTGATGAAGTTCTTAACCTAAACAGAATCTCCAGATTGGAAGGGGTGGGTTGGATCTGAGCTGGGCCTGTTTATATGCCTCCTGCTAAATTCCCTGTAAGTTCTGCAGAGACTTAAGTGTGGAAACATTATTATACCTAAGGCAGGGGTGGAGGAGTGTGAGGGGTGGGGGGGAGGCCTGACTTCAGTTAAATCTATCTCCCAATACGCTCCTGGTTACTTCCTCAGAGTATGCTGGCTTGGATGGCAGGCTGGGGCAGGAACAGTCAGGAAGGTCTTGAGTGGGCTGTCTTAGAACCATGATCTTCAGATCTCAGCCTCCTGAGTATCTAGGATTACAGGCATGAGCCACCAGTGCCTGGCTCTCACGATGAAATTTTGTTTGAAGTGTTTTCAATCATGCAGTTCCATGCTATTTAAATACATTTACACGATTGTCATGTTTACTCTTAGTCTGGTTTTCAAAACAACCCTGAATTGTAATCTAGAGTCATAGTTTACCAAATGATAGTCACACCCACCCTATCCTCCCTTTCATTGGTCACACCAGCCATTCATTTGAAGATGTCCTCTTATGGGGTTCATTCATGTTAGTCCATCTTTTTTGTAGTAAGAATACACATGAAATCACTTGATAAGACTGCTTACTGTGGCTATGTGGAATGAGGCTGCAAGTTTTCTGTGGGAAGCAAGTGGAGAAGTGAGAAGTGAACACATAGTAAAATGAAGATAAATGACAAATCTCACATGTCCAGTGGTGCTGCAGTAGGAGTGTGCTGGGGTGTAATCTGGGTGGTTGGATCAAAACCATCTCTTACAGGACCTTGGTCCTTGTTACTCCACTCCTGTATTTGAACTGTGAACTCCATGATACCAAGAGAATCTATAGCGCTTTCCCCTTTGATTAACCTTCCCCAGGGAAAACATCAAATAAGACGTCAGCATCCATGACAGTGGTTCTCAGAGACTTCAGTGGAGTTTCTCAGACAGGAAAAGTAGGAGAATGATTTTTGCCCCTGATCGTTTCTCACATATTCCTCTAGAGTTTGGAAGTTGCAGCCCAAGAGTAGGGAGTAGAGAAGAGCCTTTTGTTAAGGATGCACTTCCTAGTGCATCTCAGCAGGAAGGGACATAGTGACTTGTCAGATCATTCAGTAGGTTTGTCTGAAGTAAGGTGGTAAGGTTGCTCTTCATCATTTTACTTCAGTTTTACCATCTATTGATGGCCAAATACTCATCAGTTATGTCATTAGATTGTAAGATGGTGATTTTCTCCTTTGTATTATTTTTCCATGTTAATTAGCCATAAATCTGTGTAAAAAAACTTTCTCATTTATTAGAGCTATTTGGTTATTCTGAAATAAAGTTTATACTAGAAAGTAAGGCCAAAATTGGAATTCTGCCCCATTAATGATCAGTTTTCAAAGGAATAAGCTATGTCTCCAGGACTTCTAACAGGATTTCACAGTTTTTCCCATCCTTCTGTCTCTCCCTTATCCTTCACTTTCTCTGTTTTTCTCTCTCTCTCACCCCCCCCACACAGAGAAACCATTTTAATCACTTGCGTGTGTGTGTGTGTGTGTATGTGTGTGTGTGTGTGTGTGTGTGTGTACACTGGTGCCAGTACTGAGGCTTAAACTCAGAGCCAGAGCACTGTCCCTCAGTTTTTTTTGCTCAAGACTGGCATCTTACCACTTAAGCTACAGTTTCACTTTCAGCTTTTTGGTGGTTAATTGGAAATAAGAGTCTCACAGACTTTCTTGCCTGGGCTGGCTTCAACCACAACCTTCAGATCTCAGCCTCCAAGTAGCTAGGATTACATAGACAAGCCATTGGCACTTAGTTCCATTTATCTTTTTGATGCACAAGTTATCCATCTTAGTCCAGTGGAAACCCCTTCCATGTGGGATGTTCACCTTTTGACCCCATTCTAGCCACCTTTTATAATTCCTCTGTGTCTATAAAGACAAGAGAAAATGAGGGGAAAAGTGACACTGTCAACAAGAAATGTACTCATTACCTGACTTATGTAACTGTAACCCCTTTACAATTAAAAAAAAAAAAAAAAAGATACTGCAGGCACTGTCAGCTTACTTAACCCAAGCCCTGGATTGATTGGCCTTTTCTAAGGAGCCCTGGTTCATTTCAGTTGGGGTTCATAATTAATGACTATAATCTAGGGTATAAGATTCTTGTTGCTTATGGGTCATCATTGCTTTTAGGCCTTGCAATGGTCAGATCTTAGAAACATGTACATTTATAAATACACAGTAATGCTAGGTACTGGTGGCTCAGGCCTGTAATCCTAGGTACTCAGAAGGCTGAGAAAAGGCCAGAAGTGGCACTTGTAGCTCAAGTGTTAGAGCACCATCCTTGAACACAAAGAGGCTCAGGGATAGTGCCCAGGCCCTGAGATCAAGCCCTAGGATTGGGAAAAAAACAACAATAGTAGTGAGGTAGTTATTAGTAAGCTAGGAGGAGGAGGGAATGGGAAATTATTGTTTAGTAGATGCAGAGTTTCAATTTAGAAGGATGAGAATGTTCTAGGTGGTACAGATAGTTGCACAACAGTGGAAATGCACTTAATGCCATGAAATTATCACTACAAATGATTAAAATAGTAAAAAGTTGTGTTATACATATTTTACCACAAAAAGAAAATCCTTATTGCAGGAAAAATTAGACAAAATATGAGAACTTTATACAATTTCCATTTCAAGATAATTTTAAGATTATACAGACTTTGCTTAATTCTTAAATTTTAAAATTATAGACCTTATACTCCAAATTTTGGTCTAATTTCCTATTATGTAGTTTTGTAATGGTAATTATTACCTGCTTGTACCTACTTTCTCTAATACTGCTCCATTTTGAGACCTGGACTTACACTCTTCACATTCTGAGTCTTGTGGTATCTTCTCTTTTGAAACAGACTTTGCTACCGGGACTTGCTGGCCCTTCTGGAGAGGTAGTTAAGTGCACATCTGGTGTGACCTCTTCATCTACATCTGGAAGTGGTGACAAGGTCCATGCTTACCAGATGGTCCGAACAGATTCCCGGGAACAGAAGCTGGATGCCTTTCTGCAGCCTGTGAGCAAGGCCCAAGCCAGTCAGCCCCTGGCCACTGTTGCAGGGGATAGGAAGAACAGCTGTAGTGGTGAGGCCAGGCAGCAAGACGAGGAGATGCTTGAACTCCCAGCCCCTGTTGAAGTGGCTGCCAAGAATCAGAACTTGGAGGGTAAAGCACTAGAGGGGGCTTCTTCAGATACAGCACAAAAAGGAGTCCCACCAACCAGCCCAGGCAACCCCAGGTATGAGCTGTGTAAAGTACTCTCTTTGTTCTTTAAAGTAATGTTTGCCCTTTTTCTTACCTGACTTGCTCTCTGCCTCCAATAGGGACAGTTTGTGGCTTTATCCACTGTCTGCCTTTAACCATGGCTTAAAAGCCAACTACCATAGTTTCTTCTAAACATATTAAATACCCATGATTCCAAATATGAGTTTAAAGTACATTAGAAAGAAGCCAGGCACTCGTGGCTCATGCTTGTAATCCTCACTACTCAGAATGTTAAGATCTGAGGATCACAGATAGAAGCCCAGTCTAGACAGAGACAGTACACAGGCTCTGAGTTCAAGCCCCAGAACTGACAAGTGTGTGTGCATGAGTGTGTGTGTGTGCATACACACAATCCAAACATCAGAAAGAAAGCAGGTGAATCCTTTGGTGGTTTTGTTTTGTTTGTTGTTGTTTTTGTACTGGTCCT
This sequence comes from Dipodomys ordii, assembly GCF_000151885.1. Lineage (NCBI taxonomy): Eukaryota > Metazoa > Chordata > Mammalia > Rodentia > Heteromyidae > Dipodomys > Dipodomys ordii. Next base: position 2,043,813 of record NW_012267315.1, read on the forward strand.
AAGGCTTGAACTCAAGGCCTAGACACTGCCCCTGAACTTTTTTGCTCAAGGCTATGCTCTACCACTTGAGCCAAAGCTCCACTTACAACTTGTTTTGGTGTTTAATTGGAGATAAGAGTCTCATGGACTTTTCTGCCTGGGCTGGTTTTGAACTGCAACCCTCAGATCTCAGCCTTCTGATTAGCTAGGATTACAGGCATGAGCCAGTGGCACCTGGCTTGAATCCTTTTATTTTATTTTTTGTCTGTTTGTTTGTTTTTTTGGGTCCGGTCATGGGGCCTGAACTCTGGGCCTGGGCTCTGTCCCTCAGCTCTTCAGCTCAAGGCTAGCACTCTACCACTTGAGCCACAGCGCCACTTCTGGCTTTTTCCTTTTTGCTTATGTAGTTCTGAGGAATCAAACCCAGGGCCTCTGGCATGCAAGGCATGTGCTCTACCACTGAGCCACCTTCCCAGCCCCGAATCCTTTTATTTTAATGAAGTATTTTGATAAAGCTTCAACATTATTGGTGTGTAGGAAAAGAAACCTAAAATGGCTCTTCTGTCCTACCCAAAGATAGTATAACTCATTTCAAAGAAGCATTTTGTCAGTCCAGTTCTGAAGTATGTGGTAAGAGAGCTAGAAAAGGAATAGGGCTGGGAAGGTGGCTCAGTGGTAGAGCGCTTGCCTTGCATGCATGAGGCCCTGAGTTCAATTCCTCAACACCACATAAGCAAAAAAAAAAGAGAGAGAGCTAGAAAAGGAGCAGGAATGATAGTAACAAAGAATGTCATTTAGCAACTACAAAAATAAAAAAAGAATGTCATTTAGTTTTGAACATTTCAGATCCTATTCTGCAGATTTGTTGCAGATTTGTTCTTAAAGTTTGTGTCTCCCTGAAGTCTATGAGGTAGACATTTCTTCTTCTTTATTTTGGGCGGGGGGGATCCGGTCGTGGGGCCTGAACTCTGGGCCTGGGCTCTGTCCCTCAGCTCTTCAGTTCAAGGCTAGCACTCTATCACTTGAGCCACAGCGCCACTTCTGGCTTTTTTCTTTTTGCTTATGTGATGCTGAGGAATCAAACCCAGGGCCTCAGGCATGCAAGGCAAGCGCTCTACCACCGAGCTACCTTCCCAGCCCAGATATTTCTTCTTTTTTTTTTTTAATTTAATTTAATTTTATTTGTGAACATACTGTACAGAGGGGTTACAATTCCATGGGCAGGATAATGCGTACATTTCTTACCAAGCATTGCAGCCTCCTCCTTTGGTTTACCCTTCACATCCCTTCCCAGCCTCCCCCCTCCCCCCCAGATATTTCTTCTTTAGTAAGCATACTTGGAAAGCAAGCTAAAGTTACTTGCCCAAGGCTGCACATTCACTTTGTGGCTGGTCCCATAGAGTCCTGGTGCTGAAATGGCCATCTGACCTTGGATGAGATATTTAACTCTAATTTCTTATTCCCAAGTTATCCTAGTAAGACAGCTTTTAAGGGTTTTTTCCCAGTGAAGAATATAAAGGATGCTGGTATTAAGTATCTATTTGTGTCAGATACTTTATCATATTTCATTTAATGCTTTTAACTTCTAGGGAAGTTTTATCTATTGGGGAACCAATAAATAAACCTAAATCTCTCACCAGTCTTCCTCAAGCCTTCTACCTTTCCTCCTGTTCATGTTGCTTTAGCCAGGTGGCTGACCTGGATTGCCTGGGCTAATTCTTAACCCTTGTTCTTACTTCAGCCTAGAAAGCTCTGGCTTCTTGTCACTTGGGTCTCAGCTCAGATGTCAGCTCTTGCTAGAGGCCTTCTTTTCCATTTAGACTAAAGTTCTCTCTCCTTTCACCTCCTATCATTCTGTCATAGGACTTTTTAACTAACATTTATTGGTATTAAAAAAAAAAAACATCTTGGGCTGGATGCTGGTTGCTCATTCCTATAATCTTCACGTCTCAGGAGGCTGAAATCTAAGGATTGCAGTTTGAAGCCAGCCCAGGCAGAAAAGCCCATGAGACTTATCTCCAATTAACCATTAGAAAACAGGAAGTAGGGGCTGGGAAGGTGGCTCAGTGGTAGAGCGCTTGCCTTCCATGCATGAGGCCCTGGGTTCAATTCCTCAGCACCATATAAGCAAAAAGAAAAAAGCCAGAAGTTGTGCTGTGGCTCAAGCGGTAGAGCGCTAGCCTTGAGCTGAAGAGCTGAGGGAGAGCGCTCAGGCCCCACAACCGGACCAAAAAAAGAAAAGAAAACAGGAAGTAGAGCTGTGGTTCAAAGTGGTAGAGAGCTAGCCTTGAGCTCAGAGACAGTACCCACAACCCACAAAAACAAGCTATCTTGTGATTCCTTGAGTCTCCTCTCCAGATGGAGAGTTTTTGCTACTTTTTTTTTTTGCTTTCAAATAAACTTTTTCATATTAAAAAAAAATATTTTTCTGCTGCAGTTTGCCTCTCCTAGAAAGTAATAATCCTGGAGACTAGCACATTGACCCATACAGTCATTACTGTTGATGGATAGACAGAGAAGTGAATAATAAAAAAGCTTGATAAAGTCAAGATCACTTCACTTGCTCAAGGACCTGCAACTCTGTGGGCAAAGCTAGAGAGTTTGGTCCTGGCTGCTGGCTTCTGAGGGCTCTGGGGTGAGCGACGTGCTAGAGAACAGCTTGCTGACCTGTCATAGTGCAGGAATCGTTTTGCAGCTATATGACAGAAGTGGCCATCAGCATGGAGAAGCCGTTCCCTTCTCCCTGTAACATAAAGTTTGGTGGAGTTTAAAAATAAAAAGGAATTGGGCAATGGTGGCTCATGCCTGTACTTCTAGCTGCTCTGGAGGCTGAGATATGAGGATTGAGATTCAGAGGTAGCCCAGGCAGACTCTTGACTAATGAACCACCAAAATGTTGGAAGTAGAGCTAGAGCTCAAGTGGTAGCTATAGCTACTACCTTTTGCTAGCCTTAAGCAAAAAAGCTAGGGGAAAGTTGTGATATGCACATTCTTCTTTCTTCTTTCCTTCCTTCCTTTCTTTCTTTCTTTTTCTTTCCTTCCTTCCTTCCTTTCTTTCTTCCTTCCTTCCTTCCTTTCCTTTCTTTTTGTATTTCTTTTTAAAATCCAAGACTGGGAGTCAAACTTGATACCTGCCACTTTTGCTCTCTGCCAACTGAGCCACGCCTCTAGCCTTGCCATTCTTTTTCTTAATTGCAGAAAGAGGCATCGGGAAGATTCTGATGTGGAAATGATGGAAGACGATTCCCAGAAGGACATGACAGCAGCTTCTACCCCTCGGAGAAGGATCATTAACCTCACCAGTATTTTAAGTCTCCAAGAAGAAATTAGTGATCGGGGACATGAGAGTAAGTAAGTGCAGAGAACTGCTTCGGACTCAGAGGGCCTGAACTGTTTCCAGTAATGTTTTGGAAATGCAGAAAGCATTTTGTTGTCCACTGGACAAGCCTGGCTTCCCAAAGTAACCCACAGAGACATCAGATAACAATTCGCAAGAGGAAAAAAAAGAGTATCAGTCCATTTTAATTAGCATTTGTTGTATTATTAAATCATAGGAGCCAGGTAAAAACATTTATTGCCATAATGTTTACTTTGCTAAAAGCATCAACAAAACTCTTACAGCCTAAATGCCATGTGCTATTGCTGAACGTTCATGGGCTTTGGAGATAGCCTGGCCTCGGATCCTGGCTGCCGATCACTTCGGTTGTGTCACCACACTTGGGACTTAAACTTTCTGTGCCAGTTCCTCATCTAAAACCTGAGATTAATTTTGCCCTCGACTTTTACCCTAATTAGAGACCAACTGTGACACATTCATGAAAGACTACATACTTTTATATTGTAGAAACAAAGTCATCTCTGTCATCCTCAAAAATAGCTTTTGAGAATACTGATTGTAGAACTCCATCCTGCTCCCTCTTACTTCAGAAGGTGTTACATAGTTTACATGGAGGAGACCCAGGGATTAGGCATGTGATAGCGATCCATGTCACCCAGCCATTCTGACCCCAACTTATGAGTGAGTCACTAACACTCTAAATAGACTTCACTGGGCAGGGCTCTCGGGGTGGCAGGTCTGCACACATGGATTAGCTAAGATTTTTCCATTTTTCAAACATTTCAATAGTATTATCTTTAAAAATGTATCTTAAAGTATGACCCATCTGTATTTTTAAAAATGATGAGTAGATCAGGAACAAGTCAGTACCTTTCCCACTCATCCTCCACCTTTTAAAACAGTTGCTAAGACTCATTGACCTCTTAAGTTTTCCTTAGTCATGTGTCTAAACCAATGCAGGAAGACCTCAGTTTTCCTTTCTCTATTCACTCTTAGCACTCTGGGTTTGTGTTTTTAACTCAAGGTAAAAACCTTACCTGAGTAAACTTCCTGTGACTGAACTTTGCCAGTTATACAAGTAGTTACTGTCTGGTTTCCAATTATTTCCATGAAGACTTGCTCCAGTTACTTTTTCACTTTATCATTCGCCTTCAAGATGGGACCTCTGAAAGCAATTTTCAGTCATATAAGAAAGATAGGCTAGCCTGCCGTGGCTCACGCCTGTAATCCTAACTACTCAGGAGGCTGAGATCTGAGGTTCAAAGCCAGCCCCGGCAGGAAAGTCCGTGAAACTCTCATCTCCAATAAACCACCAGAAAGCCAGAAGTGGCGCTGTAGCTCAAGTGGTAGAGTGCTCGCCTTGAGCTGAAAAGCTGAGGGACAGCGCTCAGGCCCAGAGTTCAAGCCCCATGACCGACAAAAAAAAAAGAAAGGTAGGCTAATGTGTGATTTACTTAGCAGTCTTCATCTCGGTAGTTTTAAATGACAGACTTCCCCTAGACTTGAAATGCACAAGGCAATCTATTAAAGATCACTTTTTTTCAGTAATATCAAACTGTTTTCAGTGAAGTGAAACAAACACCTGTATCAGGTGTTTACAGGTTTGGAGTTTTACTGACGCCAAAATGATGAGTCTTAAGTGGCTTAAAATTGTAAATTCCTGTGAACTATCTCACATCATTCCCAAGCAGTCTTGTAAAAGGCAGACTACATGCTGCTGTCCTTTTGTAAAAACAAGGTAACAGAAGGTGGAGAAGTCAGATTAGATGGAACATCCCAGAACAAGCCCAGAGCCCGGCACTGTGGCACACAATACAATGTCAGCTTCTTGTGGGTGGAGTCAGGAAGATGACTTGAGTTCAAAAATTCCAGGCCAGCTGGGTGCCAGTGGCTCACACGTATAATCCTAGCTACTCAGGAGGCTGAGGTCTTAGGATCCTGGTTCAAAGCCAGCCCTGGAAGGAAAATCTGTGAGACTCTTATCACCAGAAAACTAGAAGTGGTGCTGTGGCTCAAAGAAGTAGAGCACTAGCTGAAGAGCGTAGGGACAGCACCCAGGCCCTGAGTTTAAGCCCCACGACCGACAAAAAAAAGTTCCAGGCAACTTTGCACAACTTAATAAGACTACATCTCAAACTAAAACAAAGAAAAAGAAAACAGATAAAGACAAGCCAGGTCCAGGAGAGGCTTTGTAGATGGCAGTTATTGTCAGCGTCCAGGCCAGTGGCTCGCGCAAGGCGAGTATGTACATGATTCTGATCCTTAGCCGGGGGGAGCCTTCAGCTGGTGTTGATGTTTGTGTTGTCCTCGTTTGTTGAATTTCCAGCCCCACCTGCCATTGCTTAGGCAGGATCAGATCAAATGATCATTGAGGGGCCTTATGTGTCCCGCAAGCCAGACATTCCCCACCTCTGCTTAGGCCAATACTGCCTTTCGACAGGGGAAGTCTGTGGCACTTAACAGTCACAAAGAGGGGGCCACTGTGATGGGAGGAATGCAGCCTAAGAAGGATTCTGCCGAAGCTTATGACTGCCCTGCTCTGTAAAATGTGCTCACTCCCGAAGCCCTCACTGGACTCTCATAAACACTTTACGTACCATGTAAATGTTTAGTAAACTCCAAGGCTCTGTTCCTGTCAGTGACCTCTGCCATGAACCCTATTATGCTGGCATCTTGTCCACACAAGCTCAAGAAAACTGTCTTTGAGTTGAAGGCCGTGTTGGGGTTCTCAGGCTCAGACTGAGTGAGGAAACTTGCGAGCACCAGCCTTCCTGCTCCCTGATGTTGTTTTCCTGCACCTGGAAAGAAGTGAGACCCACTTCCCTTACGCTCACTTGCACCTGTGGTTCCTTCCTTAGGTGCCACCTGTGCTGGGAGGTGTCTGTGGAGGTTGCCCAGCATGGAGCCTGGCACGTGACTACTGTGGTAGGGAGCAGCCCGGCAGCGGAAGCCCTAGAATCGGTGTCAAAGCTGAACACTCAGTTAAGCAACTCTCTTGGGCCTGATAGCTATGTAGTGACCCGTCTTCAAATGGGGCTAATTTTGGAAGGCTCAGCGTCTTGTCACACTATAGAGTTAGGGACAAGTAATGACTGAACTTACTACTGGTCCCTTCATTGTGACCTGATTAAACTGGAATAAGGAATATCATAAATTATTTGTGATGATTTGAATGTGAAAATGTTAACATCGTTTTTTTTGCCTCCAGATAACCATTATAAAATTCATAGTTTTTTTTATCTTTTGTTAGACTTCTTGGGTCTAAATGTACATACTTTTAACATGATTTGTCACAGGAAACTTTTCTTTTTTCTTTTTTTTTTTTTTGGTTGGTTGAGGGGTTTGGACTCTGGGCCTGGGCGCTATCCCTCAGCTCTTCAGCTCAAGTCTAGCGCTCTACCACTTGAGCCACAGCGCCACTTCCAGGAAACTGTTTTGATACATGAACTTAATGCAGCCAACATTTGAGAAATATCTTATAAAATGTGCCACACTGCCATACTTGGGGTAGAAGGTCAGATGAATAAGACATGACCCTGGCCTTCGAGGATACTGTGGTGGTGTACATAGATTATTAAGTAGACAACTGGCTATAGAATTAGAATTAAATGAATTGTACCAGAGAAGAGGCCAGGATAGCAGGAACTGCTCTGAAATCCCCGGAGAGTGCAGGGAGGGCTTCTTGATCATCTTAACAACAGAGTCATTGGCAGACAGAGGCCCTGGAAGGTGGCCATCAGGGAATGGGGCCTCTGCCCTGCAAGAAGACATTAGAAATCAGAGCGCTGGGGCTCAGGACCTCTCCTTAGGTGTAGCTTTGCTTGCTGCTGCTGAGAACATGAGGCCAAGACCACAAGGCCTGCTGTGAAACAGGATGTGTATTTGGGCTTCGGAACCCAGAAGGACTCCCATTTTGCTTTTTGTAGAATTTCAGGAAATGAATACAGATGTGTAGGGGCTGTAGGGAAATTTAGGGTGGGAACGAAGTATATGCCCTTTAAATCCTGAAAAATCCATGCCGAGGCCTAGTTGAGAAGAGCCTTGTGTCAGGGGCTGAGGAGGGCAGGCTACCTCAGTAGCTAGGAATGTGTCAGGGTATATCTCCATGAACACTGCATGGAAACTTCTGGCCCTGATTTATTGTATTGCACTGCTTTCCCTTTCCTCCAGTGTCTCGTTATTCATGATTACTTGATGTTCTCCAGCTTTTAAAGTAATTATTTTCCACCCACGCATAACATCCTGTAGAGACATTGAGTTTCCAGTGGGAACCGAGGTCTAAACATGAAGGAAATAAGCCTCTTGGTGGGGGAGGGGATGGAGGATTCATTGCAAAATTTACGTAACAACGAGAATCAACTTGTAATGTCCGAGCTTAAGGAAAAGGTCCTGTCATGTTTTAACATGACACCCAGGCTCGTGACTGTGCCCACACCCTTTCTTGTTTCCTTCAACTCTGCATCCGCTTTCTCCTCTTTGGTAGTGGTGCATTTTCTTCTTTCATTAAAAATAATTTTGGGGGCCTGGGAGAGAAAGTTTAGTGGTAGAATTTTTGCTTGCTACTTGTGAGGCCCTAGATTCAGTGTAAAGCACTGCCGAAATAGCAGGAGTATATACTTTTTTCCGCTTCGATAATAGCGGAGTTTGAACTCAGGGCCCATGCTTGGGAGGCAGGCGCTCTCCCAGTTGTATCAGTAAATATAAAACTGTATTTTTCAAATCTGTGTAAACTCTACAGAAAGGAGAGTGAATGCCTATGAGAATCTCAAGAGCACTGCCACCACCAGCAAAGTTCTTAACGTGCATCTTTCCCGTCCTGATACCTTCTTTCCTTCCTACAGCTGCTTGCTCCCCTGCTATGTGTGCTTCATATTTTCTTCCTTGTCATATATTACTGCCTGTATTTGTAATAAAAACCATTTACCTTTGTAAACTTTGAACGTTATAAATGTAATGATTTTATATGAATTTATGCTCTTTAGGTGCAACCATCTTCACACATACAGATGTGGTTTACCTTTTGTGTGTAATGGATTCCATTTCATAAGCACTCATAAGTTGACTCATTCTGTTGAAGGGCATGTCTCGTTGCATCTCATCCTGCTTTCCAGCCAGTGTGGCTGGAGATATGGAGATATTTGCTTAGGAACGTTACTGCTCGGTCACAGAATGGCATGCTGCTTTTCAGAGGGGCTGTGTTTACTCCCACCAGCAATGGACCCTTTCTTTCTACTGCTGATATTATCCAACATTTTGCTAGTTTGATGAATACTAAACCATATCTGATGGTTTTTATTTGTACTTCCTTGCTGACTAATACATTTTAGGAAGTGTATTTCCTCATTTGTTAAGTGTCTGTTCAACTTTTTTGTCCATTTTCTGTCAGGTTTTCCTTTTTTTTTTTTTTTTTTGGTCGGTCCTGGGGCCTGAACTCTGGGCCTGGGCGCTGTCCCTCAGCTCTTCAGCTCAAAGCTAGCGCTCTACCACTAGAGCCACAGCGCCACTTACGGCTTTTTCTGCTTATGTGGTGCTGAGGAATCGAACCCAGGGCCTCGAGGCAAGCACTCTACCATTGAGCCACCTTCCCAGCCCCTAACTAATGTTAATCTTTTCATTTTTTTCTAATTTTAGAAGTTCTTTATATTTTCTAAGTGGTGATCATTTAGATGAAAATATCTTGCTCTACTTTAGAGCTTATCTGGTAACTTCTTGTTTGGAACACTTGTTTTTAATAGAAATAGAAATTCTTTTGTTTACGGTAGATACATTTATTGGTTGTTCTTTACAGTCTGGCCTTCTGGATTTTTTTTTTAATGAGATGGATCTTACTATGTTGCTGAGGCTGATCTTGAACTTCTGGACTGGACTCAAGGGATTCTCTTGCCTCATGCAGTTTGTTTTCAGGAGATTTGGTTCAGGTATCTTTGCTTGATGTTGCTAGTTCTTATGCCAGATCATTGCCAGTGAGAAGAGGTATTTAGGATTCCATTAACAAACACTGTGTTTTTGTTTTCCAGCTCTACGAGAAATGCTCTGTAACCACTCCTTTGTGGGTTGTGTGAATCCTCAGTGGGCGTTGGCTCAGCATCAGACCAAGCTGTATCTTCTCAACACCACCAAACTTAGGTAAATCAGTGTGTGGAAAGCAGTGAGCCACTGGAATGGTCCAAGGTTCGTGGGCACAGAGGTTGAGAGCAGGAAAGGTGGTTGACACAGGCTCGAGTCAGATAGATGGGACCATTTACTATTCCTATGACCATCCGTTACTTTCCTAAATATGTCTGTTTTTTCATCTGTAAATTAGGATAATACTATTATTTGTGTGTTTATTGGTGTTGGTCTTGGGACTTGAATTCAGGGCCTGTCCCTGATACTTTGCTCTCTACCATAGCTCCATTTCCATCTTTTTTGGTAGTTTAGTGGAGATGAGAGTCTCACAGACTTTTCTGCCTGGGCTGGCTTTGAACCATGATCCTCAGATCTCAGCCTCCTGAGTAGCTAGAATGACAGGCATGAGCCACTAGTTCCCTGCAGGATACTACTAAACTTGCATTTTCCTGGTACGGATAATGGCTGAGAAGCCTAGTCCTTGCTGGATGCTTATTGGCTGTGGACTGGGTGTTGAGGACTTGATGTTATTGGAGAATTCTTAGTGCCTTTTTCCTGGTTTGGGGAGTATAACAAAGGCTTAGTCTAACCAAGCAAGCCCTGGGGGGCTCATCAAACACAGTAAGGGTGGTTGGACTAAGCCTTTGTTATATAGCATAGGAACTCAGACTTCGGTCCAGGCTAGTTTCAGACAATAGTCCTCCTACCTTTCCACGTCCCGAGTAGCTGGTGTTATAGGAGGAACCACTAGCTTTTTATAGGGTCTCACTAGCTTTTACCTTAAAGATAATCCTCCTATTTTGCGGGCCAACTATTTGAGATTATAGGCATGTACTACATGTTTGATAATGATGTGTTTAAGCAAGACCAATAAGGTTCAATTGAAAAACTGTAAAATACCATATAAATGTGGCATTTATTACAATTCTGTGTCTTTATAAATAATTCATTGTATACTTAACAGCTGCTTTTGGATTGTTGTTAGCAGTATATCATCTTAAACCAATTATCTATGAATCACATATCTATAATCCCAGACTCAGGAAGCTGAGACAGGAAGATTTCTACTTCATAGGTAGCCTGAGCTATAGATCAAGACACTGTCTCAAAAGTTAAAACTTATCAGTATGGTGTAATTCTGTCTTTCGTTTACTTTTGATTATTTAGAAAGACTTCCTCCCTATGTAATTTTTTTCTCAGGTGGGGATTAAGCTCAAGGCTTCACCTATATTAGACAAGCTCTCTACCACTTAGTGACACCCAGACTTTCCCACATAGGTTTGTGTGTGTGTGTGTGTGTGTGTGTGCGTGCGTGCGTGCGTGCGTGTGCCAGTTCTATGTCTTTCAATCAGGGCCTTGCACTTTCCCACAGCTTTTTGTTTTTATTTTTGTTTTTTGGGTCCGGTCATGGGGCCTGAACTCTGGGCCTGAGTGCTGTCCCTCAGCTCTTCAGCTCAAGGCTAGCGCTCTACCACTTGAGCCACAGTGCCACTTCTGGCTTTTTTCTTTTTGCTTTATGTGGTTCTTAGGAATCGAACCCAGGGCCTCTGGCATGCAAGGCATGCGCTCTACCACTGAGCCACCTTCCAAGCCCTTTCCCACAGCTTTTTCACTCACTTCTGGAGCTCTACCAATTGAGCCACACCTCCAGTCTGGCGTTTTGCTGGTTATTTGGAGTCCTACAGGTTTTTTTCTGTTTCAGTCAGCTTCAGACTTTGGTTCTCAGATCTCAACCTCTTGAGTAGCTAGGACATAGGTGTGAACTACCTTCACCCAACTTCCATATAATTTTTAATGTTAGATGTCAGATTTATAGCATTCTTTGTTAAGCAGGGGAAAGTATGCAAACAAAACTTTTATTAAATTTCACTGAAGATGCCAGAAACAATTTATAGCACCAAGGGGGTAAAGACAGCCTGTTTGGGGGGCTGGCCAGCCACAGATCCAGCTCTGGAGTAAATGTTCCAGCTCTTTGAAGGATAGAGATGTTGTTAGACTTTTAACCCAGGCCCTCTACCAATCTTTTTGTCCCCGATTGTTTCAGGACTTCTTCCATGTTGTACCTGCTGCTTGACTCTCAAGCAGACTTAGCTTTTCCCTAATATCACTGCATTTTTATTTCCAGCGAGGAGCTATTCTACCAGATTCTCATCTACGACTTTGCCAACTTTGGTGTTCTGAGGTTATCGGTAAGTTTTTATCCTCATTTCTGAAATGAAACTGGTCATTTCTCAAAATAGGAGCTCTACATCATCTTATTTGTAGTTTAATTGTTTTCTTACATGTACTTAGTAGTTTCTGAATTGTATGAGTTGCATGTAGGGGCATCTAATCTCAGTAGTTTTATGCTCATTAGCTGAATAGTCATTTGGAGTTGCCAACTTAAATAACTATTCGTGTAGAAATTAATATGTGGGCGGGGAAGGTGGCTTAGTACTAGAGTGCTTGCCTAGCATGAGTGAAGCCCTGGATTCAATTCCTCAGTACCACATAAAAAGAAAAGATCAGAAGTGGTGCTTTGGCTCAAGTGGTAGAGTAGTAGCCTTGGGCCAAAGAAGCTCAGGGACGTGCTCAAGCCCTGAGTTCAAGCCCCAGGACTGGCAAAAAAGGAAGGAAGGAAGGAAGGAGAAAGGGGGAGGGGAGGGAGAGAGAGAGAGAGGGAAGGAGGTAGGAGAGATATTAATATGTATCCACTCAGGAAAACTGGTAAGAGAAAAAAAATAGAAATATTCTTTGAAACCATGATCAAAATATAACCTCTGGTAACCCTTTTTAAAAATATGCTGGTGGTTCATTGCCGGGCCTCATGCAGGCCAAGCAAGTGCACCACCACGGAGAGAAGAGCTGTGTCACTGTCCCTCACTAGCAATTTAGTCAGCTTATACCAAGACTTTGTCAGTGCCTAATTTTAATTTAGATTTAAAATCATACTATCTATATAGTTCATTTTATATTTGATGGATTCTACAAAACTTGTGCAGTTATTTTGATTAGAAATGCATTGAATCTATACATCAATTTGGGGAGAGAAGTTTTTGTCAGGTTAATCATTAGCATTTCACATTTCTTTTTTGAATTTTTAATGAGCTATAATCTTTTTTTTTAAGTAGTTGTACAAAGAGGTTAAAATTCCTTATGTTTGGATTATGAGTATAATGTATCTTGATCAGTGTCACCCCTTCCATCATTTTCCCCCCCATTTCTCCTCCTTCCTGTCCCTCCCCTCAAGTTACATAGTTTTCTTCTTAAATAATGTTCCACTATAATGACCGCATTGCTCACCCTGCCTCCTCATTACTCCCTCTTCCCAGAACACGTCACTTCCTTCCTAGCGATCATTTTTTAAAGCAGTTCATTAACTGTTCAGAGTAGTTATAGCTTTGGACTCCTCCCCTGAGTATACCATTCTTTAGTCAGTTTGTGTATGTACATAAAACCCTGTATGCTTGTATTTTAGAGCTAATTTCCATATTTATGAAAGGAAATCAGGCCTGACCTATGATGTCTGGCTGCCTTCTCTTTTTAACTTCATCAGTCTATTATTTTTTGTTTCATTTTTTCAAATAGCACACCCCAAAATGTTGTCATTCCATGTGTATACCATAAACATGTAATGCAATAAACTTCCATACATGACATACCATGTACTGTGTAGTACTACCTCCCCAGCGACTACAGATTTATCAGTGTTACTGATTTCTCAAAGAACTATTTTATTATTTCATTGATTTTTTTTCTGTGTGTGTGTGTGCCAGTACTAGGGCTTGAACTCAGGACCTGGACATCATCCCATAGCTTTTTCACTCAAAGCTAGCACTTGAGCCATAGCTCTGCTTCGGCTTTTTGCTGGTTAATTAGCATCATGTATATTAAATTTAAATTGGTATTGATGTCCAAATCTTTTGTATATCCTTAATTATTTTTCTACTTGTTATATTAGTTGAGAGTATTGAAACCCCTAGCCATAGTTGTGAATTTCTCTTATTTGTATTTATGTTACTTATTTAAAGTTCTTTTGTTGGATGTATAAATATTTTAAGATTATTTCATTAGCCTGGTGTTATGGTACACTTCTGTTATCCTAGCTACTTGAGAGACTAAGCGAAGATCAGGAGGATTGCAGTACAAAGACAGCCCGGGTAGAAAATTCCACAAATCTCAGTCTCAACAAATGAAAAGCTGGATATGCCTACCATGCCAGAAGCATAAACAGGATTGCAGGCCAGGCTAGCCAAGGCCAAGGAAGGAAAGAAAAAAAAAAAAAAGGCAAGGCTGTACTTGAGAAATAGGGATGTGGCTCAAGTGGTAGAGTGCCTACTTAGCAAATGCAAGACCTGTGTTCAAACCCTAGTACTGGCCAAAAGAGGGAGAGAGGAATGAAGTAGACATTTTGGGGTTTTTGCAATATTGGGATTTGAACTCAACTCTGCTCTTGTTCTCTACTGCTTGAACCACACCTCTGGTACTTTTTACTCTGGTTGCATTTTTTTTTTTTGGGGTCCGGTCGTGGGGCCTGAACTCTGGGCCTGGGAGCTGTCCTTCAGCTCTTCAGCTCAAGGCTAGCGCTCTACCACTTGAGCCACAGCGCCACTTCCGGCTTTTTT
>NW_012267315.1:2069050-2073687 GCF_000151885.1 Dipodomys ordii
GCATTATAGGCATGAGCCACCGGCACATGGCCATATTTCTATATTTTTAAGAAAATATGAAGTTGAGGGGCTGGGAAGGTGGCTCAGTGGTAGAGTGCTTGCCTTGCATGCCTGAGGCCCTGGATTGGATTCCTGAGCACCATATAAGAAAAAAGCCAGAAGTGGCCCTCTGGCTCAAGTGGTAGAGTGCTAGCCTTGAGCTGAAGAACTGAGGGATAGCGCCCAGGCCCAGAGTTCAGGCTCCACGACCGGACCAAAAAAAAAGGAAGTTGAAGTGCCCTGTTAGATATTCTCTGCTAGTTTTCTATTATAGTATAAAGAATATAGAATATTTTTTAGAATATATTTATAATATATTTTTATAGTATAAATATATATTTTTATACTAATACTATATATCATAAATATAGAATATAGGCTGCAAAGGCTGCCACAAAACTCCCAGGATTATCCACTTAAAATGCAAGAAGCAGATACAAAATGATACTTATCAAAATGAACTCCAAGAAAAGGAAATGAGATTGTTTTGTTTTGCCAGTCCTGGGGCTTGAATTCAGGGCCTGAGCACAGTCCCTGAGCTTCTTTTGCTCAAGCCTAGCACCTTACCACAAAGCACCACTTCTGGCTTTTTTTGTTTATGTGGTACTGAGAAATCAAAACCAGGGCTTCATGCATGCTAGGCAAGCACTCTACCACTAAGCCACATTCCCAACCCAAGGTTTTATTTTAAAAATTATTTCTTTTTTCTTGTTTGGTTTATTCCTTTATGTCACTCTTTTTGATTTTTGTACCCTTTGTCTTATATATAAGTTTATCTGATTTGGGGAAGGGAAAGGGAGTCACAGAAATAGTGGGACAAAGGGTGAACCAATTCAACAGTGATACTCACTAGACACAACTTGGAGAGCGTGGAGTGCGGGGGGATGGAAGAAAATGAGGAAGAACACTTCAAAAAGAAATGTACTCATTACCTGAGTACATTAACTGAGGGGTTACCTCTTTCATCACCTTTACAATAAAATTTAAATTAAAAAAGAATAAACATTTAACTCATTTAGTACCTCAAAGAAGTACTTACACTTTGTTCCAATGTGGTTATGTCCTGTTCTGCTTTTGAAAGCTTAAATTTGTACTCACTAATTTGTCTATTAGCATCTCCTAGAACAGAAGATAATAATGAATTAACTTCATCTCCCAGAGATGGAAGTATCAGGCATCAAGCAATAATGTTCTCTGTAATACACAGAGCACATACATGCACAGAGATTCTACAACAGTCCAGATTCTAGACTGCCTATAATGCAAGAAACTATTACTTCCACTGTATCAGTATTCCTAGAAGCAAGAATTAGCAGACAGATCCTCCTTTATCTCTCATACGTGAGCAAGCTCCGAGAAAAGGATCCTTGCCAAGGAAGCAGTTGTCCATGCCTGATCTTTAACTGCAACCCTGTGGCCCAAAATGCCTCTGTATTCTCTGGACTGGGTCTTCTGGTTCTCGGAACCAGCCCTGCAACCTCCACCTATAAAGTTTGTTTCTGCTCTCCCATACCACTAGGGTCCTGTCACCCCACCTCTGATTCAAATCTCAACTTTCAAGACCATGCTCATTTTCATCTCTTTTACCCTCCATAAATGACTAACTTCTCCTTCCATTGTTGCAGAGTGTATAAAAAGTGGAGCTTTGCTTTCTTACTAAATCTGTGTTTATACCTGAGCAAATGCTTTGAAAATAATGTATGCTTTAGTAAACTGAAAACAAATGCTTCCAATAACAGGTTGTAATGTTATGGATAGAGCTGTAAGATAATTTACTTGACCTAAGAAACTACTTAAAGTAGTAAGTTAAGAAATTTGGGGGGAGGTGGGGGATGTGCGCAGGCACTAGGTAAAATTTCATTCTGGGAACACAAATCATCCTCTGAAATGAGTATACTCCTAAGGATTACAAAAGATTTAAGTCTAACCTACTAAGGAAATACTCAACAACCTAACAATAACTTTTCTACATTTCCATATTACCAAGATTGGAATTAGCTATATAACTCAATGTAAAATGTTGTATTATTGGTCAGTTACTGATACTCTGGAAGTAATGGGAGCCAGGATGGTGGTAAACATCTGTAATCCCAGCACTAAAGCGGTTCAAGCAGGAAGATCCTGAGTTCAAGGCTAGCTGGAGCTACAAGGTGGTAATACGTGACCTCCTCCAAGGCTACCTCTGGTAGTGGAAGGAACATTCCAGTCATCAGCCCTAAAACAGCAGCTAGAAGGTCTTGTTTTAAAATTCTTACCTCCAGTAGTCTACTAATTATCAAAATGTATGGCTTCCTTCTTTCTCACTGCTAGTCACTCATTTCTTCCTGTTTTTAAAAGCCCCTTGTCTCAAACCATCTTGTATGAAAAACACCCAAGGCACTATCTACAATCAGGAATGGCTCAGGCCCGTTCCTGGCCTTCTGGTCCAGCAGAGCTATGTATTTTATCTTCACCAGTAGACCCAGCCTTCCCAGTGTTCCTCAGCTCACTTTATTCCATACCTATACTTGTGTACTTTCCCTCACCTACAACGCTGGCTCTAGTAAGAATTCACACACAAATGCCAGCCCATCCCTCTTCTATTTGATTTCTTTTGAATTAGTTCCTTTGAGCCAATCTCTCTAAACTGGGCCCTGCCTTTCTAGGACTGCAGCAGCCATTGTACTATTCCATCATAGCATCCTAACTGGATGATCTTTCTACAACGTTCCTGCAGTCGCAACTCCCCACACCAAAATGACAGATTATCCAACAGGAAACATCGGGAGGCTGCAAGCTGACACCCAAAAAGGAAGTAATGCTGCCCTCAAAAATTAGGACTAGGGCTGGGAAGGTGGCTTGTGGTAGAGTGCTTGCCTAGCATGCATAAAACTCTGGATTCAATTCCTCAGTACCACATAAACAGAAAAGGCTGGAAGTGGTGCCGTGGCTCAAGTCTGATAGAGTGCTAACCTTGAGCACAGAAAAGCTCAAGCCCCAGTACTGGAAAAAAAAAAAGACTAGCTGGATACCCGTAACCCTAGCTACTTAAAAGGCTGAAATTGAGAGGATCATGATTTGAGACCACCAAAAAATGCAGGGTATGGTGGCATGAATCTGTCACCTCATCTATGGCAGGAAGCATGGGCTGTAGTGTCCGCCCCAAGCAAAAAGACCCTAACCAATAAAAGAGCCAAGTGGTAGAATGAGTACCTGCCTGGCAAGGCCCTGGGTTCATACCTCAGTACTACCCAAAATAAGTCAGTAATAATATCCCTTAATTCATAAAGGCCTACAAAATTTGGCCTAAATGAAAAGACCATAAATAGGAATTATCTGGAAATTTTTTTATGTAGGCACTTAAAAATAATCAGGAGCCAAAAGTAGAAAAGGAAAGGAAAAAAAAACCTATTTGTATAAACTTGAGAATACTAGACTATTTTGTGGCTGTGTATCTAAATTCCATCTGTAATGCAGGCTGGGTCCTCCTGCTTAAGCCTCTAGAATGCTGGGGTTGCAAATGTTTACTACCATGCTTAAGTTCCAGAGTATCGGTAACTGACCAACAAAACTTTACATTGAGGTTATACAGATAGTTCTAATCGTGGTTATGTGGAAAGAATCAGGTTTATGTTACAAACTTCTAGGAAAATTCTGAAGCTACTCAACATTGTGTTAGTCTCAAATCTCAATTATCCAAGATAAACTGCACATAAATGGTAGCTCAAAGATGACATGCAGGTATAGAAAAGGACAGTGTCCAGGAAAGAAAAATAACTTACCCTTTTACATTCAAATAGAGAAGAGCCTCTATTTGACTCTTGTATTCGTCTGTACCAACCATTGTAAACAGAATTTTTGCAGAGATAAGCATACTATGAAAGCAGATTACTCATAATCCTGCCCCAAAGACAAGGCTTACATACTAACAGAGACTGATATCCCCTGGTACCTACTCTGCATCTCGATAAACTGCAAGTCTGAGCCATTCTGCAGTCCTACCAAGTCACCAGCTATGCCATCATTCCTGGAGCATTTTTGCCGTTCTTCCTCTAACTGTAGCTTCAGTTTTCTAATCTGAGATGGAAATAAAAGGCGCCAGTCAGATCAGTCTCTTAATATCCCAGTGGCCACACTGTAGAACACTGTATCAACAGATCATACAGATTATTCATATTAGAACTATTTTCTCCTGGTCTCAAGAAGATAGAGTAGATACCCACCACATTGCTGTATTTCCATGGACCAGAAATAAAACTTAAGGTATATAGCTACAAGGAAAAGTGAGCAGTTTAGTAAACCAAGTGAGGGCACCAGTAAAAGAATAGACAGCTAGTAAATAAAGGAAATTAAGAAATGTATTCATCACCTGTATTATGTAACTGTAACCCCTCTGTACTTCACCTTTATAATAATTTTTTAAATGAAAAAAAAAAAAGAAACTGCAGATCTACTTTAAAAAAAGAAAACAGCCGGGCGTGGCTCACGCCTGTAATCCTAGCTACTCAGGAGGCTGAGATCTGTGGATCGTGGTTCAAAGCCAGCCCGGGCAGGAGAGACCGTGAGACTCCTATCTCCAATAAACCACCAGAAAACTGGAAGTGGCGCTGTAGCTCAAG
>NW_012267315.1:2073737-2081728 GCF_000151885.1 Dipodomys ordii
CTCAAGGCTAGCGCTCTACCACTTGAGCCACAGCGCCACTTCCGGCTTTTTTCTTTTTGCTTATGTGGTGCTGAGGAATGGAACCCAGGGCCTCAGGCATGCAAGGCAAGTGCTCTACCACTGAGCCACCTTCCCAGTCCCCTCTGGTTGCTTTTGAAACAGCCTCTCACTTTTTACCCAGCGAGGGACTGGGCCATGATCTTCCTATCTATGCTTCCTGCCATTGTTGTCTCCTGCTCTCTCTCCCTCCCACGTAACTATGTTATGTCCTTCTGATTTGACCACTATCATAAAAAAATATATAGTAACAACGTATTGAGGGTTTATAACACAAAAAAGCTCAACAGGAACATTTTCAGAAGGGAAATACAAGATAGATGCCTTATAAACTAGAGATTTCAGCCTTGTTCCTCACCAGTTTATCTGAAACATCAACTTATTCTTCCTCCTTCCTGCTTTAGTTTTTAGGCAATAGAAAGAAATGTTCTGCCTGCGAAATGTGAAAACAGGTTTGACTCCTAAGACTGCTGAGAAGAAAGTAACCTTCCTAGCTGTAGAGAGAGACTTTGCTCAATCTTGTCTGTGGAGATGCCCACTGACAGGACAGGAGGATTTGTGTAGTTATTTAGGATTTCCTTTGGAAGGAAGCAGGAGTAAGTGTTGAATTTGTGGATTGATGCTTTTGTGCCTGAACCAAGGGTGGTTTATGGGGCTCGGGCTTTACACCTGTTCCCTGATGTTTTGTTCTTACTAGGAGCCAGCCCCACTCTTTGACCTCGCTATGCTTGCCTTAGACAGTCCTGAGAGTGGCTGGACAGAGGAAGATGGCCCCAAGGAAGTACTTGCTGAATACATTGTTGAGTTTTTGAAGAAGAAGGCAGAGATGCTTGCAGACTACTTCTCTTTGGAAATTGATGAGGTGGGGTGGCTATTCTTGAGGTATTAGATTCTTATATTCTTCAGAAAAAAATTAAAAGTTTCATTCATTACGTGTGATATCCTCACCACTCCTTATTTGCATTTCTAGGTTATTATTTATATGTTATTTTAGCTGTGTTGTCATCCATTCTTGCCACTTCTCTTCCCAGGAGTGAAGGATCAAGGCAGAAGGGAGGCTCTGCCACTTGCTCCTTTCTCTCCCTTTTACCCGTTAGTGTTTGGTGCTCTATCTTGATGTGTTCTTTGAACAATGAGCAGACCCAAGAAAAGGTGGTTCTACTACATGTCAAGATTAAAATTCTTTTAACTTGTCCCCAAGTCCTACTCAGTACCTGGTCACCCAACATGGCAGGTGTGAGAACAAGACTTAGAGAAGCACTTAAGAGAAATGAAATATTATTTTTTACCCATTTTTTTGGCCTTTTTCTCACAATCAGGAAGGGAACCTGATTGGATTACCCCTTCTGATTGACAACTATGTGCCCCCTTTGGAAGGACTGCCTATCTTCATTCTTCGACTGGCTACAGAGGTAAGTGGTCAGGCGGGTGCTAAGCATGGGGGTTTGTTCTCGCATGTTTGGGAGGGAAAGAACATACCACCCATACTTCATTTGGAATTGTAAAGGTAACTAGATAAAACCACCAAGGGCCACCCTCTCCCCCCAATATTCATCCCAGAGTATTTAGCAGGCCAACTGACAGTTTTAATCTGTGGAAAGTCACATTTTTAAGCTATGATTTACAATCTCCATTTAGAAATGACAATGTTTAAAGCATGTACTCATCTTGAGGTATTGAACTTTTTGAACCAGGTGAATTGGGATGAAGAAAAAGAATGTTTTGAAAGCCTCAGTAAAGAATGCGCTGTATTTTACTCCATCCGGAAGCAGTA
Source organism: Dipodomys ordii (assembly GCF_000151885.1). Classification (NCBI taxonomy): domain Eukaryota; kingdom Metazoa; phylum Chordata; class Mammalia; order Rodentia; family Heteromyidae; genus Dipodomys; species Dipodomys ordii. The sequence goes on from NW_012267315.1 coordinate 2,075,569, forward strand.
TATATCGGAAGAGACAGTCCTCTCAGGCCAGCAGGTACTATGGTGGTGGACCCCTTAGGACAGGCTTTCACACACCTTTAGACGGTGAGACTTGTCAGTTTCTAAAATGCTACTGTGTGGAGTAAGATTCAAATAGTGGTCAGTTTTTCTAGTAGACCTTAGGATTAGCTTAGGCTTCCCTCAAACTTAAGGTCCTTCTCTCTGTGAATCCTGAGTGCTGGGATTACAGGTATGTACCACCTCTTCTGGTTTATTCGTGAGTGGGGTTTGACCTCAAGGCCTTGCACTTGCTGGCCTGGTACTTTAATACTTAGGCCACACCTGCTTGCTGATTATTTGGAGATGGCATCTAGTGAACTCTTTGGCCCCCAACTGCAGTTCTCTGAGTAGCTAGGATTATAGGCATGATCCTCTTGAGTTTTATTTCCTTCTATTCTAGACTAGGTACTTCCAGTGATCTCAGAAACTATCAAGTGTAGAAACAAGTACAAGGCATCACAGTGACAGGGGTGCAACTTAAGACTGTCCTACACTGGTGGGTCTGTTATCTCTCACATCTCCCACTTAACCCCAAGTCTTCACATTCTGGATCAGTTTCCACAGTGACTCTTAGTTCTTTCTCGCTTAACTGCTTAGCCAGGAAGCAAGCTCTACAATTCCTTTTACAGATCATCTGGACACAGAGAGCCCTGGGTTCCTAATGTGTCCCTTTTTCCCAATCACATGGGGAGAGGAAAGAAGGCGCCAAAGTAGGATGGGAATCAAAGGATAGCCACTATGATTTCTAACCATCTTAAAATGATCGGCCCATCCACCCCCACAGGTGGTGGTATTCTTGTTTCAGCAGTAGTAAGGACAATTGGGTGTGCTCACAAGGACTCCCAGAGCCTTTAGATGGTAGAGCAGAGATTTAGTTGTAGGTCCTGTTTGCTCAAACCCCTAGGAAATTTTCACTCCAGTGCTTTGAGAAGGCAGGAGACATATTTGGCAATTAACTAAGCTGAACTTCCTGGTTGGGAAAATCTACTTCAATAACAGGAAGGATAGATAAAAAAAAAAGAGCATCTTGTACACAAGACAACTAAGGCTTTATTTTTCTTTTTTGCCAGTCATGGACTTTTCTGCCCAGGCTGTCTTAGAACTGCAGTCCTCAGATCTCAGCCTCCTGAGTAGTAGCTAGGATTATAAGTGTGAGCCACCAGCACCCAGCAACCTTTTTTATTTTCATTTTTTAAAATATTTTTTCTCTTTTAATTTTCTTTCATTTATTCACTTTTTTTTCCCCTGTGTATGTGGTACTGAGGAATCGAACCCAGGGCTTCATGCATGCTAGGCAAGCACTCTACCACTAAGCCACCTTCCCAGCCGCTTTTAGGCTCCCAAATTTGTAGTGAGTAGTTACTTCCAACTGTTGCCATCCAGATGTTGTGATCAGACATTGATAGATCCTGCTACAAGAAACACAACCTCCTTATATGGAAGTTCAGTTGGAGACAGTCCTACAGAACAGTGGCTTTTCTCCCTCTATTTGTCATCTCCTGTGTTTAAGCCTATTGAATCTCAGAGACTAGCCTACAACAATATAACCCACTGTAAGCCAGCTCAGTATACAGGAAGCCAGTTTGTATAGGAAGATGAGATATATTGCTTGTGTTTCCCAGAGTGAAGTGCCTGGCTCCATCCCAAAATCCTGGAAGTGGACTGTAGAACACATTGTCTATAAAGCTCTCCGCTCACACCTTCTGCCACCTAAGCATTTCACAGAAGATGGTAATGTCCTGCAGCTTGCCAATCTGCCAGATCTATACAAAGTCTTTGAGAGGTGTTAAGTGTGGTTCATTAATGGACTCTAGGGTCTTTTATTCTTCCTCTGTATCCCAATGTTGTTGGTGAAGAGACTTAAGGTACAAGATTTTCAATTGCCTTCTAGCACCCTTTCATGTCTTAATTGACTACAAATAAATTGTCAAATGTGTTTTAATGTAATTTCTTATTTACTTCACAATTGAAAACTTCTATATCAATTTTCCCTAATCCACTCATGTTAAAAAAAAATCCCAAAGAAGTTTGGCATCTGACAAGGTGTTCTAGCAAACACAATTAAGAATCCTAAGGTCTTGAGGATTTTCCAGATTTTTCTGCTCTGGGAAATTTATCAGGTTTCATGTACTATATGTCAGTTCAGATGTCTTTTGAAAGAATCTTCAACATGTAAGAGACTGCTGATATTGACCATAAAGAAGGCCTTGAAGGGGCTGGGAAGGTGGCTCAGTGGTAGAGCGCTTGCCTTACATGCATGAGGCTCTGGGTTCAATTCCTCAGCACCACATAAGCAAAAAGAAAAAAGCTGGAAGTGGCGCTGTGGCTCAAGTGGTAGAGCGCTAGCCTGGAGCTGAAGAGCTGTGGGACAGTTCCCAGGCCCAGAGTTCAGGCCCCACAACCGGACCCCCAAAAAAAAAGGAGGCCTTGAAGTAAAAATCTTATTAATATCTTCAGTAAGCCAATCTAATTTTTTCTTAAGGGATAAACTTGAGGGAAGAAATCAGTTCTTATCCAGTGTTTAACAGGCATGAGTTATAATGTAAATCCATGTTGCTAATGGCCATGAGTACTTGTCACTGAAGTTTATAACTGAAGCTTCTAAGTATTCTTATTTTAAGTATAATGTAAAAATGAGGTGCCATTGTAAAAAAGGTGCCATATTCACTGGCCTAACTTCTGTTTGTGTCATGTTTAACCTCTTTAACTTTTTTTCTTCAGAATTGCCCTATTGTAGTTAAAACCTTTTAATTTCAGGAATGGGGAAAAACTATTCTCAAGGAAGAGAAAATCTTAAAAGGATAGACCTACTCCTAGATGAGGACCTACGATGTTGAAGGGGCACCCCAGAAAGGGAGATCACCTTATGGAAACCAGAACTGAGATGATCACTCAGATCAAGATTACTTGCTCTGTTGGCTATACTTACCGCATCCCCCTTCATTTTCCTGTTCTAGAAAATATCAGAGCTCCTGTTAGCCCTTCATTATGTTGTTGGAAGTCACTAGACCCAATATGGCCACATTGATTAAATTTCCTTTCTGTCCTTCATCACTTTGATGAGCTCATCTCTTTGATGAGCATATTGCAAGAGGTGGTCAAGCATAGTCCCTTGAGACTTCTGGAGCCAGGCTTTTGTTCTAAGACTCTGGTAACAAAAATATAAACTGTAAGAAACAGACCAGTCAGCACAGAAATTAACCTGTGATGTTAAGGTAAAATCCATATTATGGAGGACCTCAGTGAAGTTCAGTGGGAAAGAACCAAATACCTAGGGACAACGCAATGGAGGACACATTTGTTAAACCATAAAAGGAGCAAAATCAGCTCCTGATAGTTTCAAACTCTAAGCAGCAGACCAACTGGGGCATCTCCGAGGTAAGGTTCCTTCAATCAAGCAGAAGGGACACAGGCCAAACGATTTTGAGAGAGAGAGGAGGGAAAGGTATCACCCTGGTCTCAGGCTGGACCATTCTATGCATTATATAAGAAATTGCATTTCAGAATATCCTTCCCACCATCAACTACACAGCTATTATAATTAGAATATGTTGGGTCCCCAATTCATTTTCAGTTTCCAGATAGGAAACTAAAACCTTAAAAAAACTGAATGGCTCTAAAAAAGGGAACAACTATTAGAGATTTTACTCACTTCTTGGTTAACTTTATTATCTAGTTTCAAGTATATATGGCCTTTATTCATTAGATTTTTTTCCCAGTATATTTTCTGCATGAACACTTTGAAGCTAGTGTAATCATTTCCATTTCTACAGGATCGATTCTGACAAGAGTCCCAACTGCTGCAAAGTGGCTACACTTGATTTTAAGCAACTTGAACTTTAATGATGAAAATCAGACTTAAGAAATCTGTATTCCAGATTATTTGTCCTTGAGGAGGAAAAAGGAAAAAAAAAAAAGGCAAGATGGATATGGTGACCACAGTTTGTTCTGTATCAAAATGAACATGTCAGTAGGCAGTTGTTTGGGCAGAAGGTTGTATTTAATAGAATCTTTGGGAGATTCCCCTCCTGCTTGCTCTGCCCTCCCTCCCCATTTTGGATTTGTTTGAAGCTTCATTCCACCAATAAGCAGCAGATGAAAATACTTTACAAGGTACAGCACAGTTGATTTGGAAGAATAAAGACCCTATTCTTTAAGAATACAGGCCTTATACTCCCCTTGCCCCATGCAATAAAGCAAGTTTTATATACACTCCCCATTTTTCCTATCATTTTCTCATATAAATTTAAATATTTTACAAAGGCTTTTTCCTCCAAACATTGAAATACAGACTCCCAACCTGTGAACTTACTTCCTCACTAAAATATAAATGCTATCTGATAGGAAGAGTAAATATCTTTTGCCTACTCGAGATCCTGAAGTCTGAACTGTACTGTGGAGAAGGCACTTGTGTTTTGTGATAACTCCAGCAAGTGTCAGTGAGCTCAGAATCGCTGTCCTACAGTGTTCAGTCTGAGGCAGCTGGGGAAAAATGATGACTATACTTGATTTTCAGAAATTATGGAAATAAAAACAGCACAATTTCTTGAGTCTAGAATCAAGCTATAAACAAAATCCAGAGTAATAATTCATGAAGATTCAAACCTGCTTCACTCCCATAAATTATAAAATACAGGTGGCTGTTTTAATAATGACTCAAAACAGTACTGAAAGGGGTTTGTGTCGGTTTGTGTCAATATACAAAAAGTCCTTCTGGGCAGAGCTCTCAGAGCAACACCCAGTTTGAAGAGTAGCTTCTCTACTGCTGGGCCAGAAGTGCTGTCCTGTTGGCCTTCATCTTCTCCAGCCTCTTGGCCAAATGGCTATTAGTCATCTCCATCTCCTCAATCTTGTCCAGTGCTGTTCGTAACTGGAGACAGAGAGAGCATAATCACTTTAGGTGATCAGAAACAGCAGTTAATACCTTCTAGTAAACTGAAGGCATTACTACACAGAGTCCCCAGACAATCTCCTTTTTTTCCCCTAAGCGTTAGAGGTATTAAACATCACAGAGAAGATACACAGAATTTGCAGAAACAGACTTGATCTGTAAAGTAAAAATTAAAACCTACAAGTAAGGCGGCCGTCACTGTGCAGATATATAAAGCCAATAATATGTGACTCCACTTGTTTTAAATTTAATTAAATTTAAATTAAATTAAATTTCTTAAACAGTGAAGAATTTCAATAACTTTTTTTCTGTTTAGGAATGAGTTCTCCAGTAGCATACGTACCTCTCGTTGTAGCTTCCTCTTTTCTGCTTTGAGCTCATCTTCAACTTTCTCAGCATTCTCAGCAGCAGTTTTATATCTTAGCACCTGGCCTTCAAGACGGTTAATCTGTAAATATGATAATCTGTTAAAAGCTCCAGTCTTGAATTTTCTTGAAGCAGCTACAAAAAGAATTACAAGTTCATATTCCTATATATTTTTAAGAAATACAGGAAATATAAGAATAAATATAAGAAATATAATTTCTATGAAATAATTAGCACCTGGCCTTCAAGCCGGCTAATCTGTAAATAAAATAATCTGTTAAAAAAGCACTGATCTTGGGCTGGGGATGTGGCTTAGTGTTAAGAGTGCTGCCTAGCATGCAGCATGGGTTTGGTTCCTCAGCACCACATAATCAGAAAAGGCCAGAAGTGTTGTTGTGGTTCAGATGGTAGAGTGCTAGCCTTAAGCAAAAAAAGCTCAGGGATAGTGCCCCGGCTCGGAGTTCAAGCCCCAGGACTAGGAGAGAAAAAAAAAAAAAAAAAGCTCTGATCTTGAATCTCTTGAAGCAGCTACAAAAAGAATTACAAGTTCGCATGCACGCACGCACGTGTGTGTGTGTGTGTGTGTGTGTAATTTTTTTTTTTTTTGGCGGGGGGTCAGAGCTTGCTCAAGGCTCGCACTCTACCACTTGAGCCACAGTGCCACTTCTGGTTTTCTGGTAGTTAATTGGAGATAACAGTCTCACAGACTTTTCCTGCCTGGGGCTAGCTTTGAACCGCGATCCTCGGATCTCAGCCTTCTGAGTAGCTAGCATTATAGGCATGAGCCACCGGCACATGGCCATATTTCTATATTTTTAAGAAAATATGAAGTTGAGGGGCTGGGAAGGTGGCTCAGTGGTAGAG
>NW_012267315.1:2089648-2164314 GCF_000151885.1 Dipodomys ordii
TTTTTTTTTCCGGTCGTGGAGCCTGAACTCTGGGCCTGGGCGCTGTCCCTCAGCTCTTCAGCTCAAGGCTAGCACTCTATCACTTGAGCCACAGCGCCACTTCCGGCTTTTTTTTCTTTGCTTATGTGGTGCTGAGGAATCGAACCCAGGGCCTCAGGCATGCAAGGCAAGCGCTCTACCACTGAGCCACCTTCCCAGCCCCCAGTGCCCGGCTTTTTAACAAAAATTTCTAAACATAAAAATTTCTTAGATCTGGAAATTACTTTTCAGGAAATTATCAGGTTACAAAACCAACATTCAAGAATCAGTAATTTTTGAATATACCAATAATAAATATTCTGAGAAAGATCAGGAAAACAATCTCAGTCACAATAGATGGACAAAGTAGTGGTACATGTCATCTCTCATATGTTACATCTGAGTCTTAAAAAGAAATCAGAAGTATAAAACAGGTACATTGAGGGTGGAAACAAGTGAGAGGGTAGAGGAAGAAAGAGAATGAGGGAAGATAAATTTGGCCAACGTACTTTACAAGCATGTATGAAAATAATGATCTAGGCACTGATGGCACATCTTATAATCCTAGTTATTCAGAAGGCTTGCACCTAGAGATTCATGGTTTGAAGCCAGCCTGGGCATACAAGTCCATGAGTCTCCATCTCTAACTAACCATAAAAAGGCCAGGCTAGAGGCATGGCTCAAGGGGCAAAGTGCCAGCTGTGAGCATGAAAGTCAAATAAGGTCAAGGCTCTACGTTAAAGAAATGTAGTAAGCCTGTTAAAAATGTTTAAAAGGGGCAGGAAAGAAGGATAAGTAACAGGAAAGGTAAATTTGACCAAAGTACGTATTATATGTATGTGCATTATGTACACTATGAATTTGTACAATATATGCTAATTTAAAAACTACTTTCTTGGGTCCCAACAATGGGATACATGGATCTAAGTATTCAAGATCATTTGAACAAATAGGAAGAGAAGTAATCCCCAAGGCCAGGTTTTCCAGATATTATGTGTTTATGAAATAGTCCATCATTTGGGTAATTCTTATAACTTTTATTAAAAATAGAAAATTTAATAAGCAAGCAAGCAATTTTGTTTACTTTTAGAAAAGTTAAATACTCTTTTAGAAAACTCTCTATATACAAAGATAACTGGAAATATATAAGTGGCTTTCTAAACTGTCCTTAACTCTATTAACAGGGATCAAGAGGAAACTAGGCATCAGGTTTGCACTAAACTGGAACTAAAATTCATACTTCTCAGAGACCTCTTGCCCTTTCAACATGCATGGGTTGTCACTGCTATCTGTCTTGAGGGAATTATGGGTTATCATCCCCATCATTCCTACTTACGTCCATCTCTAAAAGGGTCATCCATCCTCTCCTGCACTCTTCCTCACAAGGCCCTTTAACACTAACATGCATAACATTCATTTCCTAACTTTTCACCATGTCAGACATGCTTCCACTGTGCCTTCTAGAATTAGCCCTCCATCAGCAAGCCCCTTCCTCAGCCTCTTGTTTGAGTGCCCTCTAACATAACACACTCACAGAAACCTGTTACTCCTGAAACCTTACCACACACTGCTGTTTTCATCTTGTACATCTTCCTAGAAATGGAGGCTTCCCTTGCTGCTGCTGAACAATATTCTCCCTCCATTCTCCTGAGAAGTCCCTGTTCTTAATTTCATCTCTTCAATTCATATTTCTTCAAATCTCATCTCTTCAAATCACACAAATCCTCTCATATTGCCATCATCCCATGCCTTTGTTACCCTACTCTTTTTTGACTTACATGCCCTCAACACTTACCTTAATTCCTAGAAATTTCAATTTACACCTAAGTGGAAGCTTTCTTCCAGAACTAACCTCTCAGTTTCTGGAATATCTCCTCAACACATTTCTTACCATCTCTATCAATTCTTGATCTCAGCCTCTCCTGCCCATAGTCATATATTAGAGCTCAACATTAGATAGCCATACTCTCTGCATCTAATTAGGTCTATCTATCCTCTATTGAACCACAATCCTTTCAGCTCATTCACTCTAGATTCTAACTCTTAACATCCTTCAAACGCAGTAGCACTTCTAACCCACTAATCCATCTTCTTTCCACAGTGCCTTGATGTCTTCCCAGATGTCTTCTCAATCCTTACCCAGTATAATTTCTAGGTCCATCATTATCATCACTCTCCTATATAGTCCTCATTCTCCTATCTCATAATACATGCGTAATAAAAGTATTTACTGTATGCCCATACCTATACAACTAAATGTAGCCAGAGAAGTACATAAAATAAATGTGTTCACAACCTTTTTAACATTATGATTTACTACTTAATTATTGTTGTTTATTGTCACAAGTCTCTTTCCACTAGGATATAAGGTCTACTGGGGCAGGAATGCTTTTTACTTATTTATTCACTTAAATATCCCAATGACAAGAATAGTATCTGTTAAACAGTGAAATATGACAATATTTGTTCAATGGCTGAACAGAAATAACGGAGAAAATCAATGAAGTTTCCAAGAAATTGCCTCAGAACTAAAGGAGTTTCTAGAATTGACAGGGGCCCATCAAAATACATCAACTTGAAATTACAAAACACTAAGAATAAAGAGAATAGGATACAAGCTTTCAGAAGTAGGGGGAAAATATGCCACATATAAAGATTAAAAGTCCAAGTGTCCTCAGAATTCTCAACAACCACTCTGAAAGACAAAAGACAATGAAGAATGCCTTTTTTAAAAATCTGAAGCAAAATTATTGCAACCCAGAAATAGATATTCATCCAAAGTAGTAATTAAGTAAGAAGGAAAGACACTTTCAGGCCTCAAAGATCATGTAAAATGAACACTTTCCTCAAGAAGTTACTTAAGTTTAAATCAAAATAAAAGGAAGGAGTAAAGTAAGAAGGTAGGAGAGACTAGGAAAAGGAATCCCAACCCAAATCACAGGCAAAGTCCCCACATGCTTATGAAGGATGATTATATCCCTGAATGGAAAAGATGAGCCATTAGTTCAGAATGTGTTGAATCAGATGCTCTTAACATTTATCAAGATGGTCTTTTGAAAGAAATATGATATATCAAGAAACCCTGCCTTTAAGCTACAGTTTAAAACTGTGACTAAATTATTGAAAAACACAAAAATCAGACACATGATATGAAGAGAAAAAAACTGTAATATTAACTGCAGTGGAACAAATAGTTGTAAAGGAGATGAAAGGCAGCCCTAGAATGTAACACATCTCCCCAGTGAGCAGTGTGCAGAGCCCTGATGACATAAATAGATTAAATGTTAAGAGGCTATGGGAATGGGATATGTGCATGTGTATAGCAGAGACTCATCTGTCACAGAGGAATTTCAACAGAGATTGTTTAAAACCAAACAACCATGAAGTAATGCAAACACGTTACGTGGAGAGAGTGCATACCAGAGTCAGAAAAAGAACTGGGTAGAAATGGTCACAGAGAAGCCAAGAGTGGTGGCTTATGCCTGTAGTAAACTCTAGCTATTTGGGAGGGGGAGACTAGGAGGATTGCAGTTCATGGCCACCCCAAGCATAAACACAACTATCTCAATCAGTAGCTGAACGCAGTAACATACATCCTTTTTTTTTGGGGGGGGGGGTCCGGTCGTGGGGCTTGAACTCAGGGCCTGGGTGCTGTCCCTCAGCTCTTCAGCTCAAGGCTAGCGCTCTACCACTTGAGCCACAGCAATACTTCCATCTTTTTTCTTTTTGTTTATGTGGTGCTGAGGAATCGAACCCAGGGTCTCATGCATGCAAGGCAAGCGCTCTACCACTGAGCCACCTTCCCAGCCCCAGCATACATCTTTTATACTGGCTACATGGGAAGTATAAATAGGAACACTGCAGTCCAGGCCAAATTCTGGACACACATATACAACCTCATTTGAAAGAAATGATGACATAAGAATAAGGGCTATGACTAAAGAGGCATAACTCCTGCTTACGAGTAAGGACTAAGTTCAAGCCCTTGTATCAAGAGTGACAGAAACACACACACGAAGAGACACAGAGAGACAGACAAGGAAAAAGAGGGAGGACAGGAGGGTCAGACAGAAGATGGTCATCTTCACAAGATTTGGAGAACAAAATGACTCATTAAAGTGTGTGTACCTATAATGTTTTTTAAAAAAATAAAGACATAAAAATATGAATCATCTTTTTATCCTTAAAATCATACTAAAATTTAAATACATGTAGTAAATTTAAAATAATCTTATTGGTTTAAATTTTCCAATTTCTAATGCACATTTTAATATTTTACTATATAAACAACTAAAATTAATACCTCCATTGAGAAGAATATTTTACCTGTGATAGTAACTCTTCCTTTTCTCCAGCAAGTTTTCGTAGCCTTACATCTAAAACAAATGGAAAGGGCTTTAAACTAAATTTGTAATGGTGAAATCTGTGAACAACTAGATGTTCTTCCAAGTTCATACATAGCAAACATAATCTGATCATTACAAATCTGAACATGAAAAGAAACAATGGCCTTAATCATATTATAGAAGAGCATTTAATTATACTAAATATATTGCCATACACTGCTTTTCATCAGGGCAAAAAATACACTTGTTCCCAGAATAGAAACAAACTGAAGTACAAAAAGGAACCATTTACTTGTTTCAAAAACTGACGAGCTTTCATCGGGATCTAGACAACTCAAACGCCTATGGCGTTGAAGGCTTAAGCCTATAGCAAGAGAGAGAACCAACTATGGGAGAGGTGATGATGTGAGAGTGGGACTGTGAGGCAAGCCTGAGGAAAGGTAGCAGAGGAGCACAATGGTGGAAGAAAGCAAAGCCCCACAAAAACTGGTGGGCAGAGGGAAGGACACACTCTCTTAAGATGGGACACCCTACGGCAAGTCTGAGACTGGGATGCAGTCACCAGGGCCCACCTACAGCTGGTATACAGGATTGCTTTCCCCCCTCTGGAGATGAGGAAAGACTTGTAGTTTATTTGAACCTGGTCAACCTGGTGATAGCCTATGTTCTGATTTCCTCAGCCCTCCAGTCAGGTAGGCAGACATTTGAGCTGTCTGTTGCCATCGATACCTTCAACTCTCTATCTCTTCCCTCTTGCTCATGGGCTACCTTTCTCTGCCTTATCAACCTGCTCTACAATTGATTAAATTTCTGGAATCCTGTACATTACAGGATATGCTTAACTTTTTTTTTTTTGGGCGGGGGTCAGTCGTGGAGCTTGAATTCTGGGCCTGGCCAGTGTCCCTCAGCTCTTCAGCTTAAGGCTAGCACTTGAACCACAGTGCCACTTACGGTTTTCTGGTGGTTAATTAGAGGTTGGTTAATTGGACTTTCCTGCCCGGGCTGGCTTTGAACCATGATCCTCAGATCTCAGCATCCTGAGTAGCTATGATTATAGGCGTATGCCACCAGTACCCAGCTTAACTAACTTTTAAAATGCTTTCAACTGTGCTACTGTACCTTAACAGTACCTCCCATTCCTGCAGAAAACCTGTGAATAACTAAAATAAGATGATGGAAAAGGGGAAAAAAGGCTTTCCCCCCAATAAATGAAAGTAAGCTCATAGTACACTATCTATCTAAGCTATTTTTCATCCTCTAGAGTAGGATTCTTAGTAGGTGTAATGAACAGGTCTTTGTGTTTTCCTGGAGAGACATGTCATTAGATTCTTGAAGAAATCACATTTTTTTGTTTTTGTTCCAGTACTGAGGCTTGAATTCGGGGCCTAGGTGCTGCTCCTGAGCTTTTCTGATCAATGCTAGCACTCTACCACTTGAGCCATAGTTACTCCAGCTTTTTTGGTGGTTAGTAGGAGATAAGAGTCTCATGGACTCTCCTGCCTGAGCTGGCTACAAACAGTGATCTGATCTCAGCCTCCTGAGTAGTTAGGATTACAAATGTGAGCCAGCAGCACCCAGCAAAGGATCACACTTCAGAGGCTTAGGTTTTAAGAGGCTTGAAAACCCTGATTTACATGTCATGTCTTCTAATACCTGTCTTCTCAATGATCTATTTCTGCAGTAGAGCCAGACTGGCTCTACATGCCTGTAATCCTAGTTACTAAGGAGGCTGAGATCAGAGGATTATGGTTCAAAGACAGCCCTGGCAAGAAAGTTATGAGACTCTTATCTCACCACTAGACTCTTATTAACCACCAGAAAACCAGAAATGGAGCTGTAGCTCAAAGTGGTAGAGTATTAGCCTTGAGCAAAAGAATTCAGGGACAATTGACCTGACCCTGAGTTCAAGTACCAGGATGAGGAGGGAAGAAGGGAGGGAGGGAGGGAGGGAGGGAGGAAGGAAGGAAGGAAGGAAGGAAGGAAGGAAGGAAGGAAGGAAGGAAGGAAGGAAGGAAAACTAAAACTAAAGGAAGGGTGGATGGTAGGCAAAAGGCTGAACAACTAAACAGTAGAACACAAAACCAGATGTTCCAGGAAGAAAACAGTAGAACACAAAACCAGATGTTCCAGGAAGAAGAAACGAAAAACATACTGATAAGTCTCCTGCCCACCCAATGTCCTTGCAATTCGCATGCTGACTCTGCTTTAAATGAAAGGTAATGTGTTTTTATCTGGGGCGCTTCTATCCAGGGGCTTTTGTGGCTAAACTAAAACCTGACAATGACTTAAATGCTAGTTTCCCAAGGTCAAGAATCTCTATTAGAAATGTCCAGATTCTGATCCTGTTAGAGGATCTAGACAAGTCTCAAATGGGATATGAACAAGCTAGAAGCATAACAACATTAATCCAAAACAAAGCAAAAACAGTATCTTACCTAGTGGTCCTTCTCCTGCTGATTCCAAGACCTGTGCAGCTTCCTGAGAAACAACAGCAATGGCTCCAACCATGGGTTCATGATTAACATCACCATTGGGAGTACCATCAGGGATTATAACTAAGCCATGTTTCTGTGGGGAAGAAAACAATCATCAGCAAAGATGGTCCACACTGAAGCAGCAAGCTCTGAGAGATAACGCTGTAAGAATGTATGAGTGGCATAGGTAAAACCTAGTTAGAATTAGTTACATGGATTATGCCTCTGTACAGGAAATGATTTATTCCTCTAAATTGAAATTGCTTTTGCATTCAGGTGAACAAAGATATTGGGAAGGAGGGAAAGAAAACAGCATAGCAGTGAGAGCCGGAGCCCTAGGCCCGAGTTAAACATACCTCTGTTGTATTCGCTGTCTTCTGCAAGTCAGCAAGCTCCTCTCTAAGCACATCTCGCTCATTCCTAAGGCAGGCAATATGTTCTCTCTGTTTCTCTAGGGCCTGGTTTTAGGCAAGGTAGCAATGGAAAGAATAGCATAGATAAAGAGCAAGTGAAAGGTAACTAATTCAAATAAGCAAAGTTAAAGGCCTATGAAGCAAAAGAGCAGTTAAGGAGTTTGGGAACAAGCAGACAGAGGAAGAATAGTGTCCAGATACAAAGTTTCCACAGAGTACTAGTAGAAACTAGTTCTCATGCATAAATTTGGCAAAACATGCTTCTCACATCAAACATCAAAACAAATCTTTCTTTTACAGTCAATGGTCAAGAAAACAAGAAACAGAAGATGAAGACAGCAGCACAAGTTAAATTTTCCTTACTGACCTCCTCGGTACATTTTCATTTGGTAAAGTAATACTTCTTATGTTTAATTAAAACAGTTTATATTTTTTTAAAATACTGTTTTTTTAAACTAAAAAAAATGGCTTGAAAAACCATTTGTATATGTAACTTATTTTACTTAAAAAATTAGCCATGTGATCTTTATGACAAAACATTCAAAAGGATTCTAAAAGATCTTTTTTTCTGTTAATTTAACAAGTACAAATAAGACTCACTGGTTTTCTGAATACTTTCAAAATATAAAAAACAAGGCTGGCAGTGGTGGCTCATGCCTGTAATCCTAGCTACTCAGGAGGCTGAAATCTGATGATAACGATGCAAAGCTAGCCCAGCCAGAAAAGTCTGAGACTCTTATCTCCAATAAACCACTAGAAAACCAGAAGTGGCACTGTGGTTCAAGATAGAGCACTCTCCTTGAGCTGAAGAGTGCAGGGACAACAGGCTACCCAGGTCCAGAGTTCAAGTCCCATGACCAACAAAAAACAAAAACCAAAAAAAACAGGGACAGTGTCTAGGCCCTGAGTTCAAGCCCCACAACCAACCAAAAAACATTATTAAAAAAAAAAAAACAATGTATAGCAGGGTAGGAGTTTCAAAATCAAGCTTAGAGGTTCTGGCACATACCTAAGCCTCAATCTTCTCATGTGAAATTAAGAAGGGACAATTGCAGTTCCCACACCCCCCAGGTGGAGGCTCAGTGGCAGTATCAGAGGTTCAGGAAAAGCAGTCTTATGTCTTTACTGAGCATTTCCCACTTTTTCTTAAATCATAACTGTCAACTTGGGAGGATAGTGCAGAAGCAGGAACATAGTTACATTATGTAATAAAATAAATCAAACTTTAAAGCACTACTACAATAAGTAGTATGTACCAGTTGAGCTACTTAAAAAAGGCTTTCTCTATATACTGTTTCTCTACATATTTTTTCTCTACATATTTTTCTAACAGCATTCCCATTTGTGAACTCTGAAAGTGGGTCAACTGCTTAGTTATTGATGGCCACATATTGGGCAACTTTAAAATTTCATTACAATCCTATTTTGCAACCAAATTGTTAATAAGCAATGGTCAGCACCACACAATGGTAGCCACTACCATTACATATCAGAACAAAAGTTACTAATTTATATAATTTCCCCATTATACATTATTTTATATGTAAAATGTCTCCCTTACATATTCTGAAACATACTATTTGTCTTAGCCTCATTTTAAAGATCAGAAAATTAAGGCCCACAGAGGGGTGGTTTATTTTATTTTTGTCCAAATCACAATAAGTAGCAAGGCCTGAAAATGAGTATCACAACCTAGACAGCATTCTGTTCATGTAATGTCTGAAAAAGAAGTCTATAGAGTAAGTCTTCTCTTTACTTATCCAAATTGCAGTGTCAATATCTAATTTCCTTTCCACAAACTTTGGAAATTCAAAAGAAGTGGTGTGTCTCAAGTTAGTCTGCAAATTAATCACTTTGAGTTTCTAGCACCACAGGGCCTATAACGCTTGAAGCTAGTACTGACATTCTATTTCATTAATAACAAATGAAACATTAAAAGAATTAAGAATTTGCAAGCAACACCATCCCTTTAACTGATGTTGGGTTAGAAATCTTGGTTACAGGTATATCTACATGCATACATGTGCCATGCATCACGACATATAACTGAGTGATCACCTTTACAACATGCTCCACAGGAATACTAATAAACAGAAAAGACCTCTTAGGAACAGACCAATTTGAAACTAGGAATTCTAGCAAATGTTTGACATTTGCTCCACATTCCACATTTATAGTACTAGGTTTTATTTTTCTTTCAGTTTTTAATTTTATCTTCTCACAATTATATATGGGAAAATAAAATACATCTTTTATATTTTCCCATTTGACCAAAAACTTCAGAAACTACTGAAATACCTTATATTTAAACCAAATATAGTCATGCTGAATCTGAAATCCTCTGTATTACCTGACCATATAATCACCATCCTTGGGTTTCCATATACCAATAATTGTTTCCACAGATTTTTTTTAGAGTAAAAGTATACATTTGTAGAAATATAAACAATTCCTTTTTCCTGAGCTAACCTCAAATTGTACAATCAAGAAGCCAAATACGGCTGGGCATGGTGGCTCACCCCTGTTACCCTAGTAAGAAGCAGATTTCAGAAGGATCAGGGCTGTTCTCAAGAACAGATAAAAAGTTTCTAAGACCTCCTCCCCACCATAAAGCTGGACTCAGTAGCACAATTCTGTCAAGAAACACCAAGCATAAATACCAGACCATATTTTAAAAAATAACTAAAGCAAAAAAAAAAAAAAGGTAAAGCAAAAGGGCTGGGAAGATAGTTCAAATAGAGTACCTGCCTAGCAAGTACAAGGCTGAGTTCAAATCCCATACTGCTTCCCTACCAATACAAAGCCAAACATATTAATGGCTGAACTACTGGGCTGAACTTTTGAGTAACAGATGCAATTGCACTATAGCATAAACAGATCTAGCCAGAATGGAGATCTTGGCCTTTGTATATACCTATGTTACACATGGGCACTTGAGAAGAATAGCAGTGGAACCAAAAGTAAAATGACTAATCTCAATGAAAAAGAATGGGAAAAAACTTCTACCTGGGTAATATTGACATGTTTCTTCATTAAGTTACTAATATAATTCTTGAAAATGAAGCTTGTGATACATTAGGTATCTCTCGACTTAAAAGTCGAGAGAAGGGCTGGGAACATAGCTTAGTGGTAGAGTGCTTGCCTAGCATGCATGAAGCCCTGAGCTCAATTCCTCAATTCCACATAAACAGAAAAGGCCAGAAGTGGCACTGTGGCTCCAGTAGTAGAGTGCTAGCCTTGAACACAGAGAATCAGGGATAGTAGTCAGGCCCTGAGTTCAAGCCCCAGGATTGGCAAAAAACAACAAAAATCAAGAGCCACTACCAGATATTGGGGCACTTTTCTGTAATCACAGCACTTGGGAGGTGGAGGCAGGAGGATTTAACTTGACCTATGCTAAAAAGCAAGATCTTGACTCAAAAAAAAAAAAGGACATTCAGTCTGTCATATGCTGCACAAAAAAAGAAATACTGTTTGATTCCATTAATATCAGATACCTAGAATAATTAGACACATCGATTTAGACAGAAGAAAGAAGGCTGCTGGAGTAGGAAATAAGGTGGGTAACATGTTCAGTGGGTATAGAGTATTAACTAGAAATGAAAACATCCTAAGATGGATGGTGATGGTAACAGGTAGTACAGCAATGGGAACTGACTTAACTCCATTAACTTTGCCCTTAAAATAGCTACAATAACGAACTGTATTTGTATTTTAACTTTATTGTGTATGTGCTGGTCCAGGAGTTTGAACTCAAGGGCCTGGGATCATCCCTGAGCTTTTTTCCCCCTCCCTCAAGATTAGTGCTCTACCAACTTGAGCCACAGTTATACTTCTAGCTTTTGGGTGGAGACTTTCCTTTCCTAGGCTGGTTGCAAACTAAGATCCTCAGATATCAACCTTCTGAATTGCTAGAATTACAGTCATGAGCCACAGATTCTTGGCTATAACATTTTTTAAATGGCAAAATTATAAAACCAGACTAGTATGGTTGGACATGTTATCTTATGCTTACAATATTAGCTACTCATGGGCTGGGAAGGTAGCTCAGTGGTAGAGCGCTTGCCTTGCATGCATGAGGCCCTGGGTTCAATTCCTCAGCACCACATAAGCAGAAAAAGCCAGAAGTGGCGCTGTGGCTCAAGTGCCTAGAGCACTAGCCTTGAGCTGAAGAGCTGAGGGACAGTGTCCAGGCCCAGAGCTCAGGCCCCACAACTGGCAAAAAAAAAAAAAAAAAATTAGCTACTCAGGATGCTGAGATTAGGAAGATTACAGTTAAACTTAACCTAGGCAAAAAGTTCTTTTTTTTTTTTTTGGGTCCGGTCGTGAGGCCTGAACTCTGGGCCTGGGCACTATCCCTCAGCTCTTCAGCTCAAGGCTAGCGCTCTACCACCTTGAGCCACAGCGCCACTTCCGGCTTTTTTTCTTTTTGCTTATGTGGTGCTGAGGAATCGAACCCAGGGCTTCAGGCATGCAAGGCAAGCGCTCTACCACTGAGCCACCCTCCCAGCCCATAGGCAAAAAATTCTTGAACTCCCATCTTAAGCAAAAAGACTGAGTGTAGTGGTATTCTCCGTCATTTCAGACACAGGAAGCATAAACAGGGTGATCATGTCATCTAAACCAGCTGGGGTATAAATGTGAGATGACCAACTAAAAAGGGCAAGGGCTGTGATTCAATTGGGGAAATGCCTGAGTTGAAACTTTATGCCACCAGAGAGAGTAAAGAGGAAGAGGGAAAGATGAGAGAGGGAAAGGGATGGACAGAGGAGGAAGGGGAGGGGAGGGGAACAGATAAGGATGGAGGGAGGAGAAAGAGGAGGAGGGGGAAGAGAGTAAGGAGAAAGGGAGGGGGGAGAAGAAAGAGGGAAAAAGAAGGGGGAAGGAGAGAAAGGGGAGAATGGAGAGAAAGGAGGGAAGGAGAAGCGAGGGAAGAGAGAGAAAGGAGGAAGGAAGGGAAGGAGGGAGGAGAGAGGATTAGAGACGGGGAGAGGGAGGAGACAGGGGGATGGGGAAAAATTCCTTATGGTGATAGAAATGTTCTATATATTGACTGTATCACATACAGCATGTACAGTGTCCTGGTTTAATACATTTACAACTAGGCTAAGACAATCCGTTTGAAATATAGAGACAACTATACAAATTAGATATCCTGGACCCACAGATTTGTGCCGAGGGAAATTATCTAAGGTCTTAAAAAAAGCTCATTCTAGATAGTGATTAAATTTTTAACTATACATTGCTTATTTCATTGGACACATTTTTCATTTTAAGATTTCCAAGTAAAAAAATCGAATAAAACCAGTAATTCACAATTATGATTAAAAGACTTAATGAAGTTGTTAAATTATCTCCCAGAGAGAAGCATCAGAAAATTATGCAAAATTACCTTTGGTTCTTTAATTTTTTGGTCTATCTTGGAAGCAATGGGATCTCCTGACATTTTAGTAATTGGGGTTTATAGGATAGAAAATATTAGAGCTAGGTGCCAGTGGCTCACACCTGTAATCCTAGCTACTCAGGAGGCTGAGATCTGAGGACCATGGTTCAAAGCCAGGAAAGTCCATGAGACTCTTATCTCCAATAAACTACCAGAAAACCAGAAGTAGTGCTGTGGCTCAAGTGGTAGAGCGCTAGCTTTGAGCTGAAGAGCTGAGGGCCAGTGCCCAGGCCCAGAGTTCAAGCCTCATGACCGACTAAATAAATAAAATAAATAAATAAGGTAATAGACATTGCTGACAGCATGGGCTTTGCAACATTGCTTATACTGGAGGATATGACTTAGGGTTCACATTCAGCCATCTATCTCTCACAGGTGGTCTGAGGGAGCTTTGCCTGTAATTCTCTACTCCACACAACATTGAACCAAATAAGCCACACCCCTTCCCTGATAGTGTCTTGGTAGCTTCATCTGAGTGGTTCCCCTACTATGGAAAAGAGCTCATGCCAAGAGAAGGGACTGCCAGCCACAGGCCACTTAAGTTGAATTGGTGGATATTTTTCAGCTTCCAGTTTACTTGGAATCTACCTGCAAGGCTAAGCAAAATAGCAATAGAATTTGTCCTTATCTAGGCCCCTGATTTGAGTAGTCTGGAGTTGTAATTAGATTACAAAACAGTTTGGAAACTTAGTAGTCTTCCTTTCCTAACCTCTTCCATAATTAACTGATTTTTAATCCCTTCACCAAGGATTCTCAGGATGCTAATAACACTTTCTCCATCTCTATATTCATAATTTTCTTGCTTTTTATCCAAATTCTTATAAGAATATCAAACCCAAAGAGTTTGAATTAAATGCCTGAAGCTGCTTTTTTAAGTCAATGTCATAAAGAAAAAACAACTTCTTTTAAAAGTTCCTACTTGTAGGTTTCACAAGCCCTGTCAGATAGAAAGAAAAACTATTTCCCAGCATGATGTCTGGTTTTCCCATCAAAGTATCTTTGCTTTTGGTCATATTTACACTGTATACTCAAGAACAAATTTTGGGGAATCTGTGAGTCAAATTTTATTGGTCTATTCCTTATTCCTCATTAATAAGCTTCAAACAAAAGCTCAATTTATCTCATACCCCAATTTTTTTATCTTTCCAAAGAAGTGTCTCCTGGAGGTCAAACACCTCTTTTGTCATGGTGTCTATTTTCTGCTGCATATGCTGATTCTCCTGCAGAAGATGGGAGGAAAAGTAATTGAAAGCAAAAGAAAACAGGGAGGAAGTTAGAGGGAGGAAAACAGAGCAAAAATAAAGGTGATAAACTCTTAAAAAAAGGAAAAATCATTGACAAACAGAAAGGATAAGAGTGGTATGCTAAAGGAAAGATATTATCTATTTGAATCTTCTTCACTTGCCCCAGCATAAAAGTAGTCAAAGGTGGAAGGTGGGCCAGGAGACATGGTACATTTGCAGAATGTGTGCTAGGTATATGAAAGGCCTTGAGTTTGATCCTCAGCATCACAACAAAATTATAAAAAAAAAACAAAAACTAAAAAGGAGGTAAGAGAGGAGGGGAAGAAAGGGAGAAAGGGAGGAGTGGAAGGGAGGAGAGGGCAGGGCAGAAAGTTGGGAATAAATGATTGCTCCAATCACAGTTATGTGGCAACAAGGCAGCCAGATAACTTTGTTTTCTTTCCTTTTTATGTCTGAGACCAGGTCTTGAATTAGGTACCTGAAACTTCTGCTCACTGGCGGAACCTTGTCTCCAACCCAATGGTTGATTTTTTTTTCTTTTTAAATATATAAACAAATGATCTTTTACCACAGTGAAGTAGTAATAGTTTTTATTTTATTTCTCTAAATCAGAAATAAAATAGATACAGCTCAGCTTGAGAACTTTTGATTTTGTTAACAGAAGCAAGAACATCATGAATTATAAAGGAAACATCACTTTTTAGAAAAAACAGAACTTAACTTTCAGTAATTCTCAACTCTTCTGATGAAGTAATGCTGATTAATTTATACCTGTGTATTAGGTTCCCTCCCAATACATTACTTTGTCTGCCTTCCCACACAAATCTTCTAGAGACCAAAAGCATTACTTGTCATACTCAAGGTTTTACAGATAATAACATCTGAAAAGATATTTGTTGCAAATTCAGGCCAAAAAGGGCCTAAAACCATAGAAACCACAGTGACAAATTATAGAAAACAGGGCTGGGAATGTGGCTTAGTGGCAGAGTGCTTGCCTAGCCTGCATGAAGCCCTGGGTTCAATTCCTCCGTACCACATAAACATAAATAGCCAGAAGTGGTACTATGGCTCAAATGGTAGAGTGCTAGCCTTGAGCACAGAGAGGCTCAGGCACAGGCCATGCCCCAGGATTGGCAAAAAAGAAAAATAAATTATAGAAAACAACATTATTATCCTCTAAATGTAATATGCAATTAAAAACAGCTAACCAGCTTGAAATAAGCTATTGAATTTGAGAAGCAGCTCCCAGAGCATTTTTATTATTTTTGAAATCATAAAAGTGGGAAGGTATATACCTTAATTCTGATTGGAAATTGACACAAAAAAGATTAAAGGACAAAAAAAAGTATTTCACATTGTTATTAAATAGCAACAGAATACAGAATTTATCTGGATAATATGCTCCCAAACAACATGCAAAAACTAGAACTAATTCATTTATAATCTCACAAATCCATAATCTTATCTACGTCTGCATTTAGAATCCACAAGTTGTAGCTATATTCCTTTTAAAAATGGCACAAATGGTTGGGCATGGTATAGTTCATGCCTGTTATCTTAGCTACTCAGTAGTTCCAAACCAATTCAGGCAAGATGTTTACAAGACCCCATATTTCAACAATAAAGTATGGGTATAGTGGTACACATCTGTTACCCCAGCTACACTAGAAATATAAATAGGAAGATCATGGTACAGGTCCAACTGAAATATATAAAATAAAGCAAAAAGGGTTGAAGGCATGACTCACATGATACAGCACCTGCTTAGAAAGCACAGGCTGAGTTCAAACCTTAGTACTGCCAAAAAAACAAAGAGGAAGAAAAAGAGGATAAAAATCCACAAAAGAAGATGGCCTTCTATTTCTTTTCCTCTACTAAGTAATTCTCAAAGTCATTTACAGGCACAGATTAAGGAAAGTCTGAGGGGAAAGAAAGAAAGAGGAAGAGAAGGGAATGGGAAGGAGAGAAGGAAAGCCAAGAGTCTGAATCACCAGAAATGAGAACAAGTGTAGTAAGTGTGGTACGTCTCCTGGATCATTAAGAGCTGATCTTCCTGATATTACTAACCTATAATCAACATTAAATACTGGGCAGGACACCCCTGGACCTCTTATCTATAAAACACTTCAAGAGGAAAAGTCACATTTAAAGAACACATACACAGAAAGTGGTAAGTCTGAAAGGACAAGTGTTTTCAAAGTTCTTACTGGACTGTGCCTCTACCTACTAAGATGTTGCCAATATTGTCCCTCATGGAGTTCCTCCATAGTAGAAACTTGCAACTTCTATATACAAGGGATGGACCTGGACAATTTCTTCTTTTATAGATTAGCTACCTCAGAAATGTTTCTTTTTTGGAAGAATGTGTGTGTGTACGTGTGTGCATGCATGTGTTTATACCAGTATCACAGTTTTAACTCAGGATCTCTCCCTTGACTTCAGAAATGTTTTTGCCTGAGAAGATCAGAATTCTTACTTCTCCAGAATTCTCCCCAAAAATAGAATTCATTAGGTTCTGAAGAATGCTTTTCTGGCATTTTCCATTTGTCTACATTTTAAGATTTCTTTCAGAAAGAGTGGGCTTATTTCTACTATTAAAGGAAGAACTGTTCATAGGGTTATAAGTATAAATTTTTATTTTTATTTTATTTATTCATTTATTTTTTTGTCGGTTGTGGGGCCTGAACTCTGGGCCTGGGTGCTATCCTTCAGCTGTTTAGCTCAAGGCAAGCGCTCTACCACTTGAGCCACAGCACCACTTCTGGCTTTGTATAAGTATAAATTTTTAAAATCTGACTTTAGATTTGTTGGAAAAATTTTAGGAGGCAGCCAAATGTGAACATAAGCAATCTCTTTGCAGCACTTTAGCTTTCTTCTCCTAAGACATATGCCTTCATCCTATCCAACTAATTTATTTTCAGAACTAAGTATTCCTTCAGTTCACATACCTCAATAAGTTCGTCTCTTTGCCGAAGGCCTTCTTTAAGTTCATCCATCTTGTGCTGCAGCACACTACACATGTGTTTCTGCCTTTCCAACTCCTGTTAAAGAAATGACATCTTTTACACAGTTCACAGCATACAACAAATTTGAGTATTTGCAATAAAACACAGAGATCAAGAATGACTTTCAGAAATATGCCGAGACTGCTGACTTAGAATAACCTAAAACTAAACATCCAATAGGAAGATTAAAAAACTTTATATAAAGTTTTCATAGGGAACCAGTGGCTCATGCCTGTAATCCTACCTACGTAGGAGGCTAAGATCTGAGATCACAGCTCAAAGCCAGCCTGGGCAAGAAAGTCTGTGGGACTCTTATCTCCAATAAATGACCAGAAAACCAGAAGTAGTGCTGTGGTTCAAGTGGTAGAGCATTCACCTTGAGCTGAAGAGCTGAGGGACAGCACTCAGGCCCAGAGTTCAAGCCTCATGACCAAAAACAAAACAAAAAAGCTTTAAAGGTTTCATCTCATATGGTGAAGATAAGTAACAGCAAGGGAAGGGAAAACAAACTCTACAGGCATTTAAAAAAAAAAAAAAGAGTAGCCAAAGAGTATGGGGAGGTATTTGAAATGACTCAAAACTCTACAAGCAAGACAAAGAATTGAGGCAATAGTTAAACTACATAAAAATTAAAGCTTTTGAATAGCAAAAGACAGCACAAAGTAAAAATAGAGATGACAATTTGCAAAAAGTTTAAATTTATTTTCATAAACAAAAGGTCACTACTTATCCATATAGAGAATCCTTTAAAATTGGAAACAAAATGTGCTACATGAAAAAACCACCTAAAGAAATAGACAGTTAACAGAAAAATGTAATGAAAAATGTAATGGTTACTTGCAAGGTAGGATCTTGTTTTATGCCTGGGCCAGCCTGAGCTATGTGCTCAGCACTGTGCTTTGCTGTGTTGCTGGGAATGACAGCTATGAACTACTGCACATAACCATTGTGCCTCTCCAGTATCTGAAAACATAGGCACATGAGACCACGATTGGCCACTGGTTGAGAAGGAATCTCATAAACTTTTAAGTACAGTTTGGCCTTGAACTGTGATACTCCCATATCCACCTGCCAAGTACTAGAATTTATTGTTAAAAGTACTTTTAAGGGGGAAGGGAAAAAACAAATCGTTTAAATAGGGATACAGGTAGACCCATTGCAACAATAAGACATACAAGTCGTATGTTGAAAATGAACTTTACAACTTTGGTGGGGGGAGGGGGGAGGAGGGTTGGGTGGGGGAGGATGGAAACAAAGGAGGAGGCTACAATGCTTGATAAGAAATGTACTCATTATCTTGCCCATGTAATTGTAACCCCTCTGTACAGTATTTTCACAATAAAAAAACAATAAAAAACAAATTATTTTAATGTTTATGAATTGAAATTAGAACAACAAAGCGTCCACAAGATGACAGTGATTAACTATGCAGTGGTTAAAAGAAATGACAAAAGGGGCTGGGATGGTGGCTCAGTAGTAGAGCGCTTGCCTTCCATGCATTAGGCCCTGGGTTCAATTCCTCAGTACCACATAAGCAAAAAGAAAAAAGCTGGAAGTGATGCTGTGGCTCAAGTGGTAGAGTGCTAGCCTTGAGCTGAAGAGCTGAGAGACAGTGCCCAGGCCCAGAGTTCAGGCCCCACGACTGGGTGCTGTGGCTCAAATGAAAGAACACTTGCCTTAAGTGAAACCAGCTCAGGGACAGCACCAAACCCTGAGTTCAAGCCCCAGGACTACTATTTTCTAAGAAAGGAGAGCTATAAATACTATAGATGTACATTAAGTGCTCTCTACATGTTAATTAAGATGGCTAATACATCTTCTTAGATTTAAAATATAGAAAAAAAATATAGCCAGATCCACAGAAATAAAGGCTGCATGGTTTCCCTCATTTGTGGTAGATGAAATGTACCTATACACTAAAACGTTAGGCGGTAATCAAATTGTTACAAATGAATTAACTGAATTATAATAGACTATGGAAAGCTCAAATAGTATCATCCTTTAGAAGGACTAGGTTAAAGCTCAACCAAATCAACATCAAGAAATGAGTAGATCCAAGAAGGGGAGTGGGGACAAGGAGAGAGGGACAGATAAATGAAGGGAAGAGGTGGGGAAGAATTCAGTCTAGAGTTCACAAAATTGAGAAAAGTAATGGAAGTAGTGGATCAAAGGAGTGTGAGAATATTGAAGGGGGTGACATTGATCAATATGTACTATATTCATAAACTGCTTTGGTAAATGACATCTTTGTACAACTAAAAGATCATTTTCTAGAAGAAAGGAAGAAATAAGGATTTTTCATATCTTTCTCTGCTGATTTAAGATCTACCTATTTTACATAATTTTAAGACAAAGTTAGATTTTAAAACAAATCTAATGTCTATCAAAAGAAAGAGCTGGGTGCCAGTGGCTCACGCCTGCAATCCTAACTACTTAGGAAGTTGAGGATCGCTGTTCAAAACCAGCCTGGGCAGGAAAGTCTGTGAGACTCTTATCTCCAATTAACCATCAGAAAAACAAATGTGGTGCTGTGGCTCAAAGTGGTAGAGCACTCGCCTTGAGCTGAAGAGCTGAGGGACAGTGCGCAGGTCCAGAGTTCAAGTCCCACAACAACAACAACAACAAAAAGGCCTCTTGAGTGAGTTCAAGTCCAGCTAGGGCTATAGAATGAGAACCTACATTTAAAATAAAATTTAAAAAAAAAGAATGGAGTGCAGAGTATGATGGTACACACCTATAATCCTAGCTCTCTGAAGACTAAAGCCCAAGTGAGATACAGAACAAGAGACTCTCAACAAAACAAATAGCCATGTGGCTTATACCTGTGATCCTAGCTATTTGGGAAGTTGAGATGAAAAAGATTTTGGGTTAAAACCAGCCTGGGCATACATTTGAGACACTTCTTCAACCCATGTCTGTGCACATTGGTGCAAATCTATCATTCCAGTTACAAAGGAAGCTGAGAGGGAGACAATCATGGTTCCAGGCCAACCTGAGCAGAAACGTCTGTGAGATTCTATCTCAGTGGAAGAAGCTGGCCATGTCATCCCAGCTACTGCAGGAAGTATAAAATAGTCAGATCATTATCCAAACACGGGCCTTGGCAAAAAGCTAGATCTTATCTCAAAACAACCACTGCAAAAGGGCTTGAAAAAGAACCACTGTAAAAAGGGCTGGCTCAGCAATGGAGCACCACCTAACATGCCCAACAAGCCCTAAACTAAAACAAGGAAAAAATAGTGAAGAAAATGGAGTATTGTATATTGAAATATTATTCAGCCTTAGACAGGAAAGAATTCTTGTCACATGCTTCCCCGTGGATGACCATGCTTAAGGATATTATGCTAAGTAACATGAGCCAGTGACAAAATGACAAATATTATGTAATTCTACTTAGTAAGTATGTGTAGTAGACAAATTCAGACAAAAAGTAGAATATCTAGAACAGGGTACTGGGAAGAAGGAAAGAGACAAATAGTGAACATTTTAATAGAAACTAGTTTTTCATTTTGTTTTAGTTTTTTGGTCCCAGTCCTAGGGCTTCAATTCAGGGCCTGGGTACCGTCCTTGAGCTTCTTTGCTCAAGACTTGTGCTATGCCACATGAGCAACAGTTCCACTTCCAGCTTTTCGGTGGTAAATTGGAGATTAAGAGTCTCATGGACTTTCCTGCCTGGGCTGGCTTTGAACTATGATCCTCACATCTCATTCTCCTTAGTACCTAGGATTATAGGCATACATCACCAGTGCACAGCTTAAAGCTTCGTTTTGCAAAATAAAAAGTTCTAGAGATTTGATGCAAAATAACACAAAGACACAGATTATCACTACTGAACTGTTCCCTTTAAAATGTAAATTTTATATTGTACAATTTTTACCACAATAAAAAATAAAAACAAAAAATTTTAAAAGTAATTCCTACATATTGGAGATAAAATGCAGTGAAGCTAGCTATATATCCAGTTAGTGGCATAAACACAAAGAAACTATTTCAAGTAACTTTTTTAAACAATAGTTTGGCTATACAGAGCCAGTGGTGAAAGAAAAAAATAAGCCTAACCAAACCCTTTCAACTATGTTCAGTAATTATATCGATGCCAATCCTGGTATTGTTATTTTAAGTGCTGTAGAAAAAAGCAGTGAGAATAGAATGTAATTGCTATCATCCCTACTGACTCTGAGAACTAAGAATTATAGTGTGGGAAAAAAGATACAGATTTAACACAGAGGAGGTTAAGTAAAATCCCTAGAGTCCTAACAGGAACTGCAACTATCATAATACTTTGTCATTAAAAATGTGTTTCCTAGGTATATCCACTGAAAAGATCTATAACATGACCAACTCAGCAACAAAGAACATCCCTGGCACACACAATGCCTTACTAAGAGAAAGGGCTTCCTTGTACAAATAACCAATTAAAGGTCTGAAGCAGAAAATTTCCTTCTATAAGAAAGCTATTAATTACTGGTTCAAAATAATTGAGAACCATCCTAAAGAGGCTCAAATTTGACAGATATGAGACAATTTAAGCATTAAAAATGCACTGAACCTGTGGGTTGGGATGAAAGAGGGAAACTGAGGGAGAACAACAGAAGGTATGGCATTGATCAAGATGCACTGTACTCATTACCTGACACATGGATTCAAACATTTGGTGTTTCAGCACATTTTAAAAATTATTACTACTAAGTAGTTGTACAAAGAGGCTACAATTCCATGTATGTATAAGAGAATAAAATAATTAGTCATTATGAAAGGATACTAAACAACTCCTTATTTTGAAACTTAAAATCAAAGAATCAAGTCTTTATTTTGCCTTTTCTATGTAAACTATGTGAGTAATAAGAGATGAGGAAGTTTCTCAATAAAGATGGACTAAAAAAAACAAAGCATAGGAAGGTAAGAAAGACAACCTAGAAGATGGAAAAATATTGTAAATTATGTATTTAATAAAGGACTTACATATAGAATATATAAAGTCTTACTACTCAATAATGAAAACAAATAATCCAATTAATAATAGGCAAAAGATCCAAATAGATGTTGCACAAATTTTACCCAAAAGCCCAAAAGATACTCAAAATCATTAGTTTATCAGTAAGATGCAAATCAAAACCACATCCACTAGAATGAGTAGAATTAAGTGTGGAGAAATCAAGAACCCACATACACTACTAGTAACAAAGTTAAACATGTGACCTAAACACAATCTAAACCTTAAACATCTGACCTAAACCTAACATGTGTTAAATATATGAACTTGTAACAAGTACATACTTAAGAAAAAGGACAACACTGTATATTAAAAAATTGTGCACCTGTTTACGGCAATATTCATAGTAGCCAAAAGGAAGACATAAACCAGATGCCCATCAGTACAAATATAGAGATCTAAACCATAGCATATTAATACATTACAAGAGGGAATGTAGTACTGATAGTGCGAGCATATTATGAACCTTGAAATCACTACGTTAAGTGAAACACAGTGATCACAAAAGACTACATATAATTCCATTGATACGGATGTCTAGAATAAGGAAATCTACTCAGTCACAATAGATCAGTGGTTACTTGTGAATAAGAGACAAAAGGATAGGAAGATGCTAGCTAAAGAGTGTTTGGTTTCCCTTCTGAGGTAAGGAAAATATTCTAAAGGTGTCTGTGGTGGTGAAAGATGGGCACTTCGGTGAATATGCTAAAACTAAATGGCTAAGTTGTATGATATATAACTGCATCTTAATAAACACTTTAAGATATTAAAATAAGGTTAAATAAATCAGTACTAGTAAAAATCAGAACACCCTAGTCTGTGATCTCTAACCAATTACAGGACCTATCCAGCTACTGAAACATAAAGAAATGCCAGGCACATGAGCCTCCCAAAAAGAAGACAGCACCTCATAAGCAGACTTGCCCAAAAGGCTACGGTTACATTTGATCAACCCTCTGTACATGATAGCCTATTTGCAGCAACTAAAGAAGACAAAGGAACATCAGAAAGATGTCATGAGTATGAAAATAACAAAATCTCTAAGACTGCATACCTGTTGATACAAGTAATGCAGAATCATTAATACATATAAATCGCAAGACAAAAAAGTACCTGTCAATTGAGAGGTCTTAAAAGACATAGCATCTAATCTCAAAGTAGGGAATTTACCTGATTTGATTATTTATTTGATACATACTTATACTTGCTTATTTACAGACAAGGTCTCACTGTGTAGCTCAGGCTGGCCTCAGACTCATAATCTGCCTGCCTCTGCCATCCTGAGTGCTAGGATTATAATATATGCCATCAGGACAAGTTCTGATTTCATTTTAAAAAAACAAAACAGGAATGGGAATGTAGCTTAGTGGAAGGAGTGCTTGCTTAGCATGGATGAAGCCCTGGATTCAATTACTCAGTACCACATAAACAGAAAAGGCCAGAAGTGGTGCTGCAGCTCAAACGGTAGAGTGCTAGCCTTGAGCAAAAGAAGCTCAGAGACAGTGCCCAGGTCCTGAGTTCAAGCCCCAGACTGGCAAAAACAAAAACAAATACAAAAAGAAAACTGGTCTATAACATTCCAAAGCTATCAGAAATTTAACAGTGACTAAATATGTAATATGAAGAAGTCAGTCCTAATTCTTCAGGTGTAAAATGATCATTTGGCTCAACTTCTAAAAAGAGAAGTCAGGTACAATGGCTCTGCTTCTATCTGAGAAGCAGAGACTGGGGGATCACTGTTGGAGGCCAACTCAATCAATGGCTAAGTATGGCAGCATGCAGTTGTCATCTCAAAATTGACTATGGGTTGACAACAGTTGGAGGCAAGTGATGAGTTTATGAGGATCCATTATATTCCTTTGTATACTTTGTGTATGTGTAAAGACCATAATAAAGTATTTTAAATGCTAGATAAGCTAGTTCCCTATCCATATGAGTAACTATTAAGAAAAAATAGTATGTTTAAGGCATTCCCAGTCCCTGAAGTAGGTATGAAAACAATGTTTAAAAATGCAATTATTAGGGCTGGGGATGTGGCTTAGTGGTAGAGTGTTTGTCTAGCATGCATGAAGCCCTGGGTTCCATTCCTTAGTACCACATAAACAGAAAAAGCCAGAAGTGGTACTGTGGCTCAAGTGATAAGAATACTAGCTTTGAGCAAAAGAGAGGACAGTGCCCAGGCCCTGAGTTCAAGCCCCAGGACTGCTCCTCTCACCCCCAAAATTGCAGTTATTATAATTCCAGTAAGAAGCACTAAAGATATTTTGAACAAAATTAGTATTGTTGATGTTACTGAATGGACCTAGTTCTCTACTCTTACCATCTACTGCTACAATGAAAAACATCAAGTGCCTGACATCTTTGTATATCTGTGACAATGAACATGAAGTTTCAAACAAGAGACTGCAAGGTAAAGTAGGCTGGCTAGACCTACTATTTTATCAATAGGTACTATATAGTACTTGAACTATATTTCCAGAGAATTTTAAAAGCTTACTGAAAAGGAAAAAAAAATCCCTAGACATACTAATATTTCTCTATATTTTAGCAAATGATGAAAAAGAAGAATTAATTCAGTAAAAGAGCTAATCAAAGGTATTTATTTTTTTAAATGCAACTAGGTGCTGGTCACTCATGCCTGTAATCCTAGCTACTCAGGAGGCTTAACTTTGAGAGTAGTGGTTCAAAGGCAGCTCAGGCAGAAAGTCTATGAAACTCTTTATTTCCAATTAACCACCAAAAAGCTAGACACCAAAAAGCTCAAGTAGTAGAGCAACAGCTTTTAGCAAACAAGCTAAAGGACAGTGTCCAGAGCCTGAGTTCCAGCACAATAAAAAGGGTATTTGAGAAGCAGGAAGATAACTCATTTTAATTTTGACCATAAATTAACATGACATTTTCTGAAATAGATATGAAATGTATGTGGCTAGACAAAAAAAAAATCCTTAAGAGGAAGCAAAGTATAATGGCTCAAAATCCTCAAAAATTACCGATGGAATGCAAGAATAACTTACCAAAAATCATGGCTTTCTTCAATGGATTACTAAGGATCCAACATAAAAACACTGAAGAGGCCTTGTTTTTATCTATCTAGACCCAAGTCCTCAACCTAACGCTTAAAAATATGCTTTTCAAAACACAGTTTTAGAAGGTTAAAATATGTTTGTGACTTTAAGTATCACTATTCCACACTACTGTGAAATATGTGAAATTTATGTAATCACCTAATCTCAATAAAAAATTTAAAAATAAAATAAAATAAAAAGCAGTTTTAAATTCACTGAAAAACTAGGTAGATGGTACAGAGTTCCCATGTGCCTCCTGAACTCCCACACATGCAGTTTTTCCTACTACCAATACCCCATAACAGAGTGGTACATTGGTTTCAATCAGTGAAGCTACAGTGACATCATTATCACTGAAAGGTCACAGTTTACCTTATGGTATACTCTCCTTGTGCATATTCTAAGGGTTTCAACAAATGTATAACATGTTTCTTCCATTATTGTATGCTACAGAATAATTTTACTTTGCTAAAGATTATCTATGTTTTGCCTATTTATTCCTCCTCCAAACTCCCATCAAATACTTTCTAATACTTCTTGGAATGATCAAAACTAGAATGAGCATTTCAGTCCATTTAGTCCATAAAGAAAAAAATCACTATGACTACTAAAGAGTATTAATGCCTGAGGGAGATTGTATAAATGACATCTTTCTCCCTTTATTATGTACAAGTGCCAATTGTTTCTAGCAATTTATCAATACATAGTACCTCAATTATTTTTTGCTTGTATAGTGGCATTATAGAAGCAATACATTTGTCCTCTCTTTAGACTGATATTAACAATTTTTAATTGTCAACTTTAATTATTTTATTTTTGGAACAGAGTCAGGGTTTGAACACAGGGTCTCATGCACTCATGTGGATTTTTCCCTTAGGACTAGTACTTTATGTCTTAAGCCACATATGCAGCCCTCAAGAAACATTTTTTTTGTTGTTGTCCTGGGGCTTGAACTCTGGGCTTGGGCGCTGTCCTTGTGCTCTTCAGCTCAAGGCGAGCACTCTACCACTTGAGCTACAGCACCACTTCTGCCCTCAAGAAACTTTTAAGAATCCAGTTTGTTTTCTACAGTTGTCCAATAGCAAAATCAGGACCTTAGCAGTGGCTTTTATTTTTGAACTGTGCATTTTAACAAAGCTTTTTAACCTCTAAAGAAAATCTGTCAATTTCTGACCAATGAATATAAACTGTTATTTTTAAGTAAATGTTTTAAGCTTCTGTCCAGTTATTTAGAAAGTGAGTCTTTTGAACCATTTAGAAGTTCACAGAAAAAATAAATCAGCTTAGACTCATTAAGTATTTCTGGAGTTGTGTTGTAGCTCCATGCACTTATAAGAAGAAAAGGTAAGCTATTCAAGGAAATTATCCCAATTTGATCAGAAAATAAAAGATAAAACTTGAATTGCACTCTACTCTACTCCCCCCAAAAGTGAGAAGAATATAAGCTTTCTTCAGAAAATAAAAATTTTACTGGAATATCCTCCAAAAGTAGCAATCTTTCATTAACCACATCACTATTTACATGGCAGGCTTTTATTTTTCTGACCTAAGAAAATGGCATGGTACATAATGAGCAATTAATTACCTTTGATTTTTCCTCATTTTCTCTATAAAATTCTGCCATCTGTTCCTCTTGTTCTTCAATAACATCCTTGAGGGTGTCTACCTGGTAGATCAGATTGTTCTTTTCATTGTCCAACTGTGCATTAGAAACCATGGCTTTCTTGTATTTCTCTTCCACTTCAGACAAGGACTCCTAAATGACAAAATCATTAGCTTGAAATCTAAGATATGTTCATTGTGTACATATAACAGAAAATCATAGCATTGGCACAAACACATTAATATTGCATTCACAAAATATAGGTGTTTTAAGAATTCCTTGTTTAGTTACATGCACATGAAACAGAGAGACAAAATACATTCCCTCTTTGCTCCCAAGAAAACAAAATCAAGCAGTAATGTAGCTCTGAAAGATGAAGAGAAAACCACTTCTAAGCGTCAGAAAATCTACATTCATTGTTTGTAACAACAAAACACCTGGTGTTTATATGCAATGATGCAACAAAACGGGGCCTCTTACTACACAAAAATAGTCATTTGAATTTTGCCACTTCCTAGGTTTCTGTTTTCAGTATATGCTAATGTCAATGTGTAAACATGTCTTCTAATTTTATTCAAATTTTAGCCATTTTTTAGTAAGTGATCAATACAGGTTAGACATGGTGGCTCACCTACATAATCCTAGCTACTTGGAAAGCAAAAATTGGGAGGACTGTGGTTTGAAGCCAGACCATCAGGCACAAAGTTCCCCATTTCAACCAATTTAAGGAAAGATGGGCATGCTCGCACACACTTGTCATCCCAGACATAGGGGAAATAGGAGGGCTGTGCTCTGGGCCAGTCTGGGCATAAACATAGTTGAAAGTGGTAGAGTGTCTGCCAAGCAAGGCTACAAGTTCAAATGTATTGGTGTGGGTGTGAAAGAGAGACAGAAATGGAGAAAGACAGAAACAGAGAGAGAAAGAAACAGAGAGACAGAAAACAAAACCAAAAAGGGCTAAAATGGTAGAGCACATGACTAATAAGTGAAAGGCTGTGGTTTCAAACCCGGTACCACCAAAAAAAGAAAAGAAAAGAAAGGAAAGGAAAGGAAAAGAAAAGAAAAAGTAAGCAATTTTAAAAAAAGACTATTAAAAAAGGGAGCTACTGTCAGGTTCTGGTTGGCTTACACTGTAATCCTAGCTAGTCCAAAGTCAGCTCAGACAGGACAGTCCATGAGACTCTTACCTCTAATTAGCCACTTGAATGCCAGAAATGGAGCTGTGGCACAAAGTGGTAGAGCGCTAGCCTTGAGCAAAAATCTCAGAGAAAGTGCTGAGGCCCTGAGTTCAAGCCCCACAATTGATTTTTTTTTTTAAGGGAGACATTAGCTGGGTGCAAATGACTCATACCTGTAATCAGCTTCACAGTTCACAGAAGGTTATAGGTGGGAAGATCATGTATTGATATCCATATGGAATCAATTTTATTTAAGTTCTAGTAAGGCACTGATTTTCAATGTGGGTTATGGATCAGCAGCCAAGAACATTAATTGTGAACTGGGTAGACATGCAAATTTTCAATCCCCTCAATGACTCCCTCAGTCAGAAAATCTGGAGGTAGAACCCAGTAATCTCTATTCTGAAAAGCTCCAAATGATCCTGGTACACACCAAAGTTTTGAAACCACTGAGTTAGTTTAAGCTGTGTATAGTGCCATATATTAAAAAAATACCTTCTCTCTTAGTTCATAAGCTAGTAGCTCATAAGCATCCTTACTTTATTCTTGGCACTTTGTAAAGGGTAGATACTTCACTAGGTACCACTGACTCAAACCTATAATCCTAGCTACTCAGGAGGCTGAAATCTGAGGACTGTAATTCAAAGCTAGCCCAGGCAGGAAAGCCTATTGAGCCTCTTATCACCAACTACCATCAAAAAGCTGGAAGTAAAGCTGTGGCTCAAGTGGCAGAGTGCTAGCCTTGAGCAAAAATGCTGCAGGACAGCAGTCAGGCCCTAAATTCAAGCCCAGGACTGGCACGCACACTCACGCGTGCACGCCCACACACACGCCCACACACACCACGGTCACTTCATCTATTAGACAACTCATAAGATTTACACTCATAGTCCACACACACACACACACACACACACACACACACACACCACGGTCACTTCTTCTATTAGACAACTCATAAGATTTACACACATGGTCCACACACACACACACACACACACCACGGTCACTTCATCTATTAGACAACTCATAAGATTTACACTCATAGTCCACACACACACACACACACACACACACACACACACACACACACCACGGTCACTTAGACAACTCATAAGATTTACACTCATAGTCCATAACCTCTTCTCTTCTCTCAACAATTCTTCCTGGGATTACTTAAAGCCATTTTCTTACTCCTAGTGTTCTAGAACTAAAGAAATAGCAATATTTAAAAAGAACATTGTCTGGAAGGCTTTAACTAAAACTAGTCAGTACAAAACTGACTTTGTAGATGACTAAAACTAGTCATCTACTTTGTAGTTTTGTGATCATTTACTTTGTAGATGGATAAAATATTGTTCTTGTTCTCAACATCTCAAAACCTAGCTGAGTTAACTGTACATGTAAAGAATGAGATACCAGCACTTACACTGTACATCAAGTGACTGGTAACTGAGCTACTTTCAACTCAGGGACAGGAAGGATGGTAACCTATCATTATGTTCTACTGAGTATTAAAAACAAAAATCATGCTGGGAACTGGTGGCTCACGCCTGTAACCCTATACTCAGTAGCTGAGAACTGAGGACTGTGGTTTGAAGCCAGCCTAGGAAAAACAAATCTATGAGACTCATACCTAATTAACTAGAAATGGCTGGAAGTGGCTCAAGTGCAGCTCAAGAGTTAAGAGTGCCAGCCTTGAGTAAAAAAGCCAAGAAAGGGTATGAGTAGTATGAGTACCTGAGTTCAAGCCCCAGTACTGGCACAAAAGAAAAAAACAAAGAAAGTAGCATTCTTTTAACGCATCTCTTTATTAGTCTTTTCTCAACTAATTTCACCATTATTTCAACCTTATTCTATCTCTGGTTTCTAAGTGACTGTACTAAAGTGTCCTTAAAAAATTCTTAATGTTTCGCTATAAACTTTTCTTTAAATGATGGGAAGAAAGAACAGAGTATGTACTAAAGAAAACAAATTCAGCCTGGGTTTGCATAAAAAAGAGAAGTTATCAACATCCCTCATTGAAAATTCTTCATTAAAAATAAAGCCAGACTGAGGAGGCTAAGATTTGAGAATTACAGCTCAAAGCCAGCCTGGACAGGAAAGTCCATGAGACACTTATCTCCAATTAACTACCAAAAAGCCAGAAGTTGGTGCTGTGACTCATGTGGTAGAGTGCTAGCATCGAGCAAAATAGCTAAGGGATAATGTCCAGTCCCTGAGTTCAAGCCCCAGGACAGGGACCAAAAAAAAAAAAAAAAATAATACTAACACTTCAAACATAAGCAGAGATTGAAAGTTCAGAAAAATAAAGCTGTGCAGGTTAAGCACATGCTTGAAAGACAAATGCTGTTAGTAAAGCTATGTGCAGTACATTAATAAAACTCGTGAAACCACCATTACCAACGTTCTGCATACACAGCATGCGTGAGTTGCAAGATGGGCCCTGTACCTTTAATTCTTTAAGCCCCTGCATGTATCTCCCTTCTACATCCTGTATCTGGTCCTTCAGGTCATAGATATCCTGCAGGACATAGGAACGAACCATTGCATAAACAATGCATAAACGTAAGTTAAGACTTAAAAGATTCAGATGAAAATAAGACATGCTTTCGTACACTCCAGACTTGATGATACATCGAAGTATAAAATGTAACTACCTCTCCAAACCACTGAAAGGAACAAATAGAGTAGATCATAGTGGGACTGAAGAAGGTAAACAACCTAATGTCAATATTTTTTTTGCCATTAAATTTTGTTGAAAACAGCATTAGCAAATGAGAGCAGGGCTAAATATTGAAAAATGGTAAATAACATATTTTAACATATTACTTGAAAAATTTTTTTAAAATCTAGCATAATACTTCACCCTCTACAACTAGTAAAATACATTGCAAGAAAATTTTGCTGATCCATATATAAGTGGCAAAAGCTGTAATACACATATATGCAGCAAGTTAATCTTCTGTTACTGACCACAATTTGGGTAAGAGAAGCCAAAAACAAAATTTTGAATATAATGTCAAATAAGATATTTTATCCAGATGACACCATTTAAATGTGATAAAACCATATGTTACCATAATCCTCTCTAAGAAAAGTGGAAGAAATCAGATTTTAAATGGAAAATATTGTTTCCCTGGTGCCCATCACAGTTATGGAAGGTCAATTCTGGATCTTTACTGTAGGTGGAAATGTAACTGCTATGTGGCCCTGAATATGATTCTGCAATTATATGCAGGATCAATTATTAAAAATAAATCACATATATTTTTGGCACTATCCCACCCTGTTAAATTTGTCTTTTATACATTGATTTCAGTAAAAGATATTTTCAAAGGACCTATCAGGAGCCAGATGCTGGATCACAAAAACTTCACTTCTTTCAAGGAATGATGTCCTTTTGTTCCACAAGAATGTAGCACCTAAGGTGGGCTCTGGTGCCTCACACCTGCAATCCTAGCTACTCAAGAGGCTGAGACCTGAGGATCAAGGTTCAAAGTCAGCCCAGGAAGGAAGGTATGTGTGAGACTCTTATCTCCAACTAACCACCAGAAAACTGGAAGTGGCACTGTGGCTCAAAGTGGTAGAGCTCTAGCCTTCAACAAAAGCGCTCAAGAACAGTGCCCAAGCCCTGAGTTCAAAACCCATGATCCCTCTCCGCCCACCCCCCCATCCAAAAAAGAATGTAGCGCCTAAAGGCAAGACTTTGCCTTACCCAACTCTGTACCCCCAGCACTTATGCCTGGTACACAATAACACAATGGATACTGACATTTTCAAAGCTATGGCCATGCTGGCTTAAAGTGACATTTTCAAAGTTATGGCCATGCTGGCTTAAGTCAACTCTCCTTCTCTGTCACTTTTTCAAATCCCCATCCAATTAACTCAGTTTTATTCTTGGTCCTAACATCATATAAAATCACTTGGTTTTAATACTGAAACAATGTCTTTTCTATGAGATAGTGGTCTTCTAAAGGCCAGAGTATGTTTTGCTACCTATCTCTCTAGATGGCAAGTTTTCAATAAACAAGAATAGAGGAAGAAAGGAATGCAGTTTCTCTATTATCCTTCACCGAATTCCTTAGCAGGCTCAGCAATTAAAGACATCAAAGAATATTTTTTACTTTTTTTTTTTTTTTTTTTTGCCAGTCGTGGGGCCTGAACTCTGAGCCTGGGCGCTGTCCCTCAGCTCTTCAGCTCAAGGCTAGTGCTCTACCACTGGAGCCACAGCGCCACCCGGCTTTTTCTGTTTATGTGGTTCTGAGGAATCGAACCCAGGGCCTCATGCTTGCAAGGCATGCACTCTACCGCTGAGCTACTTCCCAGCCCTATTTTTTACATTTTTATCTCCCAGATGAAGGAGTTAAGGATAGTGACTCAACTAAAACTAATAAGTCTTTTCACTATCTCAGGTATCTATCTTACCTCAAATATTCTTCTACTATTATTATGAAAAACTGATAACTGTATACAGGTAAATAATATTGTAATGGCTCAAAGGCTAATAATCCTACAGTCTCTATTTGTAAATCTCTGTATTTTCCATTTAAAATACAGCAAATTAATTCTGAGTTACTTTTACATACATAACAAAAACATTTTGGCTTTGGCAAAACTTGTTCCAATACCATCATATTTTTAGGGGAAAATAAAAAGAATTACTTAATTTCTTTCAGGTTCTAAAACACCTGAGAGTAACTGATGAGCTACATTGACCATTTCTTTGAAGAAATCATACTCCTTGTTCCTAGGAAGTCTCATTTGTTAAGAATCTCCTTATAAACTACAAATAGAGACCAAAAGACTTTCAAACACAAATGAAAAACTCAGGTTTACCCGCAATTCACTTAATGAGGTGTCTGGGTCTATTAAGCTGCTGGTATCCCCACTTCCTCGTCTGGATGAATTTCCACTTAGCGGGGTTGTTGCTGAGGCAGAATTTCGAGATGATGGCTAGAAGAAATAAGACACTTCTGAGATTTTGTTTCATTAAAAACGTTTGCTATGAAACTAAAAATAAGGGCAGGTTGTTAGGACCAGATGTAAAATTTCAATATAGAAACTAATTAACAGTGTGATCAAGAAGCCACCAAATGCAATTGATGGACAATTAGATTGGTTTGGGGGTCGGAAGCATTCAGAGAAAGGCCCATGCAAGGAAGCAGAATTTCATTAACTCAAATGTTTTATTAGAAGCTAGAATTCAAAATAACCAAGGAGAGTTTCTGTGGGAGTTTATTTTCTAAGTTTATCATTGCTATTTCCAACAGTACTCTAATGAGCACATCAGATTAGCCTAGAAAAGTTTTACAACTTTAAAATCAGATGTCCCTAGTTCATAAAAATTCCTAAATTCTTTTTTTAATCCTTTAGAGATTCTGGTTGCAGCTAAGAGCAACAACTCTGCATACCACTGTGAATTTAGACTACTCATCACTAAATCATGCTTAATTGTTAACAAACAACAGAGATCTGTGCTGTCCAATGAACTAGTGCTACTGAGCAATTGTAATGTGGCTAGTCCAAATTGAGATTTAAGTATAAAATATATATCAAAGGCTTAGTGCGGAAAAAAATTGAAAAATCTCACTAATAATTTCTCACATTGGTTTTATGTTGAAATATTTGGACATCTGGGTAAAATATTATTTAAATTTAGTTTTTAGTGTTGCTACCAGCAAATTTAAACTTACATATGTTTACAGTGTTGTCTTGCATTATATTTTAGTTGCATGTTCTAGAGTATAAAACTAATTAAGACAAATCATTTTCCTGACTTCCCTAAGGCTACTTTTAGAAAAAAAAAATGACCACTACTATAAAAGCAATTCCTAGCCAGAGGCATGGCTGAGCAGTACAGCACCTGCCTGAGCTCAAGGCTCTGAGTTCAAACTCGAGTACTGCCAATAAAATAAAAATAAAATAACGTCACTCCCAGGAGACATTTGATCTCAAGAAATAATTTATTTATAAAAGGAAAAACAAACACTTGAGATTGTAATCACAGACATTTAATTTTCAGTGTCATACGACTTGTCAAGATCAACTTTTAGAGGAATGAAAAGAAAGAAAAAAAGTAATCAAAAGCTAAAAAAGTGACATTCAGTGAAATAAAATGCAACCATTTCTCTTCCCAGGGCTTCATGTGATTTAACTTCCAAGGAATTTTGAGGGGTCAAGGACAGGAAATAGATGAAGAGTAGCTGTATCAGACCAATTGCAGTAAAATAAAAGAATGAACAAAATGTAAGCTTAAGTGGCCTTAAGAACTTAATTTCCTCAGGAATTTATATACTCACCCTTGTGTAATTTTCAGCATACTGTTTGTCAGATTTTTCATCCAACTAGAAAGGAATAGAGATTTTAAAAATTAGCAAAAATATTTATTAGCATGTTCATTTTTTTGTAAGGGTTGAAAAAAATCTCATTTGAGTTCTCCAAGTTCAATGATGTTTGAAACCTAAAAGTAAACAGTAAAACTGAAATAAAAGTTAAGACACAAAGAGAAAATGTCAGGAATTTTTATTCTAAGGAAGATAAGCACTAAGCACTTTCAGATTTCTATTTCATGGTTTTAAAAAACATTAAAGAATACTGTATATAAGCTTCAGTTTCAACACTGCAAATGTCAATACAAAAAAGCATGCACATATCAAAGGAAAAATCTAATAAAAATAAACCAAAAGCCAAAAAATACATTTTTAACATTACTAGGACATAAAACACATCAATAAAACTAGTTAGTACTTTTTATAGCCAAAAAAAGTTCAGGTTATACTACAAGACACAAATCATTTTCTCCTCACATCATTAAAGGATTTTTGTTTTTTGTCAAGGGGTGTACACACACATGGTCTCCCTACCAAGAACAAAAAAAAAATGCAAACAACACAAAAAGGTTATGAAAAATAGGCCTCTTTCCCTACCATGCCATACTGTTTTCTCTGCTCACCAAAGGCAACCAACTCCAAAGTCTTTAAAATATCCTAAACACTAGGAAACTACGTACATTCAAAGTCTCAAAGTTTTAAGAAAGCATTTGAGATTTGGTCCTATCATGTATTATTCCCTTACAATATAGTATTTATTCATTTGCTTACTGTCTGGTCTAATATAAGCCCTATGTATGTATATGGGCTCTTTTCTATATTCCTAGTGCCAAGTATAGCACACCTACCATATAGGACTTAAAACTCTATTAGATAAATGAAAAAAATGAATCTGCTACCTAGTTTATTTTTATAGCTTCATAGTAGCATGGTATCTTGACATGCTATAGTTATCTTCTGCTAATAGGTCTTGGTTTTTTTTTAATTGTTTTGTTTTTTTCAGATAGTTTATCAAGAAAGAAAAGGATATATTAAAAATTTGCTCCAAAACTCTTCTGACTTTATTATAAATTAGGGGAAAACTCAGAGGTGAAAAGACTTTGCTGAATGTTGAACAATTACTAAATGCCTCAGATGAATCGAAACATCAGTTTTATGAACTCTAGTATTTGTAGCTATTTCAATAGCTATAAAGAGATTTAACTAAATAAAAATACATATCCAGGTTCCAATTACTAGACCTGCTTTCCCAACCCAACCTAGAGAAGAGATGAGGAAATGTTTAATTAATAGATAAAACATGAAATGTCATTACTTCTGACTCTGTTCTGATCATCACTTGATCCTAACTTCCTTGTATTTGAAACTTTGTAGTGATCTTATTACCCATATTCATCATCCAGATAATCTTTTTAAAACATCTGTTAAATACTATATCAGTAATATAAACACTAATTTTAGATTTTAACTTTTGTTTTTGCTTTCTTGCTCTACCATCCCTAAAAGAAATCGCTCTATTTGCATTTTTTAATAATATATGAAATGTTTTACAACAACCAACCAAAAATATGTTTTTAATATGGCAATTATTGTTATAAAAGGTAATAGTTCTCCTTCAAATTTCTACTAGTAAAATGCATTGTCTTTATGTAATCTGTTATACTTTATAATAAAAGAAATACTGTATCTTAATGAACTGGCTTATTTTCCTCATATTTTCCAAGTCTTTTCTGCCAAAGTGTTAAAAAGAAAAGGAACCCTTTTAAAATAGCAATTATGAAATTTATAACAACTATTTATAATAAAATTTATAATAACAATTATAATCTTTATAATAATTAAAAATAAAAAATAAAATTAAAAAACCTAAAAAAGAAAAGCAAGAAGTATTCAAAGTTAAAATATTCTTCTAAGTCTATTTAAAATCTCTCTTCATACCCTGACTCTTATAAAACTGAACTTCAAACTCACCCACTTACTAGTAGACCATCACCATGGAATAATCTTGTATTTCCAAGGTTAAACCAGTGAAGTCAGACGTAACAATGTTGATTCTATCTTGGTTCACTATATTTTGACATGGCCCAATTGTCGCAACTCAAACTGATCATGCGCCAAACCTCGGGATTGTTAAGACAGGAGAGAAAAAAAAAAGCCTACAGCAGCAGTATGCCGCAGTACAGTTATTTTGGTTGCAGTGACTTGGCCAGAGACTTCTTCAGTTGTCACTTTTGAACAGCTTTGTAAAGTAAAACGCTATACTGTAAACAGCCCAAGGAATCCAAGAGATTGACAAAGATGAATTAAGGTAACAAACTAATGTTCATAATGACTGAAAAAGTTTGTGGGAGATTGTGATAAAACTTATTAAAATTCAACTATGTTTAGAGTATAAAAGTGTACTTTTGTATACCAAAAGTATTTATAGTGTAGTATTTGCGATGCAGTCTGTTCAAGGCAGTCATTAAATCCTATTCTAGCAATTACTTGATAGAAAGATAAGACAGATAGATAGATAGATAGACAGACAGACAGACAGACAGATCCCTTATCTGAAATGCTTGGGACCAGATGAGTTTCAGATTTCAGACATTTTAAGACTTAAAGATACTATAATATACATAATAAAATACCTTGCAAATGAGATTCAAGTCTAACATGAAATTTATATTTCATATACACACCCAATCCACACAGGCTAAAGGTTAATTTTCTATGTTAATTTTTAGTGTGTCTGAGTTTTTACAGGAACCTATCACATGACAACTGTTGGGATTTTCCACTGTGACATCATGTCAGTACTCAAATTTTCCAGATTTTACATCATGTCAGGTTTTGGATTTTTTGATTAAGGATGTTCAGTCAGTGATGGCATGGCAATGTTATTCAAAAACAATTTTTTGAAAAAACAGAAAAATAAAAAATCTGATTACCTAGTCACAGAAGGATGAGAACAATCAATTTAATAACTGCCTAAAGAAAAACTGGCTGATGAGTCTATCCAAAAATCAATTATTATTAATCAGCAAATTTTGTTAGCATACTTACATTCTTTTTCTTTATTCTAGTTGGACACAAAGTATACATATATAACTAATAAAGAAAAAATTAAGTGACTAAGAAAATTATAAGCCAGGTACCGGTGGCTCACGCCTGTAATACTAGCTACTCAGGAGGCTGAGATCTGAGGATCTGGGCAGCAAAGTCTGTGAGATTCTTCTCTCCAATAAACCAATAGAAAACCGGAAGTAGTGCTGTGGCTCAAGTGGTAGAGTGCTTGCCTTGAGCTGAAGAGAGCAGGGACAGCACCCAGGCCTAGATTTCAAGCCCCACGTCCGACAAAAAAGGAAAAAAAAAAAAAAGAAAACTATAAATTCTGAACTGTTTGCAGAATCAGAGCATCGTTTTTAACACCTACTAGCTCAGAAGTTATTAACTATCAAGACTACAAATATATATTTGGTCTACAATGTGGTAGAACAAAACCTCTAAATTTTAGTTTAGGCCTGTAATCCTACCTACTTAGGAGGCTGAAATTCGAAGATCATGATTTGAAGCCAGCCAGGACAAAAAAGTCTATGAGACTCTTTTTTTTTTTTTGGTCAGTCGTCGGTCTTGAACTCTGGGCTTGGGTGTTGTCCCTGCACCCTTCAGCTCAAGGCCAGCATTCTACCACTTGAGCCACAGTGCAACTTCCAGTTTTCTAGTGGTTTATTGGAGATAAGAGTCTCCTGCTTGGGCTGGCTTTGAACTATGATCCTCAGATCTCAGCCTCCTGAGTAGCTAGTATTACAGCTATAAGCTACCTGTGCCCGGCTCTTCTATGAGACTTTTGAATGACCAAAAAAGCAGGAAGTAGAACTGTGCCCCACCAAAAAGAAATTTACTGTCAGTAATTTAAAATCAGAATGTTTTACATAAAAAAACAGATTTCTAACATATGTTTAAAAGATAGAGATCCTTCTGAACATCACCTTTTAAATAACAACTAAAAATTGTTAAGACAGAGAGATGGGTCATGGGGCTTGAACTCTGGGCCTGGGCTCTGTCCCTCAGCTCTTCAGTTCAAGACTAGCACTCTACCACTTTGAGCTATAGTGCCACTTCCAGTTTTCTGGTGGTCCATTGGAAGTAAGAGTCTCACAGACTTTCTTGCCTAGCCTGGCTTTGAACGAGATCCTCAGATCTCAGCCTTCTGAGTAGCTAGGATTACAGGTGTGAGCTACCAGCACCTGGCTTCTACCAATATTTTTTGTACCAGTCCTGGGGCTTGAACTTAGGGCCTGGACCTTGAATGTTTTTGTTCAAGGTTGGGGCCCTACCACTTGAGCTAGTTTCACTTCCAGCTTTTTGGTTGTTAACTGGGGGTAAAAGTTTCACAAACTTTCCTGCCTGGACTGGCTTTGAACCACAACCTTCAGATCTCAGCTTCATAAGTAGCTAGGATTAAAGGCGTCAGTTACCAGTGCCTGGCTCACATCTCCTTTTAACATGTCTATAGTGAGCTGAATTATAGTATACTCTACAAAACATATACCTGGGTTTTGGGGTTTTTTTTTTTTTTTGTCCGAGACCAGGACTTGAACCAGTATATGATGGTTTCACTCACTGGCTGGCACTCTACTACCTGAGCCATGCCTCTAATCCCAAGAAACATGTTTGTTTTTTATTTTTTTTTAATTTGCTTTAG
This sequence comes from Dipodomys ordii, assembly GCF_000151885.1. NCBI lineage: Eukaryota > Metazoa > Chordata > Mammalia > Rodentia > Heteromyidae > Dipodomys > Dipodomys ordii. The sequence goes on from NW_012267315.1 coordinate 2,128,453, forward strand.
AAAGGGGCCTAGCAAATATTTTTAAACTTTGTCAAGAGGCAAAAAAAAGTATATTACATATGCACTTGTACAGCCACTTAAAAATATAAAAGCCAGGGGCTGGGAAGGTGGCTCAGTGGTAGAGTGCTTGCCTTGCATGCTTGAGGCCCTGGGTTCCATTCCTCAGCACCACATAAGCAGAAAAAAAAAAGCCGGAAGTGGCATTGTGGCTCAAGTGGTAGAGTGCTAGCCTTGAGCTGAAGAGCTGAGGGACAGTGCCCAGGCCCAGAGTTCAGGCCCCACGACCAGACCCCCCAAAAAGTATAAAAGCCAGTGGGTGTCATACGGGCTATAAAATAACAGGAAGATTTTGAAGCCCTGTCCTAAAGAATCTTTTGCTTACACTAAAGAGTTATATTTACTTAGTAGAGACAAGAAGAAACTAAAAGAACTGTCAACAATTTCTGTGTAACTTACTTAATTTCCAAGAAATAATTATAAATAGAACATCTATTAATTCAGACATCATGGATAGAACATATATATTAAAATAGAGAATGTTTATACAATAAACATATGTATTTATATAACACATAATCTTATATATATAATATATATATGCTGGATATAAAGAATAAATTCAATTGTCTATATCCATGCTAAAAAGAAGATAAGCAGGCTAAACAGGCAATATTTCAAAAGAATGATTAGAGAATCAGCCTTCCAATTTAATAAGTAAACAGAGCCCTTAATTCAATCCATGACAAGATATTAGATTTGAAAAACAACTTTCCTAGGGAGTAAATTCAGTGCCTGAATTTTAACAGCTACTCTATTAGTTGTTAGTCACAGCTTAAGACAACATAATCACTCCATGCAATGGACTCACACTGGTCAAGTCTGGGATACTGGCATCATCCACCTCAGAGACAACACTCCCCCTACGATTCGAACGACTAAAATAGTCAGCAGCAGAAACCTTCTAGTCAGAAAAAACAAAAACAAAAAAAAAACCACTTTAAAAGTTAATAGAAGACAGAAGAAAAGAACATTGGCCCAAACAGAAAAAAATGTTTTAATTTCATGTATGATAAAAGTATTATGAAACAAAGAAACTTTATAATTAATCTACTCAAAAGTTACCAAAAAAAAAGTTTCTTAAGTGAAATCACAGCTCCCTTAAAGCACTTGTTTATGTAAACTACAATTCCACACAATAGAGGTAATTTATTGGCTAAGGGCAAGCAAATCTCACACATTCTCAACTGGCAGTTTCCAAGATTGTAGCTACCTAATACCTCTACTATATTTCATAAAGTTTATTCATTATAGCTATCAATTCTAGTGATAGCTAATTTCCACCCTTTTTTATATTCCTCAAGATCAGGAAATATACAAAATACAAAGGAAAAAAAAAAACCCACTCATTTCTTTTTGCTTCACCCAACTTGCCAGCTATTTCCTGACTCAGACGCGGACACTGCTCTGGAAAGCTCTTTCTTTATACCTTCCCCTCCACCACTACCAAACAAACAAACAAATAACAACAACAACAAAAACCAGCTGGTTCCTCATATTTTAGGGAGCAGCTCAGAGATTTCTGGCCCCAACTACTCCACCCAAAGGGGCACATGCGCACACAAATAGTTTGCTCTCTCTGGTATAACACACTATTCCTAGCACTCAGTGCCTCAAAATACTAAACACAGTACCTAGCAAATTAATAAATTTGTTTTCTCTCATCAACCAATCATTCTTTATTTCACTCAGTTGACTGTTTACCTTGCTTCTCCTGGAGGAGAGGGTGATTCAGAAACTCATAAGTAAAAACAAAGTAGACCTATGAAGTTTTGTTAATGACTAATAAAATCAAGCAATCATTTTTATTCACAATAATACTATAACAGATATCTACATACCAATATATATATACACATGTATATGGGGCTAATATGTCAGAACTGCTATAGGTATTTTCTATAATTCACTGAATTCATCTATTAGGCCTACCTATAAATTAGATAGCCTTAACATCTCCATGGTAAATATTAAAAGAACCACCACAGAAGTGGATGCAAGCCCAAGCACCAATTTACTTTTCTAAAGTGCTTTCAGGTGTTATGGCTTATTCTCTTTCCTCCAGTAGCATGAACACCAATTGGCTGACTGAGGGAGCACATCTGCTTTAATAAAATAAGTGAAATTTGCCAATAAATCTCACACAAGCATTTGGTGTTCCATTTCTCTTTACAATCTTCCTAATAACAAGAACTGTATTAAATAGATCATTTTTCTGAATGTAATTACCACCTCACAGAAAGAATGCTTTGTCTAGCTCCAAGCTGACACATGTAAGCTTTACAATTTTATTTTCAGATCATTTTCTTAAATATAATAGATGTCATCCAGCCAATGTGAAAGTTCCAGCTTCATAAAAGAAATGAGGAATAAAAATTGGATGAATGAACTAGATTTGTTTAATTTAGCCCTCAGTAACTTAAAAAGTTCACTGATCTTAACAGTTAAATATTGATTAAATACCACATACAGAAGTATCTGGCAACCATAATTATGAATTAATGATAAAGTATTTTTGCTTGAGATATTTTTGTTTAATGAAATACACACTAAAATGCATTGCATAACAGCTATGGAGAATAAAACATAGACAAGTTTCAATAAATGACTTGTATATGAGACATCTATAAGAATAAGACCCATAGTCTCAATGTAACATTATAAAGCAAAGTATTCATATAAATTTAAGGAAAATGCTCATTTTATCAAGCACAAATTTTATTTTCCAGTAGATTTCATTGTTGTCACTTTAAAAGTTGTCATATTTGTTTGCATGCAAACTACGCTCACCACACTCTCCCTTCGCCCATGGCTGGCACGATCAGAAGACACAATGCTTTCGGTGTCATCATCGATAAACTATAGATATTAAATGCAGATAACAAAAAATGATTCAATTTCACTTTAGGTCTTATCTGACTGTAAGCACCTAAAACAAAACACTCTATACAAGCATTATGATTGGCCCAATGTGCTATGTACTATTAAATTAAAAAGCTGGGCTGGGAAGGTGGCTCAGTGGTAGAGTGCTTGCCTTGCATGCATGAGGCCCTTGGTCCAATTTCTCAGCACCACATAAGAAAAAAGAAAAAAGCCGGAGGCAGCGCTGTGGCTCAAGTGGTAGAGTGCTAGCCTTGAGCGAAAAGCTGAGGGACAGCGCCCAGGCCCAGAGTTCAGGCCCCACCACCGGACCCCCAAAAAATTAATTACTTAAAAAGCTACTACAAAGTAGAACAAACTAACATTAAATATCAAAAGGCATTTCCAAAATGCACGAAGAATAAAGCAGACCTTTATTTTTTTAAGTTAAATACAAGGGGAGAGCATGAATAAACCAAAACTGTCTATCAAGGTTATGCTTTTCAGATCTCCAGATCTTCGGAATCCCATGAGGAGTCAATAAATACATTTAATGCTTTATTATGGGAAATATTTTTCTTTAAAAATTTAAATGAAATAGTTTGAATTAAAGATAGAATTTCCTACCAGCAAAGACACTGAAGTGATGATCTGGATATCACTTTATTCATTCCTATGCAGCTAGTGGAAATGTTTCTAGTATCACCCTATATTGAGCAGATTTCTTCCTATTTTACAAGCAGAAGTCTCATCTTTGGTAGATGTAGTTTGTCTCCATTCTGACATCACTAAGAAACCATTCTGGCATCACTAAGACAGTAGCCCCAATGTGCAAATGAAATAGGATCTAGCTAGTTCAAAAGAACAAGGAACTAGACTAAAAACATATCATTAGTCAAGAGTGATGGCATACACCTGTAATCCCTAAATGGAAGGCAGAGGTAGGTTTCAGACTGAAGCCAGCATAGGCAAAAGCACAACACCCTAGTTGAAAATAAAAGCAAAAAATTAAAATTAAAAAAAAATCCTGATGGTGTGACTGAAGTGGCTAGAGCTCCTGCCCAGCAAGAGTAAGACCCAGAATTTAAGTCCCAGTACTGCCTAGCCCCCCCAAAGATATGTGTGTGTGTGTGTGTGTGTGTGTGTGTGTGAGAGAGAGAGAGAGAGAGAGAGAGAGAGAGAGAGGAGGGGGGGGAGAGGAAGAGAGGAAGGAAGGAAGGGAATAAAAGAAAGAAGGAAGGAAGAAAAGAGTTAAAAATTATTTTAGGAGCTGGGAAGGTGGCTTAGTGGTAGAGTACTTGCCTTGCATGCATGAGGCCCTGGGTTCAATTCCTCAGCACCACATAAGCAGGGGAAAAAAGCCGGAAGTGGTGCTGTGGCTCAAGTGGTAGAGCACTAGCCTTGAGCTGAAGAGCTGAGGGACAGCGCCCAGGCCAGAGTTCAAGCCCCACGACCAAACAAAAAAAAATTACTTTAATGTAAAAAAAAAAAAAGAATGAAATAAATCACCATGTACTGATATACAGTAAAAACAATTGATAGATATGGTGATCAAAACACCCATGAGACCCTCATCTTAATTAAAAAATAAGCTGGAGCTAGTTGCCAGTGGCTTGTACGTGTAAATCTAGCTACTTCAGAAGCTGAGATTGGGAGAATCATACTTCAAAAGGTCAGCCTAGGGAGAATTCTTTCTTAACCAATAGCTGGATACACAGGTACACACTTGTCATTTCAGCTATGCCTGGGGCTGAGATTGAGGTTATCAAAGTTTCACACCAGCTCAGGCAGAAAAGTCCACCCAACCCATCTCAACAAAATATGATAGTTTTGCCAGGTGCCAGTGGCTCATGCCTGAAATCCTAGCTACTCAGGATGCTGAGACCTGAGGATCATGCTTCAAAGCCAGCCTGGACAGAAACATCCATGAGACTCTTATCTCCAATTAACCACCAGAAAACCAGAACTGGTACTGTGGCTCAAGTGGTAGAGTACTAGCCTTGAGATGAAGAGCTCAGGGACAGTGCCCAATCCCAAGACCTACAACCATATTTTTTTTTTTAAAAAATGATGGTTTTGGTGGCACATGCTATAATCCGAGATATAGAGAGAAGTGAAAAATTAAGAGGATCATGAATCAGGTAGGAAGCAAGAACCTTTTCTAAACAGGTGCCAGTGACTCATGCATTCAATCTGAAGTACTAAAAAGGTTGAGATCTGAGGATCCAGGTTCAAAGCCAGCCTGGGGAGGAAAGTGCATGAGGCTCTTATCACCAATTAACCACCAAAAAGCCAGAAGTAGAGCTGTGGCTCAAGCACCAGCCTTGCACAAAAATGGTAAGGGACAGTGCCCAGGCACCAAGTCAAGTCTCAGGATAGACAGACAGATAAATCAGCCCCCAAAAGGACTGAAGGTCTAGCTCAAAACTAGAACACTTTTCTACCAAGGATGAGATCTTGCAGTACCAATTTAAAAAAAGAAAAAAAGCAGCTGGGTGCTGTGGTTTGTACATGTTAACCCAGCTACCTTGTGTGGGTTTTTTTTTTTAACTGTATTTTTTTTTGTCTTTTCTTTTTTGGTACTGGGGATCGAACCCAGGACGTTGCGCTTGCTAGGCAAGCGCTTTGCCACTGAGCTACATCCCAGCCCTAACCCAGCTACCTTGGAAGCATAAATAGGAGGATCAAAGTCCAAGCCAATTTGGACAAAAAATGCAAGCCTCTATTCAAAAATCTAAAGCAAAATAGACTCAGAGCATGGCTCAAGTAGTAAAGCATCTGCCTAAAAAGTATAAGGTCCTGAGTTTGAACCCTAGTACTCCCAAAATTAAAAGAAAAAAGCATATATTGAGGAGCAATATGTGCCTAATATGAGCCCACTTATGTTCAGAAGTTCCATTTTGGGGCTGATGTGAGAATTTTTACTTTGAACTGTATTAGTTGTTAAAAATCGAACAATGTATTTTAATACTCCAAATTAGAATTGTCTCAGTACTATCTTCTACATAACCATTTTTTTAAAGTTTGTTTTGTTTTATGTCTTTTGCCAGTTCACTGATAGAAGTGCCAGTAGGCTGGTGAACTGGCACAGATCAGGAAGATAAAGAGACAAACCCACAATGGCCAACCAAACATTAACATCAGAAAAGATGAGCTATTTTACACAAGTAACAACAGAAATTTTTAAAAATTGTCTAATCACTTGGCTCAAGATGTATTTGAGAAATTATGTAGCCAGGTGCCAGTGACTTACCTATAATCCTGGCTACTCAGGAGGATGAGGTCTGAAGATCATGGATTGAATCCAGCCCAGGCAGGATTCAAGTCCATGAGACTCTTATCTCTGATAAACTACCAAAAGTACGAACTGGAGCTGCAGCTCAAATGGTAGAATACTGTGTTAACCCTGAGCAAAAGCAGCTCAGGAACAGGACTCAGGCCCTGAATTCAAATCCCAGGACCAGCAAGGAAAAAAAAATATGTACTAAGTTGCACTCATACAAGAACTATCAGTTAAAACAAATTAGTACTTGATTTCGTGAGTTAAAAAGCATCATACTCCATGCACAATACAGTGAGAAAACACCACATCTTGAATATTCTAAACTGTAAGTACAAATCAATGAGAACAACTAAAAGCTTCTATTAAGGATGCAAAGAAAGTAGACAGCTCACCACAGGACTGCTTCGTGCTGAACTTGTTCTTGATGAATAATAACTGTATTCAGATGGCTATAAAATTTCCAAGAAGAAAGGATTTATAACAATTCTCTTTTTGGGAACACATTAGTGACTCCACACCTAACGACCCCGACTCTCAAAATGTAGTTAACTACTTCTACATGATCTCCCTGATATCACTCAAGATTCACCAGTCCCTGACAAGAGGGAGAGTAAGGGGATACCCTGAAGCATGGTGTTATCATTTATCTTTGTTAGTAAGCTGTTACCCTTACATCTCCCCACTTTTCGCAACATCCCGAAGTAGACTTACAGTTCGAGAACCATAAGGTTTATATAATCCACCATCATACAATGACGCCTGAAGAACAAAAGAAATACCATTTACCTATTCAGTATCAAGAGTGTTTGGAAAATACACTTAACATTTTTTTTTTTGCAGTACACAGTTATATTTTTTTTAAATCCCCAAGGACCAGTAACTTGTACCTATAATCCTAGCTACTCAAAAGGATAAAATCTGAGGACTGAAGTTCAAATTAAGCCAGGGTGGAAAGTCTATGAGACTCTTATCTCCAATTAACAAGCAACAAGTCAAAAGTGAGGCTATGGATCAAGTGGTAGAGTGCCAGCCTTGACTGAAAAAGTCAAGGGAGAGCACAAGACCCTAGTTCATACTTCAGAAACAGCATCAAAAAAAAAGTCTCTCAAATTTTTCTGCCTGGGCTGACTTTGAATCTCAATCCTCAGAGCTCAGCCTCCTGAGTAGCTAGGATTATAGGAAAGAGCTATATTTTTTAAGCTTCCCAAAGTAAAGATTCTGAGGCTGTAACACTGACACAAATTGCTGTATCAGCCTCATTACTTACTACAGAATTTTCTTAAAACTGTGTTATAAAACTAGGAGAACAATTTATTCTTTTGGAAGAAGAAAAAGAACAGGAATGGAAACAGGTACAGAATACATTTTTTGCCCACTGTTGCAATGAAATCAAGTTATATAACTTCGGAGTTCTAGTCTAATGGCATAGGTACAACACAACAAAGACCTTGAAAGCAACTAATAACTCACACATTGCACAAGCTATTGCTTTTGCTTTTCTAGACGGCACATGACCAAGATCATTAGCTGACCCTCCAAAAAAATATGGCATCTCTTTCATGGTGAGTAAGTGAATGTGAAGGCATTCTACCTTTTCTGTAGGTTTCCAAATAGATTCTAAACAAAGACTATCAATAGTCAGCAGTTGCCGCCTTAGTGCAAAAAACATGCTTATTTTTAATGCCCTGAAATTTTGTATTTTGAATATAGGTAGCACATTCTGCAATTTACATGACATTAAAGGCCTCTGACCTCGACTATTCTGAAGGAAAGCTGTCAAGCCACAGTGTTATTAGCACTATGACAGTTATCCCATCAGCAGTACACACACTGAAAGAGGAAAATACAAACCAGACTGGTACTTCTCAGCAGACCAGAATTTGTAGTTGGGGAAGCCTATGAAAAAAGTGAATTATTAAGAAAAAGTGGTACTCTGAAGCCAAATCTGAAGCCAACTTCTCAAAATATACTAACCCTGTTACTCTTAGATGTCGCCAAAGGATCACTGTACAAGGAAGAAGACTGGAAAGAAAAAAGGCAAAACAAAATAAATAAGCAAAAAAAGAAAAAAAAAAAAAAACCTGGTCTCATCATGAAGGTGAAAGACCATAATTCATCAGCAACTTCTAAGGGCTTCCTGTAGTTTTTAAGTCTTCAGATAGTTAACACAGGAATTAAAAAGAAAAAGTCAATAGAAACTTTCTTAAATGATTTCTGTAAGGGAGAAAAACACTTGGAACAGTCTTCTAGCAATGTGTCTATAGTCTATTAGTCCTTGAAGATTATTGTTAGAATGTGAAGTATGAACCTAAGAAAATATATTTTTTATTTTTTTAACTGTATTTTTTTGTCTTTTCTTTTTTTTTTTTTTTTTGGGTACTGGGGATCGAACCCAGGACATTGCACTTGCTAGGCAAGCGCTTTGCCACTGAGCTACACCCCAGCCCTGTTTGGTTTTTTTTTAACTGTATTTTTTTTGTCTGAAAAAAAAAATTTTTTTTTTAAAGCACCATGGCAGCCGAGCGCATTGGTGGCTCACATCTGTAGCCCTAGCTACTACTCAGGCTCATGGTTAGAAACCAGACCAAACAGGAAAAGTCCATGAGACTCTTATGTCCAATTAACCACCAAAAAAGCTGAAAGTAAAGGTATGGTAGTAGTAAAACACTAACCTTGAAAAATAAAAATTAAAAAGAGAAGTTAATCTTTATTTCCAGTGCTGGAGATTGAACCCATGACCTAACATGAGGTACATAAGTACTATCACTTTGTATTATACCCTAAGCCCTAACTTATTTTAAGTAATTAAAATAACTATATGCTTCAAATGTATGTTAAATGCCTTGAAAAAACAAGTTTCTATAATTAAATAAAGGGTACTGGTCATGAAGTGTATTGATCGATTCCTACAACTTATTTTGAAATACATTAAAAAAAAAAGATGAAAACCAGGTATGTTGGCACATGCCTCTCAGCACTTGGGAGGCAAAGGCTGGAGGATCACAAATTTGAGGCCAGCTTGGGCTACAGAGTAAAACATCTCTAATAGTAATTAGGTTTTTTTTTATTAAAAGATGAATTGATAGCTAAAGGAACAGACAAATTATGTGATAAAGAAAATGCAGATGTGATGTTATGATGTTAATTATGAAATTCTTTGAGTGTTTTTTGGGTTTTTGTTTTGTTTTTTGTTTTCTGGGTTTTTTTGGTCCCAATCTGGACTCAACTGGGTATCTAATGCTTACTTCCACTCATTGGATGATGTTCTACAACCTGAGCCCTACCTCAAACCCCAGGTTTTTTATGCTTAAATCTTTTCATTAAGATTTTGTTTTTAGGGGCTGGGAATGTGGTAGAGTGTTTGCTTTGCATGCATTAAGCTTTGGGTTTGATTCCTCAGCACCACATAAACAGAAAAGGCCACAAGTGGCACTGTGGTTCAAGTGGTAGAGTACTTGCCTGGAGCAAAAGAAGCTCAGGTCAGTGCCCAGCCCCTGAGTTCAAGCCCGGGGACTGGCAAAAAAATAGATTTTGTTTTTAAAGTACTCATTTACAAACATGGTTATTCAATAGTTGCCACTGTTTAGAGGCATACTTACATAGACTACATGAATTCAGTTACCTAAAACCAACATACACACCATCATTCACAGATTAGTTACAAGCAGTCAAAATGTAAAACGAGGGATTAGAAATGTGCTAAAAAGTGGGTAAGACACATGAAGTCAAAAAACTTCTGACAAACCCGAGTGAAGTAGGTAGAGGTAGGTTTACTACGTTTAAGACTGCTATAGTTTCTCTGGTCATAGTAGAGGCCACTCTGCAAAAAGCAAAAATAAATAGTTTTCTCAGATTAAATGGTTTTGACCTAGCAGCATACAAAGTGAAATTTGAATATACTAATTCAAATATTACAATGACCAAGGACCTTGAACTTCAAAACAGTGTTTTTAAAGCAATGGGATCATACTAAACAAAAAGTTAAAAGTAACCACTCTTTCAAGTTAAGAAAGACTTGAATTAAAATTAAACTGATTCAAATCAAGTCATTACTAACTTTTACTACTTTAAAAAATAAGACAAGCCAACCAGGCACTGGGGATTCATACCTATAACCCTAGCTACTCAGGAGGCTGAGATCACGGTTCAAAACCAGCCCGGGCAGGAAAGTCTGTGAGACTCTTATCTCCAATTAACCACCAGAAAATCAAAAGTGGCGCTATGGCTCAAGTGGTAGAGCGCTTGCCTTGAGCTGAAGAGCTCAAGAACAGCACCCAGGCCCACAGTTCAAGCCCATGACTGATAAAAATAAATAAGACAAGCATTCAGATAAAATGAAATGGAAATAGGTGATTTATTCTCATGCCCTAATTAAGAATCTAAGACAACTAAAGAATTACTATTTTTATAATCCATTTGGCAAAGCTACAAAAATGATTAGAATTATTTGTTACCAAATTTCTCAGTACTATTGTCAAAAGAAATTGGTCAAATTAGATTATGAGAAGAGGAAAAAAGGAAGGCATTAAATACAGTTTGAGCTATAAACTAAGGCAGACCATTCCATATAAATGTGGTTACCTGAATAAATGTGGTTACCTGAATAAAAGCAATCACCTATAAAACTTCTTCCCAGCTTCTCTGCCATCCTTTTTTCATTCAAGATTAAAAATGTAAGTCTCCACTACTGACACTGTAATCAAGGATACTCCTAACTACTACCCTTCTACTACTCTTGGCCTTGACTTCCTACAGAATTGCCCATTCACACTCTCAGCTAGGCACCATGATTCATCTTTCTTCACAATTCCTAATACCTCATCTGCCAAGACCTCTTCCCTCAGTTATATCCCTTCTTCCCTCATCCCTTCTACTAACAGTCACCCCCCCCCCGCTTCCATCACCCCCTACACATTTCTCTCACAGAAATCCTGAATTAATAGGGACCTTGGGACTATACTGCCAGTACTGTGGCAATAGAGCAGGAAGAAGGTATTGCTAGTGTCCACAGTATTTCATAGCATTTGTCTCCCACAGAAGTAAACAGCAAGGTGACTGGAATAAAAAGCATATTATTCAACCATTCATTACATTATATTGAGTTTGCTGTTAAGTGGCCAGTGGTGGAGGTGATTCACACCAGGAATCCCAGCTGTAACTCAGAAGGAAGAGCCAGGAGTTTAAGGGGCTGGGGGGGGGGGGGATCTCAAATGGCAAAGTGCTGCCTTGCAAGCACAAGACTCTGTATTCTATCCCATACAATTCTACCCTTATATACTTTATTGTTTCTGTCAGAAAATACATTCCATGGTCCTAAATAAAAAAATTCACTGAATCTATTCAATCAAGGACAGTTCATAAATGATGAGCTTCTCAAGAGACCTTACTAATTTAACTAGCTTTTAGGGTTAGCATATGTTAATTTGCTATTGAATCTGCAAATAGAACCAAATTATTTTAGTAAGGTTCTTATCAGTCATTTTCAGCATACAGAGTTTCAATGATGCCTTAAAAGTACACTGAAGCAGTCATAATTTATTAAGTTACCTAAAAGTAACAACCATGATACAAGACACAACAGAACTAACCAATGGGTCTTTAGGTGAACCAGAATATCTCTTCTTCCCATAAGAGGAACTGTAAGAGGAATGATTCTAGAAGTAAATAGTTTAAGTTAATGATCACACAGTGCAATTTTTTAAAATAAAATTCATCTTAAAATTACACATACAGGATTGTTTGAGATAGTCTACATGCAATCCATTTCCCACTGTTTAGTAAGTAATTCATTGCACTTGCATAGCCAATTTATGTGAGCTCTCTACACATCATTCTCCCATGCCTCCCCATGCCAGCTTAGTGTCTGGACAGCTTAAAAACAAAAAACAAAACAAAACAAAAAAACTCATTTGGACTTAGAACCAGATGATGTTTGTGTAGACCTTTGCCCTATATCCTACTAAAATCCCTTATCTCCTTTATGAAGTTTCAGATAAGTAAGTCTGTATCTCCTATAGTCTTCTTATCTACATGTCAAAAGTAAGATTGAGAAAATAAAGAACATGAACATAGAGCATTTTACTATCTAAGATGATACTCCTCAAGTTAGAGGTCCTACAGTATGTTCTGATGCGGAAGAAATCATAAGACATGGTATGGTCTGCCAAGTGTAGCAGTAGAATTACTGAATAATATCTTCTAGAAGGGTCTTTTGAAGATTGTCTAAATGCCTAAGTTCTAGGAGTAGAAAGTCATGTGTATAAAAAGACAAAAAGTAGTAATACTTCTAAACAGATTAACTGGTATGCAAGAGATCTAAAATGGGTATGTAATGCTCACCTGAAGAGAATATACACCTATAAAAGTAGCCTATCAATAGCCCAAGCAATAACAGACTCCCTGTTCTAGAAAAACCATTACACATGCATAGCTAAATCATGAAAATTAACATTTGCTGTTCCTTAAAATTTGTTTTTCTTTTTTTCCATTTATATTTTTTAAGTATTGAAGATTGAACTCAGGACTCTGCACTTACTAGGCAGGTACTTTACCACTGAGTTACACCTCCAACCCTCCTTTTTGCTTTAGTTTTTTTTCAGATAAGGTCTCATATTTTTCCTCAGGGCTGGCCCTTCTATCACTCCTGATTACACACATGTGTGCACTGCTACACCTAGTCCAATATGTGTTTCATTTCATAAATAACTGTAAACATTTTACAAACAGTGGCAATATACTAATATAATATTCACACACACAAAAAAACACAGGCTACTGCTTAACTTTCTTCACAAATATAACATGCCAAATCAAGCCAAAATGTTGAGACATCAATGATGTCTCAAGTGTCAGCTATCGCTGTACATGTCACCACACATATTTTGTCTAGCCACCTCACACCTGCTAGTTTGTAACATATAACATGAAACCACATGTGCTGCTGTAGCCTTGTAACATATAACATGAAACCACATGTGCTGCTGTAGCAGAAACATGGCTCTCAAAAAAGAAAAGAACTACGTGTTGGTAACTCATGACTCTAATCCTAGCTACCAAGGAAACTGAGATCTGAAGATTGAAGTTTGAAGCCAGCCCAGGCAGCAAAGTCCAAAAGACAACTCTCCAATTAAGCAGCAAAAGCCTAGAAGTGGAGTTGTAGCTCAAATGGTTGAGTACCAGCCTTGAGCAAAAAGAAGGTTAGGGACAGCACCCATACCCTGAGTTCAACCTCAATAGTAGCAAAAAAAAAAAAAAGAGAGAGACAAGAGAGATAGGGAAAGAGAAGAGAAGAGAGGGAAGGGGCATATGTCAGCTGGGTGGCTCAGCACCACAGGAAAAGATATTACTACCAAACTTATTTTTGAACAGGTAAGCAAATAATTCATCTAACCCTGAAGTTCTAGCTCTTACATTAGACTTCTATCCATTTTAAGGTTTTGCTGGGGATTTGGGGGGATTTTCACTACTAGTGCTGGGGATCAAACCTGCAGCCACACACATGTTAGGTAAAGCACTCTACCAGGTAAGCAAATAATTCATCTAACCCTGAAGTTCTAGCTCTTACATTAGACTTCTTTCCATTTTAAAGTTTTGCTGGGGATTTTGGGGGATTTTCACTACTAGTGCTGGGGATCAAACCTGCAGCCACACACATGTTAGGTAAAGCACTCTACCAGGTAAGCAAATAATTCATCTAACCCTGAAGTTCTAGCTCTTACATTAGACTTCTTTCCATTTTAAAGTTTTGCTGGGGATTTTGGGGGATTTTCACTACTAGTGCTGGGGATCAAACCTGCAGCCACACACATGTTAGGTAAAGCACTCTACCACTAAACCATATCTTCAACGCTGATTCTAAAATTCTAAAGGGAAATTATCCAAATCACAAATTATGCCAAAATTGCAAAACAAGAATGAGAGGAAAAGAGGGTACAGCTGACACTGAGTAAAAGGAAATAATTGTAGATATCACCACCCTATGTGGAAGAAATAACTGTATTGTCAAAGCTCACAGAATTCACAAACTTTATAGACCACGATTAAAGACAATCTGCCCCATGCAGGTTAGGATGTGTTTGACTTTAAGTATCACTATCTCACAATACTGTCAAATTTATGTAATCACAATCACAATAAAAAAATTACAAAACAATAGTTGTTGCCTTATTAGTCACACATTTTCCTCCAAAAACTGTAACAAAACCCATGAATAAAGTTAGTCATAATCTGATTAGCAATAGGTAAAAGTCCATGCTTAAGGTCATGCACTACATACAAATGATGAAACTCTTGATCTATCCTTGAGATTATCATACTGGAATTCAGAAAAATGCAAAAGTTGATTTTATTTCTAAAGTCAGGATACAAATAAAAAGAACATTAGCAATTATTAAAAATATAGCACTACTTTAAATGCAAAAACCATTAATCACAAAAGCTATTAAATTTGAAATAAAAATGCTTCTTCCTAATCCTTCCTATTATTAATTATTACTAAATTGTATGTTTAAACTGCATGTGAGGGGGCTAGGAAGGTGGCTCAGTGCTTGCCTTGGGTTCGATTCCTCAGCACCACATAAGCAGAAAAAGCAGGAAGTGGAGCTGTGGCTCTAGTGGTAGAGCACCAGCCTTGAGCTGTAGAGCTGAGGGACAGTGCCCAGGCCCAGAGTTCAGGCCCCATGACCACCACCAACAACAACAACAAAAAAACCTGCATGTGAGGGCTGGGGGCATGGCTCAAGTGGTAAAGCACCTGCATAGGTCCTGGGTTGGAGCCCCAATACTGAATAAGTGAATGAATGAAATGAATGAATGAGGTGAATAAATAAAACTTTATATAGAGTGTCGGACATGGTGGTCTATACCTATAGTTCCTGCTACTCTGGAGGCTGAGAGAAGAATTTTCAAGTTTGAGACCAGCCTGAGCATCATAGCAAGAATCCTCTAAAAAACACTGGTATGTCTCCAATCTTACCCCTCCTTTTTTTTTCCAGTACTAATATGAACTGGAAGTACTGCCTAAGTAGTAAAACGCTTGCCTACTAAATGTGGGACCCTGAGTTCAAATGTAGTATCAACAAAAAAACTTAAAAATTAAAAGATTACTGTAACATCTTAGTACACTGTAGCACAAGCCACTCTAAATATTCTATAATCAAAGATGTCACTAGATGTTATTCTGCATCATCACTTTCCACAATTAAAAAAAAGAGAAAAGCAAGGAATACACAGCCAATGAGGCAAGAACAAATAACACAATAAAACTTTAAAGAGAATAATTGCAGAATCAAAATAGGAACACTTCCTTGGAAGAGGAAAAGGAATTGCAGGCTAGTAAAGGGGTGTGATGGGACAAAACTCAATCTATCTCAATGGCTAGGCATGGTAGAACAGCTACTAAAGAAGCACAAAGACTAGGCACAGTGATACACAGCTGTCATTCCCAGCAATACAGGGAAGCACAAGTAGAAAGACCATAGTGGTATAGTCTCAGTCTTGAGCAAAAAAGCTTGGGACCAGCACCCATGCCCTGAGTTCAAGCCCCAATACTGGCAACAAAAAAGAAAGACATGAAAAAAAAAAAAGTTAACTCTAACAAACTTGCCTAAAGGTATTCACAGGGAAACAAAACAGGAAAAAAAAAGTAGTTGACAGAATGGCTCAAGTGGCTGAGCACCTAACTAACAAACATGAAGCTTTCTGTGAAAGCCCTAGAATATGAAGAAAAAAAAGTAAAGTACAACATGCAAGCTATAAAGTCTAGAAAGGGTCAGTTTTTAGTAGACTGTGCCTGTTAAACAATCATCAAGGACACTGAAAATCAACAATAAGTGCATGAAACTCAATACATTTTTCTTCACTACACACCATCACATCTCTCCTTTTGGGTATACTGGCTCTGCTCCAATGTGTCCCAGGAATATCCTTTGATGAGCTCTTCAGAAATTAAAACAGTATAGTAGATAACAAAATAAAAATTGTAAGTATGTTTTAAAAATTACATGTCAAAATTATATTAATATCATTATATTAATACCATATAAATAGCAACTAGATTGATGGATGGAGATAGATACCACATAAGTAGCAACTAGATTGATGGATGGAAACAGACAAAATAGAGATAGATAGATAGATAGATAGATAGATAGATAGATAGATAGATAGATAGATAGATAGATAGATAGATAGATAGATAGATAGAGAGAGAGATAGAGAGAGAGAGAGATAGAGAGAGAGATAGAGAGATAGATAGATGATCAGTTTTTTTAAAAATCTCTGCCAAAAAGAAACAGCTGGTGGCTCATGCCTATTATCCTAGCTACTCAGGAGGCTGAGATCTGAGGATCACAGTTCAAAGCCAACCCAGGCAGGAAGCTCCATGAGACTCTTATCTCCAATAAACTACTCAAAAAAAGCCAGAAGTGGCACTGTGCCTCAGGTGGTAGAGTACTTGCCTTGAGCAAACGAAGCTCAGGGATAGCTCCTCAGCCCAGGCAGGATTCAAGCCCCAGGACTGGCCAAAAAGAAAAATTGTCCTCACTGTGATTCAAAACCATTTCATTATTTTCTAATTTTAGTACTCTACCTTAATGTCTTCTCTTTCAGTATACAAACCAGTGACCAAGCATTTGTAAGATGTTTTTCAAAATAAAAGCTATTTCTTTTGTTGTATATTTTTATTTGTATATATTTGCTGCACAACTGGGTTACATTATCATAGTTCCACACATGCA
Source organism: Dipodomys ordii (assembly GCF_000151885.1). Taxonomy (NCBI): domain Eukaryota; kingdom Metazoa; phylum Chordata; class Mammalia; order Rodentia; family Heteromyidae; genus Dipodomys; species Dipodomys ordii. The sequence continues at coordinate 2,145,388 of NW_012267315.1, forward strand.
TATAATATACTCTGATCAAATTCACCTCACTTATTCCCACTGAGCATCCCCGACCACCACCTTCTTATTTTCTTGGTATAGTTACTTGGTGTATAGTTCCTGGTAAAATTACCCAAAAAATTCACACAACCGATATTAAGTATTAAAACTTGATATTTGTAAGACCCCATTCTGTTATTATTGCTGCATTTTCCTCGCAGAAAATCAATTTATTCTTTATACCAATTCATAAGTCTTTTGTTGTTTTTAAAATACTAGTGCTGGGGCTTGAACTCAGGGCCTGGGTGCTGTCTCTTAGTTTTTTGTGTGGTTTTGTTTTTGTTTTAGCTTAAGGCTGGGCACTCTACCATTTGAGCTACAGCTCCACTTCCAGCTTTTTCGGGAGTAAGTCTCACAGACTTTTCTGGCTGGCTTCAAACTGTGATCTTTAGATCTCAGTCTCCTGAATAGCTAGGATTACAGGCATGAGCCACGAGTGTACGGCTCATCATATTCTTTTGAGTTAAGAGGCTTTGTCAATAGAGCAGGGATCAATCTCACCTCTATAGTCACCTACAATTAGGCAGATAGTGACTTTGACATTTTTCTTATACTCCTCACTCTTTTCTTACCCAGCTGTAAAATCACTTGAGGTAAGTATAGCATTTTATTCTTTAAGGAAATGTTTGTAGCCCAAATAGTGTCTGGCAAGTTACTTTCAACAAAGTAATATCTGAATGCTAACTAGACAAAAGGAAAATTCAACACACTAAAAATAAGTCATAAAACCATAAATGTATCTGATTAATAGCCAGATACCACTATTGCTCATATACCAAATAAATGTTCTGAATGTTTAAGGACTTTTTTTTTAGTTAGTCATGGGGCTTGAACTGGGCCTGGGAGCTGTCCCTGGGCTTTTCTTTTTGCTCAAGGTTGATGCTCTACCACTTTGAGCTACAGATCCATTTCCAGTTTCCTGGTGGTTGATTGGAGTTAAGAGTCTTACAGACTTTCCTGCCAGGACTGGCTTCAAACTGTGATCCTCAGATCTCAGCTTTCTGAATAGCTATGATTACAGGCGTAAGCCACTAGCACCCAGCTTGTTTAATAACTTTTAATACATAGCTCATAAAAAAATTTTAAGACAGGAAGTGAAAGTATGGCTCAAGTGGTAGAGTGCCAGCCTTGAGCAAAAACAGCCAAGAGCACAAAAAAATTAAATTAAAAATAACTAGCAAATAATAGAACCTTATAATTACATGTTTAAATGTAAAAAATTTTAGAACAATATATTAGTCCATCATTTTTACTGAGGATAAAAGTTGACTTAAAATTCAGCTTAATGGAAATGATAATGTTATTTCAAAAAGCAATTAATCAGGGGCTAAGGATATAATTCAGTGGTAGAGTATGTTTAGCCTATTCAAGTCCAACCCCTGGTACACAAACAAAGAGTCTGGTAAGTACTTAAAAATTAACAACAGTATTTCTTTGAAATAATGTTAACAGTAAGCTTTCAGCTTTACTTCTAGCAAAGCCTAAACATCTTTAGTATATTTAATACATAAACTCACAGATAGTAAAATACTATCTTATAGGGTGTAAAACTTATTAATCTTCAAGTTCTCATACTCATCTTTTTCTTTTTGTAGTACAGGGATGGAACCTGGACCAGGCACATACAAGACAAGTGTTCTATACTGGCTACATCTTAAGCCTTTCATACCCTAACAAGAGCAGGGTAAGAGGGGTAAGAGGAAAGGGGGGAAAGGGGAAGGAGGGTAGAGGGAGGGGGGGAGAATAAGGGAGAGAGAGGGAAGGGTGAGGGAGGGAGAGGGTGAGGGAGGGAGAGAGAGATGGAGAGAGGAAGAGAGGGAGGGAGAGGGAGAGAGGGAGAGGGGAAGAGGGGGAGAGGGGAAGAGGGCGAGAGGGGGAGGAGGAAAAGGGGGAGAGAGACAGAAAGTGAAACACAATACTCAGGAGGCTAGGAGGCAAAGATGGGGGATTTAATTTTTTGAGTTCTAAGAATATTTTAGATGAGACCCTTGTCCATTGTATGGCTAGTGAAGATCCTCTCCCAATCCGTGGGCTTTCTATTGATCTTGTTAGCTATGTCCTTTGCCATGCAGAAACTCTGCAGTTTCATGCAATCCAATTTGTCCAACCTTTCTTTGATTTGTTGTTTCTGGGTCTTTATTAAGAAAATTTCGAAAATTCTGGCCTGTGCCAAGGAGCCCTAGAATTTCTCTTAATCCTTATAATGTTTTCAGGGTGTCTGCTTTGACTTCGAGGTCTTTGATCCATTTGGAGTTGATTCTGGTGTAGGGTGATATATAAGAATCTAGATTTAGTTTTCTACAAGTGTTTAACCAATTTTGCCAGCACCATTTACTGAAGAGGCTGTCTTTCTTCCATTCTATTTTTTTGGCTCCCTCATCGAAGATTAGGTGGCTATAGGTCTGTGGATTTATTTCTGGGTCCTCAGGTCTGCTCTTGTACCAGTATCAAGCTGTTTTGATTACTATGGCTTTGTAGTAGAGTTTGAAGTTTGGTAATGATATTCCTCCAGCACTGTTCTTTCTGCTAAGGATTGTTTTTGCTATTTGGGGGTCTTTTATTGTTCCATATGAATTTTGAGGTTGCTTCTTCTATTTCATTGAAGAATGAGGTTGGGATATTGATAGGTATCACATTGAATTTGTAGATAGCCTTTGGCAATATTGCCATTTTCACGATGTTAATCCTCCTAATCCAGGAGCCTGGGAGGTTTTCCACTTCCTTAGTTCTGCTTTAATTTCCTTTTTCAGGATTTTAAAGTTTTCATCACAGAGGCACTTCACTTCTTTAGTTAATCCTCAAAGAAACAACTGCCTGATTTTGATAAGTGGGCTAAAGACTTAAAGAGAAACTTCTTTGAAGAGGAAATAAGAATGGTCAATAGACACATGAAGAAATGCTCAACTTCTCTAGCCATAAAAGAAATGGAAATCAAAACAACATTAAGATTCCACCTCACCCCAGCAGTTAGAACGGCTATAATCAAGAAATCTAATAACAACAGATGTTGGAGGGGATGTGGCAAAAAGGGAACCCTACTGCATTGTTGGTGGGACTGTAAACTTGTTTAACCACTCTGGAATGCAGTATGGAGGTTCCTCAAAAGACTCCACACAGCCAGGCACCAGCGGCTCCCGCCTGTAATTAATCCTCCCTACTCAGGTGGATGAGATCTGAGGATTACAGTTCAAAGCCATCCCCAGGAGGAAAGTCAGTGAGAATCTTACCTCCAATAAACCACCAGAAAACCGGAAGTGGCGCTGTGGCTCAAGTGGTAGAGAGCTTGCCTTGTGCTGAAGAGCTGAGGGATAGTGCCCAAGCCCAGAGTTCAAGCCCCACGATCAACCCCCCAAAAAAAAAGAAGAAGACCAAAAAAAAAAAAAAGAATGGAAGTGGAGTCATGGCTCAAAGTGGTAGAGTACTAATCTTGAGCAAAAAGCTCAGGGACGATGCTCTGGCTCTGAGTTCAAGTCCCATGGTCGGAAAAAAAAATATTTCTTTAAAGTTTACTGAATGATTTTTTTTTAAAGAAATGAGAAATCACCAAGTGCAGTGGCTCACTTCTGTAATCCTAGCTACTCGAGGCTGAGTTCTAAGAATCATGGTTTGAAGCCAACCTAAGCAGTAAAGTCTGTGAGATTCTTATCTCCAATTAAGGACCAAAAAGCTAGAAGTGGAGTAGTGGGTTAAGTGGTAGAGTGCTAATTTTGAGCAAAAAGGCTCAGGGAGAATGCTCAACCCCTAAGTTCAAACCCCAGGACTGGCACCAAAAAGAGAGAGAGAGAGAAAGAGAGTGTGAGCGAGAAAGAGACAGAGAGAAATCACAATATGTAAACCTTTAAAAAGCAAATTCTCTTTTATCTTTAAATAACAAGCTATGCTAAAAACTAGAATATTCAATAAAATGTTACTCAAAACATCAAAGCATAATTCCAATGCATATAACAAGCAAAGAATTTTCAAATCAATAATTCAATCTTTCCATGTAATAAAATTGTAATTCATCCAGAAAGCCCCAAAATTACTTATTTATTAAGCTTTTAAAGATATTAATATAGTGTAAATCTAAATTAGAACCAAGCAGCTGTTATTCTATAAAATCAATCTTATTATTTTGTGATTGTTCTGAAATCAAAAGTCCTTCAATAAAAAAAGAGAATGAACATAATAAATGAAAATATTCAAGATTTTAATAATTAGAGAAAAATCATCAGTTCCCAAATAAATATCTTTGGGATTATTTTCTACATTTTTCATAAAGCCAAAAAATAAGCACTGTCCAATTGTTCAGGTACTGTTGATTCTGAAGAAAGCTCACACATATAAGCTTTGCTATTGAAGTTTTTAAACAAATACCAACCCAGTGGCTGCCAAGACTTCGAATGGACAATGTATCCTGAACTCCCTGATAAAAATAAAAATAAAACAATAGTAAAAGTTTGTGAGTGGTTTCACTAAGTCAATGAGGAAAAATAGTAGGGGCAAGTTTATAGGTTATTACAAACCAGATAAGGACGATGATGACTAGACCGGTGGGAATACCTGGCCCTTTCCGATTCTTCCTGAGAAAGGAGAAAATTCACGCAAGGTTAATCAATGAACAGACAGCTACTCCGCTGAACAAGGAAACAAGAATACTCAGCAGCATGGCAATATACATTTTTTAGAACAAGTATGTACAGACAGCTTCAAAAAGCACTTGCATGCTTTGGTTAGAAAGAAAGTAGAAATAGGAAGTGGCGCTGTAGCTCAAGTGGTTGAGCGCTCGCCTTGAGTTGAAGAGCTGAGGGACAACGCCCAGGCCCAGAGTTCAAGCCCCACGACCGACAAAAAAAAAAAAGAAAGAAAGAAAGTAGAAATAATCTTCACAATGTTTTGTTTTTTTGCCGGTTGTGGGGCCTGAACTCTGGGTCTGGGCACTACCCCTCAGCTCTTCAGCTCAAGACTAGCGCTCTACCACTTGAGCCACAGCACCACTTCCGGCTTTTTCTGCTTATGTGGTGCTGAGGAATCGAACCCAAGGCCTCATGCATCCAAGGCAAGCACTCTACCAATGAGCCACCTTTCCAGCCCCTCACAATGTTTTTATTTTATCAGTTGTATGTATGGCTGAGCAATGATTGTATTATATAATATATATATATATATATATATATATATATATATATCCATCCAAGAAGGTACAATATACCAAGATAAATATAAACCATTATGCTTAACAGATAATTGAGCTCCGCATTAAATGTAGATGCTTGGTACATTTGTAGACTGCCTGCCTAGCAAACACAAGGCCAAGTTCAAACCCCAATACAGCCAAAATAAAAGGTAAATGCTTATTTTGTAAAAAATTTCAGCTTTTTATTGATTATCTATCATTATAGCTGAACACTAGACATAACATTAGCAAAGAAGTTTCTACTTGCCGAGCTATTTTCAATTAAAATAACTTGTCTTTCTGCCTGCCTCTTCCTTCATGTGATGTTTCTCTTCCAACACCACAGACTGATACTTAGATAAGACTGTTTTAGCAGTTATATATATTAGATCTTAGTCTGAAATAAAGCTCTAGACATACACAGATACTCTTTATTATCACACTACCAGGAATCTTAAGAGAAACCAGTACTCTAACTAAAGGCTTCTAGTCCAGGGGCTGATAATACATTATAGAAAAGTCATGTTTAGCTGCTTCAGGTGTTGTGCTTATCTGAGCTGTCAAAGTCTTCAATTTTGTTCTCACAAGCCATTAGAGATCCCATGGCAACAACCAGCCACAGCCTTTAGCAACATGCTATCTATGATGCATATATCTTCCTTTCTCTGTGAATGTTAATTTATGCAAGGCAGGAAATGTAATAGATGTATTTAAGGAAATTATATATTGCTACAAAAAAAGTTAAAATTTTGTGCTCATTAAAAAAAAACTTTTTTTGTCCCACCGTTCTAGGAAGTTAATAGAACTACTAAGGAATGAGACTTAACTGTTGTTAATATAACAAAACTACTAAGAAGAAATACATATTTTGAGTTGGACGCCTGTGGCTCACACATGTAATCCTAGCTACTCAAGAGGCTGAGATCTTAGGATCGCAGTTCAAAACCAGCTTGGGCAGGAAAGTCTGTGAAACTCTTATCTTCAATAAACTACTCAGAAAAAGCTCCAACTGGCGCTGTAGCTCAACTGGTAGAGTGCTGCCTTAAGCAAAGAAGCTCAGGGACAGCACCCCGATCCTGAGTTCAAGCCAAAAAAAGAAAAAAGAAAAAGAACATTATATATATATATGTAAAGTTATGTAAGTTTGTTTAAAAAACAAAGACTGAGCCGGGTGCTGGTGGCTCACACCTAAAATCCTAGCTACTCAGGAGGCTAGATCTGAGGATCACAGTTCAAACCCAGCCCCAGCAGGAAAGTCCATGAAACTCTTGTATCCAATAAGCCACCAGAAAACCAGAAGTGGCACTGTGGCTCAAGTGGTAGAGTGCTTACCTTGAGCTGAAGAGCTCAGGAACAGTGCCCAAACCCAGGCCCAGAGTTCAAGCACCACGACTGACAAAAAAAAAAAAAAAAGACTGAGGGCTTAACAAGTAAGTACAAAACCCTGAGTTCAAGCCCCAATACCACTAAAAAAAATCTTGTGTTTAAAAAAAAAAATTCTAGGGCTGGGAAGGTGGCTCAGTGGTAGAGCACTTGCCTTGCATGCATGAGGCCCTGGGTTCGATTCCTCAGCACCACATAAGCAAAAAGGAAAAAGCCAGAAGCTGTGCTGTGGCTCAAGCAGTAGAGTGCTAGCCTTGAGCTGCAGAGCTGAGGGACAGCGCCCAGGCCCAGAGTTCAGGCCCCACGAACGGACCCAAAAAAAAAAATTCTAAATTAAAATACCTTATTAAATGCTGATATACATTAAACAGCTTTTAATTTCAATGTATTTGGCCTAAGAAGACTTCAGTAGACTACGGCAGTAAAATGTAAATTCCATGTGAGTCACCTAGCTGAAACAAGTCATAAATAAGCTATTCAATAGCACTTTCTGTGACAACAGAAATATCCCTTATATGCGCTCTCTCTGATATGGTGCTCCACTAACCACATAGGGCTATTGAGCACTTGAAATGCTGGAGGTGCAACTGAGAAACTAAATTATATTTAATTTTAGTCAATTTTAATTTAATTATCTACACGTTAATGTCTACCATTCTGAACAGAAATTTGAAAAATATATGTTCATGCAAAATAGTAAATCAAGCTCAAAACAAATTTTTATTATGTTAGAAACACTCAAAAAATACTTTATTAAAGGTCTCCAGTCCTAGCTGAATCTGCTATCTGCCTATTTCAGGCTCCCATCATTTCTAGGATAACAGATGTGCACTACTATACCTTTAGTTGAAAAGGGGGTCTCATTTCTATCCAGGCTGGCCTCAAATTACAATCCTCCCAATATAATCCTTCTATGTGGCGAATAAGATGAATGACTGAACCACCACTAGGCTTCAAGTGATTTCTCTTACTCATAGAAAATACTCTTAATGTATCATCAATAATATAATCCAGTTACATAAAACAAATTTTACTCCAAAGCAACATTTACATGAAGAATCACTTAATTTTAAGTTACCAAGCATCTTTTTCTCTTTCCTAAAATGTTATAATTATGACAACTATGACAAAATCTCAAATTTAAGCATTACCACTGTCATAAATATCTTTTTTTTTTTTTGATCCGGTCATGGGGCCTGAACTCTGGGCCTGGGTGCTGTCCCTCAGCTCTTCAGCTCAAGGCTAGCGCTCTACCTCTTGAGCCACAGCGCCACTTCTGGCTTTTTTCTTATGTGGTGCTGAGGAATTGAACCCAGGGCCTCATGCATGCAAGGCAAGCGCTCTACCACTGAGCCACCTTCCCAGCCCCAGTCATAAATATCATAACCCTGGTTATTCCCTTCCTAGAGTAGTCCATGAGCTGCTTGTTCAACAGCAATTAAGACAAATGGTTCTTAACCTTTTGGGAATCTGGTAATAAAAATACTTGTGGAGATTTCCCCTAAAAAATAGATCATTTCAAATTTTTGCACAGATTTTAAGGTTTCATACTCTACTTCCTACATCTAGTCACATACTAAATTCAAAATCCTGCAATTAGGAAGTTAAAGAACTTACCAACTTTGAAAAAAGAAAGTCAAATTTAAGATTTATCCACAATAACATTCTATTTAGTTTACAATTTGCTTTTATAGCTAAAAATTAGGTTGTGCTAGTAAAGGACTTATGAAGGAGTTGATAGAGTTGAAATAGTAAGAGAAATGGATAACTTAGATCATCTCTGTGGTCTCTGTTCCTTGGAGGTCTCTCTCTCTCTCCTCTCCCTCCCCCTTCCCTCTCTCTTTTTTTTCTTAATGGAAAGAAAGGCCAGGTACCCTGTGGCTCACAACTGTAATTCTGAAAAACAGAAGAATTCAAGTTTGAAGCCTGATGGGGCAGAAAAGATCCTAAGGCCTTCTCAACCCATAGCCAGCTACAGAGAAATGAACCTGTTACCCGTGCTTCATGAGAGGCTGAGAACTGGAGGACTGCGATTCTAGGCCAGCCTACACAGAAAAGTCCTCAAGATGTTAATTCAATAAAATAGACCAGGAAAGGTAAAATGTGCCTGTAATTCCATCTACAAGAAGGCATGGTGAAACATGCCTGTCATCCTACCTATGAGTCCAAAAATAGGCAGACATACACTCAGGCAGGAGTGAGACCTATCTCAAAAATAAGCAGCACAAAAAGGGCTCTTCTGACTCAGCAGTAGAGCATCTTGCCAAAAAACAAAAGGCTGAGTTCAAACACGAGTACTATCAAAAAAATACAAAGGAGGAAGGATGAAGGGGAAGGTAGGAATTGAAGAAGAAAAGAATAAATCTATAAAAAGAAAACAACATATTTATTTACTCAATCTCTATCAGCAAGGGCTTCTGATCCCAACAGATGGGATAGATCCAAATTTGGAGTCCAAATGGATGGACTCCAAGTACACATTTGTACAATACAAGATAGATACACTCTGAACTTTAAGTTCACACAAGCCAAACACTCCTAGTTCACAAACTGTTAGTCAATATTTACTTCAAAATTGCATTATTTCAGCAACTTATCACAACATGCAAGATAGGCATTCCTGGCCTACCAGCCACTTCTGAATCTGCCCCCATTTCCGGTCAAAGGAAGGATGAGAGGTCTATAAATGCAAAGGTTTCAGAAAATGGTTTTCAACATATTATATATTTTTAAAAATTCTTAAATTTAGTAATACAGATTTGCTCTAGAGAACAAGGGTAGGTCACTCAAAGCCACACTTCTAAAATGTAGGGAAAGACTAGGCTAAATATGTTCAATAATAAAAAGATACATTATTCTCTGAAATTTAGAAGACCACAAATAGAGCCATCTCATTTACTTTTTTTTTTTTTTGGTCTGGTTGTGGGGCCTGAACTCTGGGCCTGGGCGCTGTCCCTCAGCTCTTCAGCTCAAGGCTAGTGCTCTACCACTTGAGCCACAGCACCACTTCCGGCTTTTTGCTTTTTGCTTATGTGGTGCTGAGGAATCGAACCCAGGGCCTCATGCATGCAAGGCATGCCACTGAGCCAACTTCCCAGCCCCCTCATTTACTTTTTATGAGTGAAAGACAATGGATGGCAACATTTACATTATAAGCCAAGAACTAAATTAAATATTTGAAACTATATTTAAGGTAATTACTTTAATGAGAAGTTTCAGGCCAAGTTAATGTTGGAAAGAAGGGGTAAAAGAGAGTATTTCATTTTTATCAGTCCAATTTCCATATGTCTACTACTTAAACACTTTTGCTGCTTTCTGATAATAAAATATACTAAAAATCAGTAAACTACAGAAAAGAATGAGGAAATTAAAACCAACAAAAGTATTAGTAGTAATCACTTCTTTCTAGTAGTTTTTGATCCTTTTTTAAATTTGTAAACATAAAATAGGATTTTGTCTTCCATTTTCTTACATAAATATTTTTCTACATTACTAAATATGCTTCAAAATTATAATAAGTTTCAGCTAAGCTGCAGTTCATTGTGATGTTCCTGCCTTGATTTGAACATATCCTATCAAGATTTCCCATTCAAAAATCCAGTTCTGCTTCACTCAAGCCAGAAGAGTCACAATATATATTGCCACACAGGAATGAAGGATTCACAGTGGGGAATGTAACATTGCAAGTGGAATTCATGTTCATATCATAAACATGACAGTATACAAAGTATTCACAACAACACTTACCAAATTTTTAATCTGGGCACCAATGGCTCATACCTGTAATCCTAGCTACTGAGGAGGCTGAACCTGACGACTGGGGTTCAAAGCCAGCCTGGGCAGGAAAGTATGTGAGAATCTTATCTCCAAATAATCTTAATCTCCAAGTAATCTCAATCTCTCTCTCTCTTTCTCTCTCCCTCTCTCTCTCTCTCTCTCACACACACACACACACACACACATGCACGCACACATGTTTATCAGAAGTGGGCTGTGGTTCCAGTGGTAGAGCACTAGCCTCAAGCTGAAAACACTCAGGGAGAGTGCCCAGGCCCTGAATTCCAGCCCGGACAGCAAAAAAAAAAAAAAAAAAAAAGAAAACAAAACAAAAAAAATAACCTCAAGTTGATCATTTTGAAGGAGGACAGCTGGAACTCAAGATTACAAGTTGAGGACTTTAGTTTTTGTGCTCTTGTTCAATCTTTCTATATTATTTAATATTTCATATACCATTTTTTAATTCCTTCCTCTCCTGTCTTCATAAAAACTAGTATATTTAAAAAGAAAAAGCAACCAGGTGCTGGTGGCTCACACCTGTAATCCTAACTAATCAGGAGGCTGAGATCTGAGGATTCCAGTTCAAAGCCAGTTCAGGCAGGAAAGTCCATGAGACTCTTACCTCCAACAAACCACCAGAAAACCAGAAGTGGCACTGTGGCTCAAGTGGTAGAGTGCTAGCCTTGAGCTGAAGAGCTGAGGAACAGCATCCAGGCCCAGAATTCAAGCCCCATAACCAACAAGAGAGAAACAGAGAAAGAAAAAAGAGATGGAAGGAAGGGAGGGAGGGCGAGTGAGCAAGCACATACTGGATCCCATATAGATCCAATGACTTTCAGAGTAGAAATAGATGGCGCTCTGAAAAAAAGACTCAGTTCATTCTGGGAATTTCCTTCCCATTCCCACTGTCTGTCAGTCTATCTCTCTGATGCACACATACATACACATACATACAAATTCAATAAACTGTATTCAATATAAATTTATATAGAATGCATATCATATTATATAAATATCTAGTTTATATTCCATGTGTATATTATATGTAGTTTTATAGTATACATTTTTTAATTTTTATTTTTATTTATTGTGCCAGTCATGAGGCCTGAACTCGGGCCCTGGGCACTGTCCTTGAGCTTTTTTTTCTTTTGGTCAGTTGTGGGGCTTGAATTCAGGGACTCAGCTCTGCCCCTGAACTCTTTTTGCTCAAGGTTCTACCACTTTGAGCTACAGCACCACTTCCAGTTTTTAAGTAGTTAATTGGACATAAGAGTCACTTCACAGTGACTTTTCTGCCTAGTCTGGCTTCGACCCACAATCCTTAGATCTGTTTCTTGAGTAGCTAGGATAACATGCATGAGCCACCAAAGCTTTATAGTATATATCTTATAGTATATATATATATATAGAGAGAGAGAGAGAGAGAGAGAGAGAGACATAAAGATATAGATGTATATATATATATACATATATATAGTATATATCTTTACAATTCTAGGAAATTTAGGGTTATGCTAAGTAGTTTTGCTGTCTCTAAAACTACTTTAGCTAATATAAGTAAAGCATTTATAACAATGTAACAATTTATAACAAAATATATAGGAAGAGTTTTATATATGTGTTCACTGTTATTTAAAATAAGCATTATGCGCCAGGCACTGGTGGGTCACACCTATAATCCTAGCTACTCGGGAGGCTGAGATCTGAGGATCACCGTTAAAAGCCAGACCAGGCAGGAAAGTCTTGAGACTCTTATCTCTAATTAACCCCCAGAAAACCAGAAGTAGCACTGTGGCTCAAGGTGGTAGAACGCTAGCCTTGAGCAAAAAGAGCTCAGAGACAGTGCCCAGACCCTGAGTTCAAGCCCCAAACCCTACTCAGAAAAAAACAAAAAATAAAAACAAGCATTACATTTATTTTGCTTTCCTACAGTGGCTTGTTAAAAGCCACCTATGAAGGTGTTTCAAAGAACCAGATTCACCTTGTAGACAGTATGGCTAGAGGGAGACACATATGGGATCACGGTTATTCCTCCACATTACCTCTTTTTGTTGTCGTTCCAGTTCTCTCATACGTATATCTCTTGCTTCTGCTCGGGCAGCCCGTTTTGCTGCTAGCCTTGCCTCCGCCTGAAAGTAATATAAAACTCAGCTTTACAAAACAAAACAATCTATATACTAGATTTAAGGATAAGAAAACAAAACATAACTTCCAAAGGGGGATAAAGAGAAAAGATAGCATATATTATTAAGTTTGACTGACTTTGTCAGCCAACTTCTTCAACAAAATCTCAAATCTAGCCATTATCTCTAACTGCTTACCTTAATTATACATTTTACAGATTTACTTAGCTCATTCACACTGTTCTTTCTCCAGCATTTCTTTGCCAATCTATTCAAATATATAAGTTAGGGGCTAGGAAGGTGGCTCAGTGGTAGAGCACTTGCCTTGCATGCATGAGGCCCTGGGTTCGATTCCTCAGCACCACATAAGCAAAAAAGAAAAAAACAGAAGTGGTGCTGTGGCTCAAGTGGTAGAGTGCTAGCCTTGAGCTGAAGAGCTGAGGGACAATGTCCAGGCCCAGAGTTCAGGCCCCATGACTGGACCAAAAAAAACAAACAATCAAATATATGTTAGAACCAGCTGGCATTTCATTTTGGGTATTGTCAATATTCAGCCTCCATATAATGTCAATTCTTTTGAGTATTTTTCAAACACCACTTATTCTAGGATTTCTCTGCTTTTTCCAATTCTTTTCTTTTTTCTTTCTTTTTTTTAAAAATTGTTTTTGTCGTCAGTGATGGGGCTTAAACTCTGAGCCTGGACACTGTTCCTTAGCTTTTTCCATTCAAAGCTGGTGATCTACGACTTGAGCCATTGCTCCCCTTCCTTTCTGTGAAATGTTACCTCCTGTGATGATTTTCCCCATCCCTTCTTTCACAGAATAATACTATTAATAGTATATGTCTATGCCTCTATCATAGGTTTCTTACTTTGTATTAAAACTATATCCTGGGCTGGGAATGTGGCTTAGTGGTAGAGTACTTGCCTAACATGCTTAAAGCCCTGGGTTCGATTCCTTAGTACCACACAGACAGAAAAAGCCAGAAGTGGTGCAGTGGCTCAAGAGGTAGAGTGCTAGCTTTGAGCAAAAGAAGCTCAGGGACAGTGCCCTGAGTTCAAGCCCCAAGACTGGCAAAAAAAAAAAAAAGACAATCCTTTTGCCATCTCATAACTTTCATGCTTTAGTGTGTACTAAAAAACAACAAATGAATTTCAGGCCATGAGCAGAGTATCAAATAAATAAAATGAGGAAATAACATGATGCATCACATAAAACATAAAAATCTTCTAACTCTAATTCAGATTACCCTCTGATAACAACAATATTGCTTTTTTTCCACATTGTTACATTTATGCCTAAATCTTATAACAAGAGAATCAGGCAATGTTTACAAGAGTCTATATGTAATCACTTACTTAGGAGCTAAAAATACAGAGTAAGGTATTATATCTCTGCTCCAAAGCAGCTCACATGATAGAAAAAACACGTTTTCTACATTTATCTCTTTTCTCTTTTCTGAATTTCTAAAACCACTAAACACTCATTCCTTCTAGATTTTCATCTCTTAATATTCTGCAATAGCTAGAATTACAGGCATGAGCCACCAGTGCCCAGCTTAGACTATGTTTTAACTTCAAGAAATTTGAAGTCAAAAATTTTTTAAACTGAATCACTAATAAGTGGAGGTGTTGCTCAAGTGGTAGAATGTCAGCCTTGAGCAAATAAACCAAGTGAGAATATGAGGCCCCGAGTTCAAGCCCCAGCTCCCCCACCCCCGAAACACTCAAGAAAAACACTAATTCGAGTAGCTAGGACTCCGAATTTACTATGTTTAATTTTGTTCATCTTTCTGTAACTCTCAGGCCAAGAGAAAGACTAACATAATATTTATTTTGTTACCATGATTTCCAAATTAACAAAAACTATTGCTTCATTTCCTAACAACTTCCTTTAATAAAAAAAACTCAGATACCATTTTTCTTTTATTAAATCGTGTAACTTAGTGTTTACTTCTTGTTTAAAGCTTTCAGTACTTGAAAACAAATATTTAAATTTTTCTGAACATAAATGCCAACATGTTAGTAGTAAAATGTAGAAATTTTGACTAGTCATTTCATGTTGCCAGACAATTAGATATTTCTTCTATTCAAAGACTTTTTGACAGCAAAAAATATTCTTTGGGGATGAGAAAGGAAATGTAAAGTTAAAAACTGAGGTCTGAACACAAGCAAATAATATCAAACCAAAGGGGAAAATGTAAGTCATAGTTTTAGTAAAATAAATATAATAATAGTGTCTTTTTTGGTAGCAAAAGGACTCTGTCAGCAATGACATCACATTTATGTTAAAGATAGTCTGCTATCTGAATGCCTTTCCAAACAGTCATAGTTATAGCAATAATCATAACAGCAAAAGCTTTAGTCAAACAGACAAAACCAAGTCTTGGAACACAATATTCCTTCCTTCATTCCAGATAGAAAAAAAAAATCAAGAAACAGTGAAATAACAGGAGTTACTTTGGCTACCTCAAACTAGTGACCAGAGCCAGGCTGTTCAGGGTTCCAGAGGACAGGAGATGGAGTTGTGTCTCAGCCACATCTCCCACTTGCTCTACCTTAGATTGAGTGGGCAAAAGGAAAAGTCATGGAAAAGTCCTGTACTCAACAGGAGTTGGCTAAGGTCCTAAACTAATAACATCTGAAGAAAATATAAGTGACTAAAACTAGAACAAATATAGATTTTCTTTCAGAGGATTTGGCTAATAAATACCATGAGGAAAATAATTTAGATAGAAATGGAAAAATTCTTTTTTTTTTCTTTTTTGTCTTTAAAAGAGTTGACCAACTCCTAGAAACAAACCTAGTGGCTATCATGATCCCCATCTCTTTAACCATTTTAGGTATCACCATATTCCTGGCTTCATTTATCAAAAGTCATACTGAACAATAAGTTCTGGAGGGCTGGGAATGTGGCTTAGTGGTAGAATGCTTGCCTAGCATGCAGGAAACCCTGGGTTAGATTCCTCAGTACCACATATATAGAAAAAAGCCAGAAGTAGCACTGTGTCTCAAGTGGTAAGATTGTGCTAACCTTGAGCACAGAGAGGCTCAGGAATAGAGCCCTGGCCCCAGGAATAGAGCCCAGTTCAAGCCCCAGGATTGGCAAAAAAAAGTCAGATAGTAAATACTGAAATATCAAAATGCTGAAACAGGATACAGGTTGACCCACTAACAATGAGAAGTACAAGTCACTATGTTGAAAACGAACTTTACAACTTCAGGGGCAGGGGAGGGAGGAGTTGGGGAGGTGGGGAGGGAAGGGATAGTAGGGGGAGAAACAAAGGAGGGGGTAACAATGCTCGATAATACTCATTAATGTACTCATGTAACTGTAACTCCTCTGTATAGTATCTTTACAATTATATATACATATATATACACACATACATATTTCACGCCTGTAATCCTAGCTACTCAGGAGGTTGAGATCTGAGGATCGTGGTTCAAAGCCAGCCCGGGCAGGAAAGTCTATGAGACTCTTATCTCCAATAAACCACTAGAATACAGGAAGCGGCGCTGTGGCTCAAGCAGTAGAGCACTCGCCTTGAGCTGAAGAGCGTAGGGACAGCGCCCAAGCCCTGAGTTCAAGCCTCATGACAGACAAATAAATAAATAAATAAACAAACAAATTATATATATATATATATAAAATAAGTTCTGGATTGCAAAAGAGGATTTTTTTATTGTACTGATCTATAAGACCTTGTCAACAAGTTAAGCAGAAATACACACAAGTGCTACATAAGTTTTTTTCATGACTGAAAACAATGACTCCTGTCTCCTGTTAATGAAGTTTAAAGTACCAGCAGGGAGAGCACTTTTAAATTTTAAATAAGGGTAATTCTGTCTCTTGTGGAACTAACTTTTATAGACAAATCCAATATCCACAGAACAAGCTGAACTAAATATGTAAAATATTCAAAAAATGTTAGAAGTACAAAATATTCTAGATTTGACACTGAAATCCTGGAGCTCTTTAGGGCTCCTCCAAGAAATGATTTCCTCTAAGTCTACCATTTTCCTCTCTAGTTGATTACATCCATACTTACCAAAATGAGCTGCATTATTTTTACATGTTAACAAGTTTCAAATGCTTACCTACAGCCTAAACTTTTCCTTTGAGCTCGCAAACCCCATTTTCAAAATCTTCATTTAGATATCTCATAGGCACCATACATAGATATATGCCAACATACATTGATAGTATTCCCTCCTCCATTCTAATGTTCCCTCTTATTCATTTAGATGTATAAGCCATCCCTCCTTTGCTATCAACCCTCCACTATCAACTTCTTACCTCTCTAATCTAATCACCATTATTGTCAGCACCCTTCACAAGCCTCAATCATCTATGATCCATGACTCACTTCCTTGCAACTACTAATGCAATATACTCATACAACCTATATTAAGTTCCTTCTAAACTACAAATCAGACCATGTCACGCCTACATAAAACCTTAACATTTCCTCATTGCTTTTAGTACACAGGTCAAAACCCTAGAGTCTACATAAGGATTAAATTCATTTGAAGTGGATACATAGTAAGAACTATATAAAATACTAGCTATTGTTAGTCCTTTAGCTTTCCATACTTCTTCAGCCTCAAAAGCTTATCAAAAATTTTTATCCTCTAGCTGGAAAGCTCTTCTCAAAAAGTTTTATCCTCTGGCTGGAAAGCTCTTCCCTATATTAATCAACTCCATTTCCTTAAGTAGTTCATTCATCTTTCAAGAGCACATCAAAGGGTACTCAAAGATGCCTTTCCAAACCCCTCAAATATATCAAGTTCCTGTGGCATACTCTAATAAAACTGTGTACTCGTCTCCCAAAATACTTAACAGTTATAAATAAGCATATCTGTATTTCCTCGATTCTAAGAATGTTAGTGACTGTGACATTTTCAAAACAAAAAGAAATTACTTTATTAAATGTATTCAAAATTTGAGGAACTTGTCCATTGTGTAATTATTTGTTTGGTGGCTATTTCCCCTTCGAAATCTAAGTTCCACAAAGACAATGACTATGTTAATCTTGTTCACTCTGTATCCTTCAAATGTAGCAAAGCACTGCACAAAACAGTAGTTGTTGAGCTAATGAAATTTAAATTTTTTATAAAAAACTATATTCTAAATTGAAAGATGGTATTAATATTCATAATTATTGCTGTTTATTCTTTGTATTTTTAAAAACTCTTATCCTTGTCAAATTTTTATTCTTAATTTATCACAACCTAAAAAATGAACTACTCAGACTAGTGAAATTACTATGGGAATACCATTAGCCCCGACAAACTTATGATTATTGCTTCATAAAGCTTTAATATAAGGGGAAACATCCTTTTAAAATAAGTACAATTCTCTCCTCAGCCTGTTAAAATTTTGATTGTCTTAGATGACTAGAATGGCTATTATCTTCTGAAAAAACAAACTGAAATCCACCAAGTATGAACTAATATATGGACATATGAACAACAAAAAATGGACTGTTAGCTGATGGCTCAAATCTATAATCCTAGCTACTCAAAGGCTAGAATTGATAATCTAGGTTCAAAACCAACTGGGGTAGACAAATCCCAAAGCAAAAAAACCATAACTAGAAGTATGGCTTAAGTGGTAGAACACCAGATCCAAGTGGAAAAAGCTGAGCAAGAACTCAAGGTCCTGAGTTCAAGCCACACATATACACATACCCAAATATGGAATATCATTAAGCTATAAAAAATAATAATTTAAAAGAAAAAAAGAGTACTAGAAGCACATCATGAGGTAGAATAGCTGCCTAGCAAGCATTGTGCCCTAAGTTCAAACCCCAATGCTGGCAAAAGAAGTACTCATGGTACAGCATGGATGACTCTTGAAGTCATTACACTAAGTGAAATAAGCCTCACTTGAAAGATAAATATTGAGCAATATTATTTACATTAAACATCTAGGGTATACTAGATGAAAGTTTACAAGGGACTGAGAGAGGGAACAAGAAGAAGCTATGCTAAATGGCTGGAATTTCTGGGTGAGATAAAATGATTTTTGAACCCAACAGTGATGATGATAACACAACAATATGAATGTAATTAAAGCCAATGAATTATACACTTAAAAAAGATGATCAGGCCGGGTGCCGGTGGCTCACGCCTGTAATCCTAGCTACTCAAGAGGCTGAGATCTGAGGATCGCGGTTCAAAGCCAGCCCGGGCAGGAGAGACCGTGAGACTACTATCTCCAATAAACCACCAGAAAACCGGAAGTGGCGCTCTAGCTCAAGTGGTAGAGCGCTCGCCTTGAGCTGAAGAGCTGAGGGACAGCGCCCAGGCCCAGAGTTCAAGCCTCACGACTGACAAAAAAATAAAAATAAATAAAAAAGATGATCAGGGGCTGGGAAGGTGGCTCAGTGGTAGAGCGCTTGCCTTGCATGCATGAGGCCCTGGGTTCAATTCCTCAGCACCACATA
>NW_012267315.1:2164364-2174413 GCF_000151885.1 Dipodomys ordii
ATTCCTCAGCACCACATAAGCAGAAAAAAAAAGCCAGGAGTGGCACTGTGACTCAAGTGGTAGAGCACTAGCCTTGAGCTGAAGAGCTGAGGGACAGCGCCCAGGTCCAGTGTTCAGGCCCCACGACCAGACCCCCCCCCAAAAAAAAGATGAACAGTTTTATGTCAGACATTCATTCTTTAGATTTAAGATAATTGTCCAAACTCAACATTTCAATGACTTCCATTTGAAGTAATGTGCATAAAACATGTTTATTCCCAATTTCAGCTCTAACACAAAAAGCTGTAATAATGCAGGCTTCAATGAAGACCATTTGCCCTTCAAAAGGTTTGATTTCTTTTCATAGGACTACTCAGCATAAATAATATTCACCAAAGTGACTGTGGTAAGGCAGCATGACTGGCTTTCATTCTTCCTCATCTTACTTCTCTGACAGAGAGGCTAACTGCCTTAATGTCCCCAATTTGACACACCATATATTTATTTTCAGATAATTTTTACTGAAATTCAACGAGTCTTCAAACTGGTCTTTTCACATGCTAGTGTATTTACTGATAATTCTAACACCCACTACCCTTCCAAAAGTTGTGAAACCTTCAGCACTCCTACCAAAGCAGCAGCATGCCTATTACAGATGTGGAGGGTTTCTAAATCCACCCACATTCCAGCCTTCACCAAGCATCCTTCAAATATTTCAACACTGTTTAAAAATGCACTAGAGTTTTGCAAGATGAAAAGAACTCTGGAGATGGATGGTAGTAATGGTTGCACAACATATATACAACTAAATGCCACAGAACAGTATTACTTACTGGTTAAAATAGTAATTTTTTTCTCTAAGCATTTTTATTAGCATATATTTGTTGTACAAAGGGTTTACATTGTGACCTTTACATTTATGTGGATAACATGTTTAATCAATCTCACTCCCTCCACCACTCTCCCTCATTGACCCTTTCTCCATCATAAATAATTTCAAAATGTTTCATTATTCTGTTTTCATACATGCATATAAAGTTCTTCAACCATGTTTACCCTTATTCATCCACTCCATTGGCCCTCTCACATACCTGCCCCTGAACTGGGCCTGTTTTACTTTCCTGTCCTTTTGTTTGTTTATATTAATTCTACAAAGGGGTTTCACAATGATATTTCACAAATTCATATTCTTTTTTATTCTTATAAATCTTCTCATGCTTTTTCCCTGTTATCCCATACTCATATTAACATCCTTCAAAGTTTTTCCTTATACCATTTTCAAACAGAATATATATATATATACATATATATATATATATATATATTTTTTTTTTTTTTTTTTTTTTTTGGTCAGTAGAGGGACTTGTACTCTGGGCTTGGGCGCTGACCCTGTGCTCTTCAGCTCAAGGCAAGCACTCTACCACTTGACCCACAGCGCCACTTCCAGTTTTCTAGTGGTTTACTGGAGATAAGAGTCTCACGGACTTTCCTGCCCAGGCTGGCTTTGAACCTTGATCTCAGATCTCAGCCTCCTGAGTAGCTAGGATTACAGGCGTGAGCCACCGGCACCCGGCCAGAATATATTTTTATATATACATGCTCTATCATTCTTTCTCCTCTCCTCCTTGACCTCCAATCTCTATTATAATCACTTTTTCTTTCTATTTATAGATCTATAGCCTAAGTATATATCGAGATATAAATATAGTTTATATATTGATATATATCTCTAAAGACTGCTTTCTATAGATATATCTATCGATATATAAGTATAAATATATATTGATACATATATATACACACACATACATGAATATAGCTATGTTAGTTCTAGATTCCACAGATTAGCAAAAACATGCATATTTTCCTTTTTGAGCTTGGCTAATCTTGCTAAACATGATAATCTCTAGTTCCATTCATTTTTCTGCAAATTAAATAATTTAATTCTTACGGCTGAGTAATATTCCATGGTACACATACGTCTTATTTTCTTAATTCATTCATAAGATGGCAAATTTTATGTATATCCTACAACAATCTAAAAAATGTGCTCTAATCCATGATTTTGCATGCAAATTATCAAGTTTGTGGAATATATTTATCTTTTGTTTCTTTTCCTTATTCTGTTTGTTTTACCCATACTGGGGCTTGAACTCAAGGCTTCCTACTCTCAGTTTTCTCATGATAGCTGGCACTCTATCATTTGAGCCATACCTCCACCAAAGTCTCTCAAATTTGTCTGCCCAAATTGACTTCAAACCACAATTCTCAGATCTCAGTCTCCTAAATAGTTAGGATTACTGGTGAGCCACCGGCACCCATCTGATTGTTTCCTTTTGAGTTAACTTGAAAAGCATGGAAACCAAACACTCAACAAAAAGCCAAAGAAACACTGTGGTATATTTTGTCCACTTCAAAAAGCAACATGAGGGCTGGGATGTAGCTCTGTGGCAAAGCACTTGCCTAGCAAGTGCAACGTCCTGGGTTCGATCCCCAGTACCAAAAAAGAAAAAGACAAAAAGCAACATGAAGGGGCTGGGAAGGTGGCTCAGTGGTAGAGCGCTTGCCTTGCATGCCTGAGGCCCTGGGTTCGATTCCTCAGCACCACATAAGCAGAAAAAGCCGAAGTGGCACTATGGCTCAAGTGGTAGAGCGCTAGCCTTGAGCTGAAGAGCCCAGGGACAACACCCAGGCCCAGAGTTCAGGCCCCCACAACCGGCAAAAAAAAGAACATGAAGTAAGGAAAGACCAAAAAATTCTTGAGAATTAACTAAAGAAAAAAGTTTTTATATATTAAGCTGTTTGTCATCTTCATCATTACAGGAGGTTTTGTCCATTTTTGTTTCTGACATAAAGCAGTATGTTTTGGCAAAAATGATGGCCCCACAATGAATGCCTACCATACAGTGAGTGAACAGTATATGGTTTGACTCTGAGTAGACTCCTGTATTGAAGGCTTGGCTAACACATAACAACTGGGTTTTGCAAAGTGATTTGATTCTGAGGGTATGAATTTAATCAACAGATTACTCGTTAACAGATCTGTAATATGATGGCATTACTGGAAAGTGGCAGAGGCTAGGTGGTATGGTCTAGTCAAGAGGAGTGGATCACAGAAGCTACACCCTGGAAAGATACAGTTTGTCACTGGCCCCATCCTCACTCTGGCTTCGTGGCTGCCACCAAGGTAAATAGCTTCCCTCAGCCATGCTCTTCATCCATAAAGTTCTGCCTTGCCATGGGCCTAAAAGGAATGAAGCCTGACAACACTAAGATTTCTGAAATCATGAGCCAAAATTCTTTCTCTTTTAAATTGTTTCTCCTAAGTATTTATCAAGTATTTATTATTATCAAGAAAACATTAACTAACCCACCAGATGGTATGTGAATGGTTAAAAAACATTAAAGAAAAGAGAAGGAATCAGAAGGAATAATTAAAATTACTGAACTTATTTTCTCTAATGTTTTAAAACTATTGATTCACACTAGGCACATATCATATAACAAAATCTTAACAATAAAAATCAGCCCTTTCAAGTTTCAAATAAAAGTTGAGCTTTTCTGAGTTTGTTATGAAAGTTAGTATGCTTACTCAAACTCTGAAAATAAAAATAAAAATTAGAAATATTGGCTTTTCATATCATTGTTATAATTGTTTTGTTATTGTATAGCTTCTAGTATACTAATGCTAGAACTGATTAGTTCTAGCTAGAACTAATGCTGCTAACATAACTAATTAAACATAGTTATACTACAACTAACTAGTTAGTAATAAACAGGGAGGAAACATAGCATAGTAGTTACAAATGGGGGGAAATAACCTGTAACTATAAAAAACTATCCATAGACAAGCACTGATACCCAATCTCGGGGGAAGGAGAGGACAGCAAAAAACTACTGCTCAATCAGTAAAAGTGCCTGTCTTGAAAGCATGAGGCCTGAATTCAAACTCCAGTACCACCAAAACAAAAAAAGAGTCGGGCGCCGGTGGCTCACGCCTGTAATCCTAGCTACTCCGGAGGCTGAGATCTGAGGAGCACAGTTCAGCCAGCTCAGGCAGAAAAGTCTGCGAAACTCTCATCTCCAATAAACGACCAGAAAACCAGAAGTGGCGCTATAGCTCAAGTGGTAGAGTGCTAGCCTTGAGCTGAAGAGTTGAGGGACAGTGTCCAGGCCCAGAGTTCAAACCCTACAACCGACAAAAAAAAAGAAAAAGTGAAATCTAACAATAATCAGGCACTAGTGGCTGAGATTTGGAGGAAGGCAGTTCAAGGCAAGGTCAGGAAGAAAAATTTTCAAGACCCTTTCTCAACAGAGAGCTGGATGCAGTGGCACATACCTGTTATTCTAGTTATGACAGAAGGGGATCACACCCAGACACACACCCCAGGTAGGAATCAAACCCTATCTCAAAAACAACCAGCAAGGCTGGGAAGGTGGCTCAGTGGTAGAGTGCTTGCCTTGCATGCATGAGGCCCTGAGTTCATTCCTCAGCACCACATAAGCAGAAAAAATTTAAAAAAAAGCCAGAAGTGCTGCTGTGGCTCAAGTGGCAGAGTGCTAGCTGAAGAGCTGAGGGACAGCACCCAGGCCCAGAGTTCAGGCCCCATGACCGGACCCAAAAAAACAAACAAAAAACAGCAAAAATATGGGTGGAGGCATGAATCAGCAGCAAAAGTTCCTGCCTTGCAAGTGTGAGGCCTCAAATTTACCATCCAGGATAGGATCATCTATATATTTTGATTTATGATTCCCAAACCTGACTGGCCACCAAAATTCCAGGAAAGAATCAGAAAGAAAGAGTGAAAGAAGGAAATTTAATTTTCTGAGCTCAGTCTAGATTCAGTTATGCAAATATGGAATAAGATCTCAGAATTTGTATATTGATTGAGATCCCTGAGAGATTTTGGTGTTTGAGAACAATTTATATTAAAAAACTGGGTTTTTAAGCTTGGTGCTGGTGACTTAAGCCTAGAATCCTAGCTTAGGAGCTAGAGTAGGGGGATTGCGATTAGAGATTAACCCAGGCATAAAGTTTGCAATATTCCCCAGTAGAGCTATGCCTCAAATATTAAAGCACTAGCCTTAACAAAAAAGACTCAAGGTCAGCACTAAGGCCCCAAGTTCAAGCCCAGTGCCAGAATACACACACACACACACACACATATACACACACACACACACACAGGTTTGCAATATCCCATCTCAACTAATAGTTGGACATGACAGCACACATTTGTCATCTTAGCTACATGTGAAACATAAATAGGGGACACCACAGTCCAGGCCAGCCTGGGCAAAAAGCAAGACCCTAACTCAAAAATAAGCAGAGCAAAGAGTTAAAGGCATGGCTCAAGAGCTAAAGCACCTACCTAGGAAATGCAAAGCTCTGAGTCCAAATCCAAGCACGAAAGGAAGGAAGAAGGAAAGAAAGAAGGAAAGAAGGAAGGAAGGAAGGAAGGAAGGAAGGAAGGAAGGAAGGAAGGAAGGAAGGAAGGAAGGAAGGGAGAAAAAGAAAAGAAAAAACTTATTTTAGAAAAGATCTAGTTTTAAAAAAAAAAGAAAGAAAAGAAAAGATCTAGTTAGGGGCTGGGAAAATGGCTCAGTGGAACAGTGCTTGCCTTGCATGCATGAGGCCCTGGGTTCAATTCCTCAGCACCACAAAAGCAGAAAAAGCCGGAAGTAGTGCTGTAACTCAAGTGGTAGAGCACTAGCCTTCAGCTGAAGAGCTGAGGGATAGCGCCAAAGCCCTGAGTTCAGGTCCCATGACCAACAAAAAATTAAAAAGGAAAGAAAGAAAAGAAAAGATCTAGTTACCTTTCCACCACCTCTTTCTATTTCTACTTTCTGGTTTTTGTTTTGACACAGGTTGTAACCCAGGTTGTCCTCAAACTCAAAATCTCCTCCCTTAGCCTCCAAAGTATGTGCCTCATACCCATCTTCCATGTTTACTTTTTAATAAGCAATAAACAGTCTGCTGTAAACCTAACTGTAGAGACCCACTTGCATTACCACCCTTTAATCATCAAATAAGCTTGTGAGGTAGGGAGATTTACAGATATAGATACTGAAATCCAGAAAAATCACTTAACAAAATTACTCTACTAGTAACTAGCAGAGCTGTAATTCAAATCATACTTGTTTGTCTCCAGAGTCCAAAGGGTCTGGAAGCAGTATGGCAAAGTGGGATAAAAATAGTCTTAGCCAGGTGCTGGTGGCTCACACTATAATCCTATCTACTCAGGAATTTGAGATAAGAGGACCATGGTTCAAAGCCAGAAGGGTCTTAAGAAAGTCTGTGAGACTCTTATCTCTAACTAACCACCAGAAAACCAGATGTAGAGCTGTGGATCAAAGTGGTAGAGATCTAGCCTTGAGCAAAAAGTGTTCAGGGACAGTACTCCCAGACAGAGTTCAAACATTATGACTGACAAAAAAAAAAAAAAGTGGAGCTGTAGCTCAAGTGATAGAACACTAGCCTTGAGAAAAAAAAATTCAGAGACAGCCCCCAGGCCCTAAGTTGAAGCACCAAAACTGGCACCAAAAAAAATATGTGTGTGTGTGTGTGTGTGTCTGTGTGTGTCTGTGTCTGTGTCTGTGTGAGTGTGTGTGTATCTCAAAAATGGCTGACTTTGAGTCTGGGTTCTGATACCTTGTAGATAAATATGCCTTAGCTTCATTTGTTCTTTCTCAACTGTACATAAGGTTAATAATATCTGCTCTACCTAACTCAAGATTCTTGTTAGAATGAAGATGGAAAAAATCATGAAAAATTACCAAAAAGCAAACTATTGGAGGACTTGAGTTATAGAAGACTGAGTGTTTAAACAGTGTGACATAATAAGCAGTTGAATGCACATTCTCTAGAGCCAGACTTTATGTGTTTGAACCCAAGCTTTGATACTTCCTCATTAAGTAACCTAGGGGAAGTTGTCTGTGTAACAGTTGCTTCATCTGTGAGATGGAGATAATAATAAAATAAATCTCAGAATTTTACAAGACTAAATTACCTTAGGTAAAATGTTTAGAACAATAGGCTGGAGAGATAGCTCAGTATCAAAAGAGTTCTTGCTTAGCATGCACAAGTAAATACTCAATGAAGCAGCAGGTCGGAATCCTATCCAGTTTTGTAAAAGAAGCATTATATTAAAAGGGGGAAGAACTACATACTTAATGACAATACAAAAAGAGCCTAGGAGATGCTAGCATTTTTTTTCCTCAAAAAAAAAAAAATCTGGGCTCAACGGCCCAGAGTTCAGGCCCCACGACCGGAGCCAAAAAAAAATCTGGTGCTACAGTGCCCAGAACTAGAATTCAAGCTCCATGACCGACAACAACAACAACAAAAAAAATGTGGTGGCTCACAACTATAATCCTAGCTAATCAAGAGGTTAAGACATGAGGTTCTAGATTTGAAGTAAGCCTGGGGAAGACAAATCCTCATCTCTAATTACACAACAAAAAATCAGAACTGGTAATACTATTCAAGTGGTAAAGTGCCAGCAAGGAACAAAAGAGCCATGAGCAAAGTCAGGCTGAACAAAGTAAGACTGTCAATATTTACACAGATCCTCAGGGGACTTCAAATCATAAAATGACCGTTTTTGCAATATAGTTTATTGTATCTCCAACATTCTAATTATCTTACACCTAAATTTTGAAGAGGAATTAGACATTTCAGTACATATGAACAATACTTGAACTGAATGGACAAAAATGTAATGCAAATTAATTTCAGCTTAGTTCAATACTTATCTAACTATGTATTTTATTTTAACACAGTATGAAAGAGGTCAGCCCTAGCATCTGGTTCACAGTAAGCATTCTAAAGCTAGCTCAAAATGTATAAATACCTATCTCTGCCACTCCCACATTTATATGATAATCTCACTGTACAATGATAGGGAGTTTACCAGACATACCTCTCTGGCAATGTTACTCAAAGCTTCATCTTCTGCA
Source organism: Dipodomys ordii (assembly GCF_000151885.1). Taxonomy (NCBI): domain Eukaryota; kingdom Metazoa; phylum Chordata; class Mammalia; order Rodentia; family Heteromyidae; genus Dipodomys; species Dipodomys ordii. The sequence goes on from NW_012267315.1 coordinate 2,172,303, forward strand.
GAAAATCGATCTTTCATGGGTGTTCTTTTCCTTCCAGAACCAGGAGTCCCCATCTTGTATTCTTAACAGTCTTTTACCTCTGAAAATGATTTCACTCTGTGTTCAGCCCTGAAATGAAAAGAAATACTGTAATTTAGAATGTTTCTCTTTTTGGCTTTTTTTGTGTGTACTCACAATGGGGCTTAAACTCGGGGCTTGAGAGCTGAACCTGAGCTTTTGTGCTCTAGGCCACTGCTCTACCACTAAAGTCACAGCTCCATTTCTGGGTATTTCAGAGGTTAACTAGAGATGTAAGTATCTCATGGGCTTTCCTATCTAGGCTAGCTTCAAATTATGATCCTCAGATCTCAGCCTCCTGAGTAGGAAGGATTATAGGTGCCCAGCTGTTTTTGTAGCATTTTAAGGCTTTTTTATACATTCACCTATATTTTTCCTTAGAGAAATTAGTGACCAAATATCATTTCCCACTATCAAATTTTCCAGTAAATTTTTGAATATTGTCAGGCACTGGTGGCTCATGCCTCTAATCCTACCTACTCAGGAGGCTGGGATCTGATGATCATGGCTCAAAGCCAGCCTGGGCAGAAAAGACCCCAAGAGACTCTTACCTCTAATTAACCATTCAAAAAACTGGAAGTGGAGCTATGGTTCAAAGTGGGAAAGCACTAGCCTTGAGCAAAAGAGCTCAGCACTTAAGCCCTGATTTCTAGCCCTACAACCAACAACAACAACAACAAAATTAATATTTAACTACAATAATTAGTACGCCTCCTAAAAACTTCATTATTTCATCCACAGCAATCTATGAGTATATTAGCCTTAGAAAACAGAAGTTAGCAGTTATTGCAGTCAATAACTAAAATTAATAGTTATTTCTAAAATCTATTTCAATTTGAGTGAAAGAATCACCAAAAAGTTACTTAGCCTAAAGTTTTAGAAAAACATATTCATTTTTTAATACTGAGCTTTAAAATTAAACATGCTAATTGATTTTTAGTGTCATCTTAAAAAAACTATTCTACAAAGGCTCCAGTGACTGTAATCCTAACTGCTCAGGAAGCTGACATCTGAGAATCTCAGTTTGAAGCCAGCTCTAGCAGAAAGTCTGTAAGACTTTTTTTTTTAACCAGTTGTGGGGCCTGAACTCTGGGCCTGGGCGCGGTCCCTTAGCTCTTCAGCTCAAGGCTAGAGCTCTCCCACTTGAGCCACTGTGCTACTTCCGGCTTTTTCTGCTTATGTGGTGGTGCTGAAGAATTGAAACCAGGACCTCCTGCGTGTAAAGCAAGCACTCTACCATTGAGCCACCTTCCCAGCCCCTCTGTAAGACTCTTGTCTCCAATAAACTATCAAAATGCTAAAAGTGAAACTGTGGCTCAAATGGTAGAGTGCTAGCCTTAAGCAAAAAAAGCTCAGGAACAGTGGCTAGGACAAGCAACAAAATAAATAAATCACAACCACATAAAAAAAAAACAAATAAAAGTTTGTTATTCAATGCCTAATAATAACCAATCATGTCTATGTAATAAATATGAGTGCCTGCTATTACCAGATAGAGGGATGAACAAAAGTGATTTAATCAAATGATTAAGAACATATCTGTAAGCCAGCACTGGTGGCTCACACCTGTAAGCCTCGATACTCAGGAGGCTGAGAGCTGAGGATCACAGTTAAAGGCCAGCCCGGGCAAGAAAGTCTGTGAGACTCTTGTCTCCAATTAACCACCAGAAAACCAGAGGTGGCACTTTGGTTCAAGTGGTAGAATGCTAGCCTTGAGCTGAAGGACAGCACCCAGGACCAGAGTTCAAGCCCCATGACCACCACCAACAACAACAAAAAAGAACATCTCTGTGTGGATCTATTACAATAATTACTATTTTATCAAAATGATACATTTTTATAAAAGAGGACAAACTCGTTTGTGACGATAAAACAAAGAGGATCATAAAAGATGTGACAACAAGCCGGGCACTGGTGGCTCACGTCTGTAATCCTAGCTACTCAGAAGGCTGAGATCTGAGGATCGCAGTTCAAGCCAGCCCAGGCAGGAGAGACCGTGAGACTCCTATCTCCAATAAACCACCAGAAAACCGGAAGTGGCGCTCTAGCTCAAG
>NW_012267315.1:2175388-2182348 GCF_000151885.1 Dipodomys ordii
CAGCACCACATAAGCAAAAAGAAAAAAGCCGGAAGTGGCGCTGTGGCTCAAGTGGTAGAGCACTAGCCTTGAGCTGAAGAGCTGAGGGACAACACCCAGACCTACAGTTCAGGCCCCATGACTGGCAAAAAAAAAAAGTCTCACAGACATTCATGCCTGGGCTGGCTTAGAACAACGTTCCTCAGAATGCAGCCTCCCAAGTAGCTAGGATCACAGACGTGAGCTACTAGCACCCAAAAAACAATACAGTGCTTTTAAAATAATTATTTGCACTCTATAGGCAGTCATTTTTTTCAATATTAGAAAAAATTTCCAGTTTCTAGGTAATCTATTTTCTAGTAACCAGAACATTTTCTAGCAGTGCCAGGAGAAACTTAAAGCATATAAGATTCCTAGCACCGCCAAATGAAAACCAGTTTTCAACAAAATAACAAAAAGCAAAGACAGAGACACTCAAAGGCAACACTGAATAGATTATTCCCAGTTTCTGGTCATAAAGGACTTATAGTAAGTTTCTGCCTCATAGAGGTTTCCTCACCAATATGTTCTTCAGGAATATCTTACTCTCTCTTATCTATTCCTTAATAGAAACAATCAAGAGCTAAACTGTACATGAACTGACGAAAACATAACTGCCTGCATTCTGAAAGTGGCCAAGCCCAACACTGGCATAACTAAGTAATAAATCCAATCACTTCAAAAGGGGGGAAAACCGCCTGTATTTTTTTCATCAAGTCCAAAAGCTCAGTAACAAGCTAATTTTTCCAGATGTTTTTGTTATTAATTGCCTACTTAAGAAAAAACAGGAAGTACTTTCAGGATTGTATGGAACATAAATAAGCCTTCTATAATATATACAAACATATACACACACACACACACACACACACACACACACACACACACGGCATTCTCTTCTACAATGAGCTCCTCATATGGTATATAAGCCCTTTCCACATTGAAAGTGACATCACCATACTGTTCACTTTTGTAAGAACTGAATGTGCATGTAGTTATCAGTATGTCATATTCTAAATATAACACACGTACTTCTTTGCTTATCCTGAACTCTGACAGACACAGGTCCTTTATATCATGGAGAGTCCAAAATACTGTGTTTTTGCATTAAAGCTGTTAATATAGTTAATGCTGGTCTATATAATAAACATTTGATAAGTACTCATAAACAAATCCCAGCATCTAGAATGGCACCTAACTATAGGCTTAATGTGACCGAAGTTGTCATCACTGGGCAAAATTTAAAGTGAAAAGATTTTAGTTCAATTAATTACATATATCTTGCTGTGTTGCCCTTCCCACAAGCCTTAGTTTTTTCATCTATGGAGAAGTAACATCGTCTTACTTATTGAACCCAGGATTTTGGCAAGCTAAGGAAAGCAAGGGCTTATCACTGAGCTACATGCCTAGTCCTTTCTTTCTTTCCTTTCTCTTTCCTTCTATTTTAGAGCCATTTATACCACCATGCCCAGAAGAAGAAAAAAAATGGGGGGTGGACACATTTACTGCGATTTAAATCAGAGCCAAATTTGAGCTATATTTCTTATTGTTTTAGGGGTTTATTTAGGTAGGATTCTGCACTCTTACTGGATGACCTTGAACCACGCATCTTCTACTTTTGCCTCCAATTTGATTTTTTGAGATAACATCTTGCTAACCTATTTTTTAACCAGACTGGCCTTGAATCATGACCCTTTAGTCTCTACCTTTCAAGTAGCTGGGATTATAGTTACATACCATCATAACCGACCCCAGAAACAATTTAATGTTTTTTAACTAAACAAACATATCTTCAGATTACTTCCTTCTACGTGTACAGCATGTTATCACTAGACATGCTGAGAATTTTTACTGAAGCCTGAAACAATCTGGAAAAAATTAAAATGTTTTTGATGATGATCATCTTACTATAAAGGATTTACATAATAAATACAAAAACAGAAAGCAAAGATTTAGAGCTGGAGGTATGGTATATGGGTAGAGTGGATGTTTAGCCACCACATTCAAGAAATTGAGTACAAACTCCAGTAATGCTCTCTCCTCTGAAAAAAAAAGGGGGGGGGGTAATCTATAAACTATTTATGGCATTCAAAGAAAATACAAATAAATAAACAAGTTTAGAGACTGTAATCTAACCATGGTTTTCAGTCCTCTCAAGAGAACACAACTGACTCTGAAGGAAAAACAGTTCAAAGAAATCTGTCTAAAATGTGAATTTTTCCCCAAAGAAAAAAGTTATCTACATAAACATTAAACTCTACTCAATGATGTGCATGCTGAAACACTTAAGGCAGGAATTACTGATACTTGCTACTAAAAATGCAGTAACCAGTTGGGTGCTGGTGGCTCACACTTATACTACTAGCTACTCACAAGGCTGAGATATCTGAAGGTTAAAGTTTGAAGCCAGCCCAGAATGGAAAGTCCATGAGACTCTTTATCTCCAATTAATTACCAGAAAACCAGAAGTGGTGCTGTGGCTCAAAGTAGTAGAGTGCTAACCTTGAGAAAAAAGGTCACAGACAGTGCCCAGGCCCAATTTCAAGTCCACAACTGACCCCCTCCCCCCACAAAAAAAAAAGCTTAAAAATGCAGTAACAATTATACCTGTAATCCTATTAATTGACTGAGATCTCAGGATTGTGGTTCAAAGCCAGCCCAAACAAGAAAGTCCATGAGACTCATACTTCCAATTAACAGCAAAAAGGCAAATGGAGCTGTGGCTCAAAGTAATAAAGCACTAGCCTTAAGCACAAAAGCTCGGGGACAGTGCCTAGGTTCTGAGTTCAAGTACCAGGACTAGCACCAAAAAACAACAATAATAACAAAAATAAAAACACAAGAAAGCAACAAGGCGAGTGCCAGTAGCACATGCAAGTAATCTCAGGGGTCTGAGATCTGAGGCTGAAGTTAAAAGCCAGTCCACTCAGGAAAGTCTCTGAGACTCTTCAATTAACTACCAAAAATTCCAAGTGAGCCAGGCACCAGTGGCTTACGCCTATAATCCCAGATACTCAGGAGACTGAGACCTGAAGCCCGCCTGGGCAGGTAAGTCCTTAAGATTCTTATTTCCAGCTAACCACCAGAGAAATCAAAAGTGGCTCAAAATGGTAGTGCACTAACCTTGAGCAAAAGAACTCAGGGACAGTGCCAGGCCCTGAGTTCAAGCTCCATGATGGACCACCTACTCCCCACCCCCACCAAAAAAAAAGGCAATTAATGAAGATAAAATTCCATGTGGATTCTAGAAGGTTCACAGGTGTTCACAATAGTACATCTCTTTAAATGTTTTTATATATTTGAAAGCTTCATTTAATAAAATTTTCTTTATGTTTGAAAGCTTGTATATGAGGAAAAGTAACAATATGAAAAACATAGATGAGTAGATGAACAAAGGCATAGGAATTGTAATTACAAAACCTCAATACTAAAAAAAAAAAAAAAAACTCAATACTAAAAAAAAAAAAACAGGCTGAGGATGCAGCTCAATGGTAGAATGCTTGCCTAGCACTGTTTAAAGCCCTAGGTTTGATCCCTAACACCATAAAAATGCATACATACATACATACATACATACACACACAAATAATCACACACAACTAAGACATGTAATTTATATATACATTCAAATATTGTGGGCAAAAGAAAGAATGGCCCAAATCTGAGTCAAAATGGAAAAGGAGCTAGGTGCCAATGGATCACACCTGTAATCCTAGCTACTCAGGAGGTTGAGATCTGAGGATCACAATTCAAAGCCAGCCCATGAGACTCTTATCTCCAATAAACCACTAGAAATCCAGAAGTGGCGCTGTGGCTCAAGCTGCTCAAGCGGTAGTGCACTCTCCTTGAGCTGAAGAGCTAAGGGATAGCAACCAAGCCCCATGACCGACCAAAAACAAAAAAAAAAAAAAGGAAAAGAAGTGAAAAGGGAAAAAGAATAGCTTATACCTGAAGACATCAACTCTGCAAATGAGACTATTACATAAAATGGATGAATCGTTCTTTTTTTTAAACCTACCAAAAAGAACACAAGAAGTGACATAAACTCTAAAATGAAAAAGAAAATGTATGAGACAAAACTGCAGGTCTTTGAAAGGTAGACACAAAACACTTATTGAAAAATGTTAAAACCTATAATGTCTATTAACCAACTCATACTGTATGAAGTATAATGCCTATAAAAGATATTACTACATTATCATCCTTCTACTTCCACATTATTATCCTAAAAACTGATAAAACTTTTTTTTTTTTTTTAACTCTGGGCCTGGGCACTGTCCCTCAGCTCTTCAGCTCAAGGCGAGCACTCTACCACTTGAGCTACACCGCCACTTCTGGTTTTCTGGTGGTTTATTGGAGATAGGAGTCTCAAGGTCTTTCCTGCCTGGGCTGGCTTTGAACCGCGATCCTCAGATCTCAGCCTCCTGAGTAGCTAGGATTACAGGCGTGAGCCACCAGCGCCCGGCTTGATAAAACTTTTTAAAGTCTCATATTGCCAGGTACTAGGGATTCACACCTATAGTTCTAGCTACTCAGGAGGCTGACATCTGAGGATAGCAGTTCAAAGCAGCCTAGGCAGACAAATCTGAGACTCTTCTCTCCAATTAACTAGCAGGAAGGAAAAAAAAAAAACAACTAGATATGGAGGTGTGGTGCAAGAGCCTTGAGCAAAAAAGCCAAGCAAGAGCACAAGGCTCTGAGTTCAAGACCCAGTACCAACACAAAAACAAAACCTCATATTTTGAACATACTATTCTAATATACCCAGAACAACTGATCATCTTTCCATTTCCTTTCTTCATGAGATGGTATGCCAATGTTTGTAGTTCCCTCCTTGCTAACTAAATTATTTCATAAATGAACACTAAGGAGCTCTATGAGATTATTTATTTACATTTTTAAGCTTTTGGCAGTACTGGGGTTTGAACTCACACTTAACAGGCAAGAGCTCTACCACTGAGTTGTGCCTTCAGCCCTTTTTAGAGCTGGTTATTTTTGAAACAGGGCTGACTTGCTGCCTTAGCATGCAACTAGACCTTGATCTACCAAAACAGCTGGAATAAACCAAACATGCACCACCAGATTTGAAGCCAGTTGGGGCAGTAAAGTCTACAAGACTCTTATCCCCAATTAACCACCAAAAGCAAAGTGGACCTGTGGCTCAAGTGGTTGAGCACTAGCACTGAGCAAAAAGAAGCTCAGGGACAGCATACAGGCTCTGAGTTCAAATCCCAGTACCAGCGCACACACACCAGCGCACACGCGCGCGCACACACACACACACACACACACGTGCGCACACACACACACACACACACAAAGAATGGTAGGCTTATAAACATTCGGATTACAGAATTCAGGAATTCTACTCCAAAGAATAAACTCAGGAAAAATGAAAACTTATGTCCATACTAAAATCTGTACATGAATGTTCCCAGCAGCATTACTCAAAACAGCCAAAAGTACAAACAATCCAAATGTCCACAAACTGATGAGCAAATAAACAGACGTACTATATCTAGACAAAGGAATATACATTCAGCCAAAAAAGAAGTAATACAGTAACTCATGTTATAAAGATAAACCTTGAAAATATTATGTTAACAAAATAGAGCCAGAAACAAAGGATACATATCATGCAATTACATTTATGTGAAATATTCATAGAGACAGAAAAGTGAATTAGTGCTTTCCAGCGGCTAGGAAGGGAGAGGAAAAGGGTAAAAAACGTTGAGGTTTCTTCGGGAACAATAAGAATGTTCTGGAATTAGATAGTGGTATTGGATGCACAACTTTGTGAATATACTAAAAGCCATATTAGTAATTGTGACTTAAAAGGAGTAAATTTCATGGTAGGTAAATTCTACCTCAAGTCTTAAAAAGTAATTTTTTTTGGGGGGGTCCGGTCATGGGGCCTGAACTCTGGGCCTGGATGCTGTCCCTCAGCTCTTCAGCTCAAGGCTAGCACCCTACCAGTTGAGCCACAGCACTACTTCCAGCTTTTTTCTTTTTGCTTATGTGGTGCTGAGGAATCGAACCCAGGGCCTCAGACATGCAAGGCAAGCACTCTACCACTGAGCCACCTTCCCAGCCCCCTTAAAAAGTAATTTTAAGGAACTCAGAAAAGTTGAAATACCATAGAACACAAAAAACAAAGAGGAGCTATGAGCAGAGTACTTGCCAAGCATGTACAAGTCAATTTTGCAGAAGAAACAAAAATATAGATGGAAATAAGACAGAAAGATAAGTATAAAAGTTATCAGTCTAGAAGGATCAAGACTGGGTAAAGATTCAATAACTAAAAAAAAAGAAATCCAGGGCAAGGTACAATGGCACATGGCTATAATCCCAGAACTCAGGAGTCTGGTGAAGCAAGAGAATTCCAAGTTTGAAGCTGGCCTTGGTTACCCAGGACCCTGTCTCAAAATGAGGAAGGTATAAGAAAGGTGAGAGAAGAAAAGGAAATCCAAATAACTTCTTGATAAAGAAAACCAGGCACCAGTGGCTCACACCTATAATCCTAGCTACTTAGGAGGCTGAGATCTGAGGATCACGGTTCAAAGCCAGCCCGGGCAGGAAAGTTCGTGAGACTCTTATCTCCAATAAACTACTAGAAAACCAGAAATGGCACAGTGGCTCAATCGGTAGAGCACTCACCTTGAGCTGAAGAACGCAGGGATAGTGCCCAGACCCTGAGTTCAAGCCCCACGACCGACAAAAAAAAAAAGAAATCTTAATTTAAAGAAATGAATTGCTGGACTGAATAGGCACAAAGTATTCAACAAAACTCTTGAGTTCACACCAAGCTATATCATACTGAGTTAACACAATGAATTTCAAACACTGGGAACAAAGAGGATTTTCCAAAAGTGAGAAAGTTAAGTCACATAAAAGAATTTACAGGGGCTGGGAAGGTGGCTCAGTGGTAGAGTGCTTGCCTTG
>NW_012267315.1:2185942-2220091 GCF_000151885.1 Dipodomys ordii
CCGGCTTTTTTCTTTTTGCTTATGTGGTGCTGAGGAATCGAACCCAGGGCCTCAGGCATCAAGGCAAGTGCTCTACCACTGAGCCACCTTCCCAGCCCTCCCAAGCACTTTCATGTAACCAGAACACAGTATCAATATTGGCACAATCCTATGATACTCCTTGTTGGCATTTTCAAAAAAAAAACAAAACAAAAACAACTTTCCTTCTAAGTTTGCCTTAACTATCCTGCTAAAGGAAAACAAAAGCCTCAATGTTAAACAAATAAGACGACCTGGATGCCAGGATATAAACACACTAAACAGATTTTTTTTTCTTCTAAAAACTTAATTTTCTGAAGGCAAATGGTCTTTATAAATTCCTTCTTCTGTGGCTGCCACTTTCCCTAAACCACAGAGCTTCCTGACTTCCAGCAGGGCCAGGCCAGATTATGGTTATGTGGTAGATTTTGTAAGGCAAGCTTCTGACACGGCCTCAAAATAGATCGTGGGCACCAGCCAGGGAAACTGCCACTCACAGTTACAGCTTCATCATACTTGAGCCTGTCAGCATTTATTTTTTCTAGTCTCTCATTTCAAAAGAAAGAAGAATCCCAAACCTCCTCTCGGCCACGATGAATCTCTGTAACATCAAAATTAAAATTTAGTGGCTCATGCTCATAGCACTATGTGCTATATAGCCCAAACTGGCCTTGAATTCTCTATCCTAATGCCTCCCAAGTACTGGGATTACAGCTATATACCTCCACATCCAACTCACAATATTTTTAATAAAAAGATGAATAGACAGACAAAAAAATAAGTGGGGACGTGGGGACACAATGGCTTACATTTGCAATCCTAGCTGGATGGGAAGGTAAAATTGGGAGGATTGTGGTTTGGGGCCAGTTCAGACAGAAACTTGTCATCTCAACCAATAAAAATATGGTGTGGTGGTACAAACCTGTCATTTTAGCTACACAAGATGTAAAAATGCGAGGATCAAGGTCTAAACTGGCCCAGGCAAAAAGGAGATCCCTACTTGGAAAAAAAACTAAGGCAATTAAGCTGAGAAGGAGTAGCTCAAATGAGAGAGCACCTGGCTAGGAGGCACAGGCTGAGGTCAAAGCCAGTATTATAAACAAACAAACAAATAAATAAATAAATAGAATTTATTGTTATATAAGCCTAAGAAAGTTAGCTTCTATTATAAAATAAAGTTCTTTATAGAACTGAAATAAATCTTTATAGTTATGTCAACTTATATTCCATCTGAGTCACATATTCAAAAACCAACTCCAGGCTGGTCATTGGTGGCTCATGCCTATAATCCTAGCTATTCAGGAGGCTGAGAAAGTAGCCCAAGCAGGAAAGTCTATGACCCTCTTATCTCCAATTAAGCACCACAAAAGCTGCAAGTGGAGCTGTGACTCAAGTGGTAGAGTGCTAGCTTTAAGCAAAAAAAGGTCAAGGACAGCCCCTAGGCCCTGAGTCAAGCCCCAGGACCAGTGCATACACACATACAGACACACAGACACACACACACACACTCCATATACATTCTTAAAAACTACTGCAGACAAGTTTTGTATTCAATGCAAACAGCATTTGCAGAAAGCTGGAAATAATCTAAATGTCTGTTAATACAGAATGGTAGATCATGAAAAATAAATATTCTACACCAGGTAGAATATCCAGAATGTTAAAAAAAAAAAAACACTAATAATAGAAATATCTCTCAGAGGCTCAAGCCTGTAATCCTAGGTACTTTGGAGGCTGAGATCTAAAGATAGCCAAGGCAAAAAGTTGAGGAGACTCCAATTAACTAGCAACTCCAGCTAGGCTACTGTCTAAGTAGTAGCATCTAGGCTGGAGGCATTGCTAAAGTGATACAGGCCAGCCCAGAACAAATAAGTCAACCTAACACTCAACATACTGAGTTCAAATCCTAGAACCAACAATAACAACAAAAAAGAATGAGCCGGGCACCGGTGGCGCACGCCTGTAATCCTAGCTACCCAGGAGGCAGAGATCTGAGAATCGAGGTTCAAAGCCAGACCGCGCAGCCAAGTCCGTGAGACTCTTATCTCCAATAAACCAATAGAAAACCAGAAGAGGCGCTGTGGTTCAGGCGGTAGAGCACTCGCCTTGAGCTGAAGAGCTGAGGGACAGCACCTAGGCCCAGAGTTCAGCCCCCATGACCAACAAAAAAAAAAAATTTACAAAAATGCTGGAAACAGAAGTAATTCTGAAAACAGAAAGAAAACTCATGAAGGAAAATTATTGATAACTTTTAAGTGACCTATGCCCAATCAACCATTCCATTTTCATACTTGACAACTAAAACCATTTCAAGGCATAAAGGCCTCAAAATTTTATCAATTTTATAACTTTTGTCAATACACTAACAGAAGACATGCTTCATCAAATAAAGGGGAAAAAAATCAAAGGAGAGAGGAACTGAGCATACAAAAACTAAGTCTAACACAAAAAGGGGGCAAAGTAGTTCCCAGCAAGCTGCTGATTTCCAAGACTGTGAGAGGGATATAGGTTTGAAGCTGTAAATTATAATTCAAGACATAATGGAAAAACATTTTGCTGTTGCCAAAATCCCCAAGCCTTTGGGACTTTCTTTCATGAGATGTGCTTGTTCAGGTTTCAATCTGAATTTACCCAAACTTGGGCAGAGACTGACTTATAGTTCACCAAGATGTTCCCCTTTTCTGTCTAAACCACATAGCTATTCTATATTCACATCCTTCCTTGCAGTTAAGTGCGGCCATCTCACTAGAGTCCTGATCATAAGAATGTGGGCAAAAGTGGTCATCACATCTTCCAACTATCTACCACACTCTCTCTGTACCCTAACATCTACCAGCTATACACAAAGGACTCAGTGAAAGACTGAGTATTCAGGGGCTGACAGAATCACTAGATGAAAGAAACTGGAGTCCTGTGGAACAGACCAGTCTCCATCACTGCTTTCCAATTCACAGCAGACATGAATGTGAGGGGTAAAAAAAAACAACACTTCACTTGTATTAAACTACTGAGATGTAGGAATTCTTTTATAATAGCCTAGGCTGGGGATGTAGCTCAACAGTACAGTACTTGCCTAGCATACACATACCCAGGGTTCAATCTCCAAGCATCACAAAAATAAAAATAAATGTATGTATGATATAGAAACAAATACAAAGCAATCCTAACACAAAAAGTTGATAGTCCTATTTTTTCAAAAGTAAACAACATATTGATTAAGAATATTTACATTGGGCTAGGAATGCAATTTAGTGGTAGAGTGCTTGCCTAGCATGCATGAAGCCCTGGGTTTGATTCCTCAGAACCACATAAACGGAAAAGGCCAGAAGTGGTACAATGGCTCAAGTGGTAGAGTGCTAGCCTTGAGCAAAAGAAGCTCAGGGACAGTGCCCAAGTCCTGAGTTGAGGCCCCAGGACTGGCAAAAAAAAAAAGAAAAGAAAAGAAAAAAGAAGACTTACACTGATTATGAGGGGAATGGCTCCAAATGAGAGTAGTATGTAACTTGGAAATACGATTATCTGGAGGAGCGGAATTGTCACTGAAGGATTTTTTTGAGGAAACTTGTAACTGTAATGTGCAACTTCCTGGCCTCGTAGAGAGAATACTGGGGCTCATTTTATTCTCACAACTATTTTTATGTTTTTCTATATCTCACAAACTATTTTGCTCAAAATAAGCTAACTGACATATTAATTTATATTATGAATTGGTTAAAAATAAAAATCTGAAAAAAAGAACTTGAAAAATCTGCTGGAACCAGGTAGTACTGCCTTACACCTGTAATCCTAGCTACTGAGGGAAGCAGAGATTGGGAGGATTGTGATTTGAAGCCAGACTTCACAAATGTACAAAAGCCCTATCTCAACATTAAAGGCTGGATGTAGCATCCTAGCTACAGTGGGAAGCATAAATAGGAGGATCATGATCCAAAATTACCCAGGCAAATACTGAGAACCTACCTTAAATATAACCAGAGTAAAAAGGACAGTATGGCTCAAGCAAAAGAACATCTGTTTACTAAGTGCTAAGTTACACACACACACAAAAAATCAGTGGCTCATATCTATAGCTACTCAGGAGGATGACATCTGAGGACTGAGGTTCAAAGCCAGCCAGTGTAGACAAATCTGAGTGACTTACCTACAGTTAACCAACAAAAAGCCAGAACTAAGCCCAGCGCCAGTGATTCAGGCCTGTAATCCTAGCTACTCAGGAGGCTGAGATGTGAGGATAGAGGTTCAAAGCCAACCTGGGCAGGAAAGTCTGTGAGACTCTTAAATAAACCACCAGAAAACCAGAAGTGGCACTGTGGCTCAACTGGTAGTAGCCTTGAGCTGAAGAGCTCAGGGACAGAGTCCAGGCCCTGAGTTCAAGCCCCACAACTGCAAAAAAAGAAAGAAAACACCAATTGCTTAATTAAAATTTCCAAATGCAGTATCTAGAATAGTTAAAGTCAGAGAGACAAAATTAAAAAAAAAATTAAGTGACTATCAAGGACTTAGGAAGAGTTATTGTTCAATTGGCAGTTTCAATTTAAAGGGATGAAAAAGTTCTGAAAGCTAAGCACCAGTGGTTCATATCTATAATCTTAGGAGGCTGAGCTCTGAGGATCAACAGTTCAAAGCCAGTCCAGGCAGACAAATCCAAGAGATTCAAATAAAACAACAAAAAAGCAGAACTAGAGGTTTGGCTCAAGTGGAAAAACACCTGAGCAAGAAGGAGACCCACAGGTAGGCAATAGAAAGTCAAGCGAGAGTTCAAGGCCCTGAGTTCAAGCCCCAACACCAGAATATACACAAAAAAAATTCTGGAGTTAGATGGTAGTAATAGTTGCCCAGCAGAACAGTGTGAATAAACTTACTGCTATTAAACTTAGTTAAAATAAAGTATAGCACAGTGGCTTGCCTAGGATGTACCAGGCCCCAGGTTGAACTCCAGCATCAGATATAAATAAAAAGGATTTAAATTATAATTTTATTTGTATAAATTTTATCACAGTTAAAAAAAATAGCTGGGCAGGGTAATACACACGTGACACCTGTAACCCCAGCACTAGGGATGTTGAAGAAGGAAGATTGCAAGTTCCAAGTCAGTCTGGGTATATATCTCAAAAAGAAAAAAAAAAGTCAACACGGCAAATGTCTAAATTTTACCAGAATTTAAAAAGATAAGTGGTAGGCAACTACACACAATGCTCATTTCTATAATCCCAGCTATTTAGTAGGTAGAGATCAGAAGGATTTTGGTTTGCGGACAGCATCAGCAAAAAGTTAGTGGTAATCCATCTCAATCACAAGCTAGGGATGGTAGGTCATACTTGTAATCTCAGCTACAAAGAAGTTGTAGACAAAAGAATCACAGTCCAAGACTTACCCAGGCAAAAACCAGAAGACTCTATCTAGCAAATAAAGTAAAAGGGGTTAGGGGAATGGCTCAAGAGGTAGAATGCTTGTGTAGCAAGCTGAAGACTCAAGACTCTGAGTTCAAACTCTGGTACTGCCAAGGGGTCATGGAGGTATGTCTCAAAGGAGAGCACTTGCCTAGAAACACAAGGCTCCCAAGTTATAAATCCCCAACAACACACACACACACACACACACACACAACAACAACACACACACAACAACACACACACACACCTTTGAGTGGACTGCAAAAGATGAATTTAGCAAAACAACAAGATAATGACCTCTTTAACCATTTACATATAACATCACCAAGAAGAGGAGGAGAGAGAATCTAATTTAAACTGAAATTCGTGCAGGTTGTTGGTGGCTCATACATATAATCCTAGCTACTCAGGAGACTGTCATTTGAGTATCTCAGTTCAAAACCAGCCTGGGCAGGAAAGCCCATGAAAACTCCTATCTCCAATTAATTACCAAAAAGCCAAAAGTGGAATTGTGGCTCAAGTGATAGAGTACAAGCAAAAAAGCACAGGGACAGCACCAGACCCTGAGTTCAAGCTCCAGGCAGGACTGGCATGCACACGCGCGCACACACACACACCACACACACACACACACACAAGTTTGCATCATTTTAGTCTTACAATCTTTGGGTCAGTTATCTAGATTTTTCACACACACACACACACACACACACACACACAGAAGTTTGCATCATTTTAGTCTTACAATCTTTAGGTCAGTTATCTAGATTTTTTTTTTCCAGTCCTGGAACTTGAGAACTCAGGGCCTAAGCAGCCTGAGTGTCTTTTGCTCAAGGCTAGCATTCTACCACTTTAGCCACAGTGCCATTTCCAGCTTTTTCTGTTTATGTGGTACTGAGGAATCAAACCCAGGGCTTCATACATGCTAAGCAAGCACTCTGCCACTAAGTCACGTTCCCAGCCATTTATCTGGCCTTCTTAATTTAACTAAATGAATAGCTGGGCACCAATAGCTGACACCTATAATTTTAATTACTTAGGAGGCTGAAATCTGAGGTTGGCAGTTCAAAGCCAGCCCAGGCAAAAAAGTCTGTGAGACTCTTAGCTCCAATTAAACACCAAAAAGAAGTGGAGGTATGGCCTAAGTGGAAGAATGCCAATCTTGAATCAGAATAAGCTAAGAGACAGAGATCAGCCCTGAGTTCAAGTCCTATAGTACAGACATATGCACAGGCTCATGCCTATAATCCTAACCATTAGGAAAGCTGAGATCTAGAAGAAAAGCTCCCATTTCCAATTATCTCACAAAAAGCAAAGCTGGAGCCATGGCTTAAGTGGTTGAGCACTAGTGACCAGTAATAAGAAGCAAGCGTGAGATTAAGTTCAAAACACTAGTGTTAACAAACAATAATAAAACAAAATTAAAATAAATGAATAAAAGTAGCAACAATATGTATGCTTACTTACTGTACTCACTCCGTTGTTAGAAATAAATTATTTAACAAGAAAATTAGCATATTAAGATCCTGATCCTCTATAGACAATATACTCTAATCCCTAGCCATTAAAGTGTTCCTACTTGAAAAGTGAGGTCGAATTACAAAATGCTCAGAACAAGTAGCTTAAAAATTATGTTTCTTAAGGTGATGAAATACAGAAGAGGGACAAAAGAGGGGCCCATCAGCTGCACTGGACATTGATGAAACTGAACTAAGCAACTCAAGGGCAGCGATGGGAGGGAGGGAATGAGAGAGAAAGAGGAAACAGCTTACACTAAGCAAAAGGAAAGAAATGTATGTATCACCCAATTTGGAAGAAACAGTTGTACTGTCCAAGTTTGTAGAGTTCATAAGCTTTATAGACCATGATAATGACAATTCGCCTTGTGAAGGTTAAAGTGTTTTTGTGACTTTAGCTAAGTATCACTATTCCACAATATTGTGAAACTTATGTAATCACTAAATCTCAATAAATTTTTTAATTATGTTTCCTAAACAGTAAAGTATCTGTTATATTAATACTACTTAAAAATTTGGTGTTTATAATAAAGCAGCACCAAGCTACATACAGGATTCTAAGAGGAAAAAAGAAAAAGATAATTTATAATCCTTTAACAGAAGGCTTAATATTCTACTTTTCAGAAAACAGAAACAACTTGATATGTATTATAAAGTTCTTCCTAACCTTTTAACCATTCCCTGACTACCCTTGTTTTTGTTTTGTTTTTCTAGGAGGGAAAAGCTGAGATTGCTAAGGTATAATAGGAATAAATAGATAAAGACATGCAAGAAGAAATTTAAAAAATACTGTTTTTCTCCTCACATTGACTCCTAGCATGAGGAGAAAAATTTCTTCTCATATTGTTCGCATCATAAAATAACAATCCCACTTTCTAAGGAAGTCAAAGACAACTAAATTCTCTGGGATAACAACTATTCTAAACCAAAAGACAGAAAAACTATCTACAGGCTTGTGTCTATAAGTTAACTCTGCATGCTGAATTAAAGAAGAAAAGAAAAGAAAGGCAAAGAAAAAACAGAACTATAACACACAGCTGTAATTAAATGAGGTGACATGAACCTTGGTCAAAGGGAAAGACACTAAATTCTTTAACAGCTTTCTAGCCTGAGATAAGCCAAAGAACTTTAAACTCAAGTGTTTCATTCACTAAATATAGAAAACATGGTTTTCATGAGGCTCCACATGATCCAGGGAGATGACAATGCTGGGAGATAGCAGCTGATAATAACCCAACAGTTTAAAGATACAACTTCAGGACAGTGTACATGATACATACGTCTATGGGAAAAGCAGAATGAGAATTTGGGAGGAAATGGAATTATCTTTTTAGGGGCAGTACTGGAATTTGAACTCAAAGCCTTGTGCTTCCTAGGTAGACATGCTACTACTTCAGCAACTCCACTAGCCTTAAATTATTTTTTTCTAAATTCCAAATAATTCTGAAAAAGAGCCTATCATTTCAAGATCTCAGTGTAAGTATGAAGGTCTCTGAATTGCATCATATCAACTATAAGCATGACCTCCCTATGACAATAGGAATGTTTTCCCCCATTGAAAAATAAATGTTTTTTGTTGTTTTTTTTTTGGGGGGGGGGTTGTTGTTGTTGCTGTTTGTTGGTCATGGGGCTTGAACTCTGGGCCTGGGCACTGTCCCTGAGCTCTTCAGCTCAAGGTGAGCATTCTACCACTTAAGCCACAGCGCCATACTTTCCTGCCCAGGCTGGCTTTGAACTGCAATCTCAGATCTCAGCCTCCTGAGTAGTTAGGATTACAGGCATGAGCCACTGGCAAACAGTGAAAACTAAATGTTTGACTCTTCCCAAGCACTTTCTTTTTTTTTTTTTTTTTTGGGGGGGGGGCCGGTCGTGGGGCCTGAACTCTGGGCCTGGGCGCTGTCCCTCAGCTCTTCAGCTCAAGGCTAGCGCTCTACCACTTGAGCCACAGCACCACTTCCGGCTTTTTTCTTTTTGCTTATGTGGTGCTGAGGAATCGAACCCAGGGCCTCAGGCATCAAGGCAAGTGCTCTACCACTGAGCCACCTTCCCAGCCCTCCCAAGCACTTTCATGTAACCAGAACACAGTATCAATATTGGCACAATCCTATGATACTCCTTGTTGGCATTTTCAAAAAAAAAACAAAACAAAAACAACTTTCCTTCTAAGTTTGCCTTAACTATCCTGCTAAAGGAAAACAAAAGCCTCAATGTTAAACAAATAAGACGACCTGGATGCCAGGATATAAACACACTAAACAGATTTTTTTTTCTTCTAAAAACTTAATTTTCTGAAGGCAAATGGTCTTTATAAATTCCTTCTTCTGTGGCTGCCACTTTCCCTAAACCACAGAGCTTCCTGACTTCCAGCAGGGCCAGGCCAGATTATGGTTATGTGGTAGATTTTGTAAGGCAAGCTTCTGACACGGCCTCAAAATAGATCGTGGGCACCAGCCAGGGAAACTGCCACTCACAGTTACAGCTTCATCATACTTGAGCCTGTCAGCATTTATTTTTTCTAGTCTCTCATTTCAAAAGAAAGAAGAATCCCAAACCTCCTCTCGGCCACGATGAATCTCTGTAACATCAAAATTAAAATTTAGTGGCTCATGCTCATAGCACTATGTGCTATATAGCCCAAACTGGCCTTGAATTCTCTATCCTAATGCCTCCCAAGTACTGGGATTACAGCTATATACCTCCACATCCAACTCACAATATTTTTAATAAAAAGATGAATAGACAGACAAAAAAATAAGTGGGGACGTGGGGACACAATGGCTTACATTTGCAATCCTAGCTGGATGGGAAGGTAAAATTGGGAGGATTGTGGTTTGGGGCCAGTTCAGACAGAAACTTGTCATCTCAACCAATAAAAATATGGTGTGGTGGTACAAACCTGTCATTTTAGCTACACAAGATGTAAAAATGCGAGGATCAAGGTCTAAACTGGCCCAGGCAAAAAGGAGATCCCTACTTGGAAAAAAAACTAAGGCAATTAAGCTGAGAAGGAGTAGCTCAAATGAGAGAGCACCTGGCTAGGAGGCACAGGCTGAGGTCAAAGCCAGTATTATAAACAAACAAACAAATAAATAAATAAATAGAATTTATTGTTATATAAGCCTAAGAAAGTTAGCTTCTATTATAAAATAAAGTTCTTTATAGAACTGAAATAAATCTTTATAGTTATGTCAACTTATATTCCATCTGAGTCACATATTCAAAAACCAACTCCAGGCTGGTCATTGGTGGCTCATGCCTATAATCCTAGCTATTCAGGAGGCTGAGAAAGTAGCCCAAGCAGGAAAGTCTATGACCCTCTTATCTCCAATTAAGCACCACAAAAGCTGCAAGTGGAGCTGTGACTCAAGTGGTAGAGTGCTAGCTTTAAGCAAAAAAAGGTCAAGGACAGCCCCTAGGCCCTGAGTCAAGCCCCAGGACCAGTGCATACACACATACAGACACACAGACACACACACACACACTCCATATACATTCTTAAAAACTACTGCAGACAAGTTTTGTATTCAATGCAAACAGCATTTGCAGAAAGCTGGAAATAATCTAAATGTCTGTTAATACAGAATGGTAGATCATGAAAAATAAATATTCTACACCAGGTAGAATATCCAGAATGTTAAAAAAAAAAAAACACTAATAATAGAAATATCTCTCAGAGGCTCAAGCCTGTAATCCTAGGTACTTTGGAGGCTGAGATCTAAAGATAGCCAAGGCAAAAAGTTGAGGAGACTCCAATTAACTAGCAACTCCAGCTAGGCTACTGTCTAAGTAGTAGCATCTAGGCTGGAGGCATTGCTAAAGTGATACAGGCCAGCCCAGAACAAATAAGTCAACCTAACACTCAACATACTGAGTTCAAATCCTAGAACCAACAATAACAACAAAAAAGAATGAGCCGGGCACCGGTGGCGCACGCCTGTAATCCTAGCTACCCAGGAGGCAGAGATCTGAGAATCGAGGTTCAAAGCCAGACCGCGCAGCCAAGTCCGTGAGACTCTTATCTCCAATAAACCAATAGAAAACCAGAAGAGGCGCTGTGGTTCAGGCGGTAGAGCACTCGCCTTGAGCTGAAGAGCGCAGGGACAGCACCCAAACCGAGTTCAAGCCCCATGACCGACCAAAAAAATAAAATAAAATAAAAAATAAAATAAATAAAAAAAGAATGAAAGGTAAGGGATACTTCTAAACATATACGACTATACAATAACTGGAGAAAGATACACAAGAAATAATAATGATTGACTGAATTAGGAGCTGGGGGTAAAGAAAGCTACAAGTTTGTGATGGAAAGATCTTTCTTCATATATTATTCTCTTTTTCAGTGCTTTAACATCTTAAAATGTCCCACAAATACCAGACACTAGTGGCTCATGCTTGTAATCCTAGCTATTCAATAGGAAGCTGAGATCTAAGGATCATGGTTCAAAATCAGCCTGGGTAGGAAAGTCCATGAGACTCTTATCTCCAATTAACCACCAGAAAACTAGAAATGGAGCTGTAGCTCTAAGTGGTAGAGCACCAGCCTTGAACAAAAGAGCTCAGGGATACAACTACAACTAACCAAAAAAAAAAAAAAAAAAAGTCTCACAAATATCTATTGAAAACAGCATATTTCACTCAGTTTTTAGTCTAATGTCTGACTCCTTCCAAATCTAGTTTAATTCATTGTAGGCAATAGGTTTTAAAAGTCAAAATGCAAAGGAACATGCCAAGACAAAAAAAAAGAACCTCCAAAATATTTCTTCACAAAGATGTGAGGGTGATCCAGCTGTGACATCTGTAGCCCTCTTGACCACCACCAAAGTTGATTCAGCTGATCTGGCTGGCTAAGTTGGTGTCCTCTCACCATTCGACATATGTCCCTCCTAAAACTGCAAACTCAGTAAAAAAGAACAACCTTCTCAAACAGTGGAGAATAGTTCTTTAAAGTTCTTAGAAGAGCTGTGTTCCTTGGCTAGACCCTCCAAACAGTGCTCAAAGTCCAAAGATATCTAGCTATTGTCTTAGAAGGAAAAATGAAGAGAAGTACTAAATTATTTTACTCTCAAGTTAAATTTTGCTCAATTCTTTTGAAATTTTAAATACTGGGTTTTAAATAAAGGTTATTGGCAAACTCGATAAGGTAGTACATTTCCCCAGTTAAGAGCATTTCTTTTTTCAGATTCTCCAGAGAGAAAGCAACTACCTAAAAGGAAAAGACTATGAAATGGCCTCTATTTTGTAGGTGCAATGGATAGTGCTCCTTAGATAAAAAGAAAAAGAAGAATTTTCTTTTCTTTTAAGTTAATCTTCATCAACATTCCCAAAAGGCAGCAAGGAGAACTTTTTTTTTTTCTTATACTTCATCAACTCTGTTTTTTCACTCTTAGAAACAAGGTAAACAATTCACCTACAGCTTTGCAGGAAATTGCTTCCTCTCCTACTAAATTCGTTTCTAGTAAAAAACTTGTTTTTGCTTGTGAAGAGATACTGTGCCAAATATATTTTCTGCATCTCTTTTTTTCTTTGTATGGAAATGATTAAGTGCTGGCCTAAGGTTTCCCTTGCATATTTACCTATTAAGACTATCAGTCATGGTGTTTTCCATACAGGATTTTCCAAAAGGGATCTCTGTTCACAGAAAACTAAACCTCAAGTTTCTTTTTTTTTTTTCCCCTCTCTGATCGTGAGGTTTGAACTCTGGGCCTGGGTGCTGTCCCTCAGCTCTTCAGCTCAAGGCTGGCACTCTACCACTTGAGCCACAGCGCCACTTCCAGTCTTCTGGTGGTTCATTGGAGATTAGAGTCTCACTGACTTTCCTGCCAGGGCTGGCTTTGAACGGAGATCCTCAGATCTCAGCTTCCTGAGTAGCTAGAATTACAGGCATGAGCCACAAGTGCCTGGATCAAGTTTCTTAAGTTTCCTATCAGGGGGACTAAAATCAAAAGAAACATTAGGGAACACTCTGAATATTAAAGCGGATATGCAGGGCTGCAAATGTGGCTTAGTGGTGGAGTGCTTGCCTAGTATGCAAAAGCCCCAGGTTCGATTCCTCAATACCACATAAACAGAAAAAGCTGGAAGTGGTGCTGTGGCTCAAGAGGTAGAGCACTAGCCTTGAGCTGAAGAGCACAGGGAAAGCACTCAGGCCCAGAGTTCAAGTGCCACAACCAACTTTAAAAAAAAAAAAAAAAAAAGGGAATATGCAAAGTAAAAAAAAAAAATCCCAAAATTTAGTCAAAGAATCAAAGGAATATCATAAGCAAGATATATAGGATAAATTTGATATCATTTTTAATTAACCAACTAAAGTGCTTTATGACTATAAATCAAGATAAAACAAGCTAGATACTGAAAGAGAAAAACCAAACTGAGTATAAAGAACTGTTTCAAAGTCATTTTGTCTAGCATTTTGAAAGCCAAAAGTGATGGAATTATATTTTAGCAATAAAAAAATCATTACTAGTTTAAAATTAGCCCATTGCAAAAGTAAATCATAACCTCCATAGAAGTATCGTTCCATTTGAACTTGAGACCTTTACACTTGCTAAGCAGGTGTTCTACTACTTGAGCCACACCAGAAACTTTTTTTTTCAACTTTTTCTAAAAGGGTTTCAAATGTAGGCTCAGGCCCACCTGCACCATGATCCTGCTATTTACGCTTCCCACATAGCTGGGACAACAGGTGCATACCACAGTACCCAGCTTTTACTGTCTGAGATGGAGTCTTGGGAATTTTTGGTCTAGACTGGCCTTGAACTGCAATCCCAGCCTCCCAAGAAGCTAGAATTACAGACTGGCATTTTCTACCTCTCCCAACCTCATTCTACATTTTTAAGGATAGACAGGCAAAATTCTGAAGACTATTTTTATAGGACCAATTCTTTCAGTAAGCTTTTTCATACCTTAGTGATGGTAGTTCTCCTTTTCCACTGACATTTATTTTGCTTCTAATCTCCAACATCTAGTAACAAAAAGGGGTGGTTAAAATCACAACAATCCACTTGTAACTATTATAAATCCAATAGTATTAAAATTGTCAATTTTTATTTCTTTACCATATTTAACCTTCAAGCAACAAATACAACAAAACTTGCACCACTTCTATGAGTATGGGCATTTAATTATACAGACAGAAACAGCTTTCATTACCACAGTTTTAAAGATCCAAATCAATGATTCACAAAGTGAATGATCTAACTTCCTAAATGAATCACACTTTCCAAATTTCTTACTTTGTATAACACTAGGTCATGATCTCTGTATTTGTTAAAATAAGCATGATGTTGATTAAATAGGTAGAATTCCTCAATACTTGAGTCTAGGTAGAGTAAACTCTACCTGCCACACATTGCTTTCTCAAAAAAGAAAAAATTGCACGTTCCCATTCAAATATATAAGACGTTACGTTGAAAAAAATACTAAACACAATTTAAGAATTTACTTATCTATACCTTGCTCTCCATCTCCTCATCCTATATTACATCTCTTCCCACTCTAGCCACTGTTTCCTTACATAGTGTTTTAAGTCAATCAATCTACACTTTTTCTGTTTATGACAGAAACGCTGAGTCACTAAATGGGAAGAAAAGCAAAGAAAGGGAATTATACAAACAGATAAAAGTGCAGGATAGAGAGTGTTACCCTAACCAGTGTCTTAGCAAGATGATATGTGCATCTCCTACAATGGACATCAAATAAAGCAAACTTTTTTTTTCCCTCGGGTCCTCCTTAGATCCTCCTGTTTCCTGCTGGGTACACAGAGCAAAGGGAGAGCAGGCCTGACAAGGGTGGGAATAAAACTCCGTGTTAGTCAAGGATGAACCCGACCTTCCAAGCAAGCGGGTGAAGCCCGCGCTTCAGTTTGGGTGCAGAAGGCAGCGAGACCGGGGGACGAGGGGGGGATTCCCCAGCTACTCCTTACACGGGTCTCACTCTATCCCCCGGGGTGCTCCTCCCAAACCCAAGGAGGGTGCTGCCAGGAATACCGCGAGACTCGGGGACCGAGGGACAACTAGGTGCCCCACAACGGGAGCAACACCTTCCCCTGGGCGGAGGACGAGTGCGGACAGAAGAGGTCCGAGAATGCAGCAGGCCGAGGCGACCCGGGCCAGGAGTCCGCCGGGGGGTCGGGGGTGGGGGGGATCCGGCTCGGGGCAACCCCAGCGCAGCCAGGTCGGAGACGGCAGGGGTCTCCCGGACCGCGCAAGCTGAGCCGAGGCCCCAGTTCCCGACTCCCGCCGGCAGACCGAGGCGCGGCCCTCACCTGTCTCTGAGGCGGTCGGTGGCAGCAGCGCCGCCCGGGAAGGGCCGGCCCGCCGCCGGCCCGCCGGGAGGGGAAGCTTCGGAAGAGGGGCGCGGCGTCGGGCAGACGCGGTTCCAGGCCGCCAACCAGGGGGTGCTGAATGGAGACAGTGAGTCCCCGCACCCTCAGAGGGCTAGTCAGTCACACCGGTATGCTCTCCGCGGCGCGGGCGAGACCGCACAAACGCTACCCGGGATGAGCCTCAGTCCGGGCGGCGGCGGCACAGGGGCGGAGGGTGAGGGGGGCGGAGGGTGAGGGGGGCGGGGCCCCGGGCCGGTGACCCCTCACCCGGAAGCAGTTGTGGCCGCCGGCGGGGCTGCCGCGCGAGCTGCGGCCGCGCTCTGGCGGGCTTCCCTGCGAGACGTTCGGCCAGGCTTGCCCTACCCCGGCTAGCCCGAGACGGCCAGCTCCGGCGCTCGGACCCGCCTCGCCCTTCCTTTCCTGGTCGAGCAGGAACGGTGAGTTCCGTGCGCGAGGCCTTGGTGGCTTCGCCCGCAGGGGGGGTCTGGGAGCCGTCCTGCGGGTGGTCTTGGGTGAGTGGGCCAGGGTTCGCGCGGGCTGTGGGGGAAAAGGTGAGCCCGAGTGAGTTGCCCCAAGTCGGACCTTGGAAGTGACTTCCTGGGGATACTTGGGTGGGACGAAAGGGTTTTATCTGGCAGGTGATCGCGCACAGTGGAATCCCCGCCGCTCGGCAGGGTGAGTCAGGGGGATCGCCAGAGCCCCAGGGTTCCAAGCCTGCACAACACAGACACCTGTCTCAAACTTTAATTTAAATTAAAAAAAAAATTAAAGACCGATGGGCAGTATCATCCCAAAGTATCTGTCCCAGACACACCAGGTTCGAGGCGCTGGAAAATTCCAAAGCCTGCTCTTGCCAAGCTGCCTTGCCTTCTTAGTGCGGTAGATGGACTCAAATAGACACCAGGTAATGAAAGAGTGAAGTAAGGCTCTACAGGAAACAGTGGTAGATACGTATTTTGTAGGCTAGACCTCTAAACTGCATAACAAGGCTAGAGAAGACTAATGAGAGAAAATTAAGCAGCCTCTCGAGAAAAACGCACAAGATGTACTTAAACGCAATTCCATATACAGACTGTAGGTTCCGGAAACCTCTGATGAAGCCCACAGATTCCACGTTAAGATCCTATCTTTAAAGTCTTCTATGGTAGTTAGCACGATGCACACACCCTCTAAGATATCAAAGACGTGCTCAACATGACTAGTTCATGGAGAGCGGTGATTTGGCACTAATACTGTTTGTTCAAGAGACAATAAGTATACTCATCAGCCTTAAGAGACATTCTTTAACCTTTCACTATATCTCTGCCTATATCACTGTTTTTTCCTGGACCCAGAGTAAGCATTAACACTTTTACTTGAACCCAGGAAAAGCTTGATCTTCCTAACAGATTATATTGTGTTATGCTCTGAAGACAAGAATTAACGACATATTCTGCTCAATCACCTCAAGACAAAATTAAAGACCTATTTGAAGAGAGGATCTGTTTAGCTATTAATGTGGTGCCTGAATTATGCTAGTAAACCCAATGGTTATTACATACTAATTGGTTAATATGTAAGATTATCTGAAAAATACTAGACTCTCTTGCCCTTTTCAGTTTACTACTTAACTAAATTATTTTGGCTCATGCAGCCAAACATATTTTGCAGTATTTATTTGGGGTGTGGGGAATGTAAGGAAACTAACAGTTATTATCTGCTTTTTACACAGCAGATATTATTAGACATATCAGATATTATTATGCCCATTTACCTGAAAAAGGCATTGAAGTTCATGAAGAGTGTGACCTGCCCAAGGTAATAAAACTAGTAGCTGGAGAAACTAAAACCTGACCGCAGATTTTTCTGACCCTGCATTCTACATTTTGTTAATACCAGGCTGCTTTACTTTTTTTTTTCTTTTTTGAGGATGGGGCTCAGGCTGGCTCAAACTGAGCTCAAATAACCATCATGCCTCAGCTTAGTGTTGAAACTATACACAAGACCCACTACACCCAGCTTCCTTTGATATTTCAAGAAAAGTATAGGTGAAGTGCCCAGTATCCAACCAAGCCAATTTCTATATTGGCTTTTGGGTTTTTAGTATGAAAATATACTTTAACACAGAGCAGTATAGAACCATTTTAGAACTCTGAATTTTAACTTCCTCTCATAATTTGCCATCTCTTTGGGGGTGGGGAGGAACTATTCCACTTGTCCATAATGTCATAGGTGATTTGAATGCTGCCAAGAATGTTGCAAAGTATGTCATGACATTTGTCATTACAAAGAGTTCCTAACTTAAGATGTCACCCTGATAGCTGGGCACCAGTGGCTCACGCCTGTTATCCTAGCTACTCAGGAGGCTGAGATCTGAGGATCGAGCTTCAAAGCCAGCCCGGGCAGGAAAGTCCGTGAGACTCTTATCTCCAATAAAACCACTAGAAAACCAGAAATGGCGCTGTGGCTCAAGCGATAGAGTGCTCGACCTGAGCTGAAGAGCACAGGGACAGCACCCAAGCCCAGAGTTCAAGCCCCATGACCAAAAAAAAAAAGATGTCACCCTGACTTATCTTGTGAGCAATCTTTCCCTGCTTATTAAAAGTTTCTTCTTGTCAAAAATTTGTGTTCTCAGATCTTTATGGAATATTCTGACACGTGGATGCCCCCAGGTGTATGCATTAGCAACTCTGGGGACATATTAATAGCTGAACGAAAATTTTGTAAATATTTACTCAGTTGGGGAAATGAGGTAAATTTCTACATCTTTGGTCTTTTCATAACAAATCTTTCATAGTTTAATGTATTAATAAATGAAAAAATTCTTAATAGCTAAGACTCATTGCTTTGGTTTATACAAAATCCAGTTGTCTTTGTTTTATTTTCTACAGATCTCTGGAAATATTAGTTCAACCATTTAAAATAGGCTATTACTTTCCAGTCAAATCGTTTTATTAGTAATGGGGTGGTGTGTGTGTGTGTGTGTGTGTGTGTGTGTGTGTGTGTGTGTGTGTGTGTATGTGTGATGTTAGCATTTTTTAAATTTTTGGTTAACTCCTTTCAAACCTATAGAAATGTGCCCATGTAGAATAAGTATATATGAATATATGTTATGCATATAAAATTGCATTAGGCTACATATATATTTATTTTATATTATACATATGATGTGTTAAATATATTGTAATATATATTATTTTTCTTCTCCTGTATTATCAATCACTTGCTTTTTGCATTAGGCTACATATATATTTATTTTACATTATACATATGATGTGTTAAATATATTGTAATATATATTATTTTTCTTCTGTATTATCAATCACTTGCTTTTACCGATTGCTATCATTTTACTTATAATGAATAATTAAAACTAGGAAATTAGCGAGACTCTAGTTACTTGCAGCTATACTCCTGGCTATTCAGGAAACTGAGATCTGAGACTCTTAATTTGGATCCAGTTCAGCCAGATAAATCCTCAAGACTTACCTCCAATTAACCAGCAAAAAGCTGGAAGTGGAGGCATGGCTTAAGTGGTAGAGTGCCAATCTGGAGCAAAACAGATAAAGAAAAGCCAAAAGTCCTAAGCCCCAGTAGGGAAAAGAGCACTCTACCACTGAGCCGCCTTCCCAGCCCTGTATGCCAGTCTTAAGTGCTAGGGATTTAATGGGAAAAAATTAGAGAGCTGGGGGGTTCATTTTGTTTTATGAGACTGTCTGGTTAGGGAGACAGTCACAAAAAAATAATTTCATGATCCAAAAAGTATTACTGATGATACCAAAGTTCTACCATAAAAGCACAAAATATATGAGACCTAACCTAATACAGGTACCAAGATTAAAAAATGGCTGAGCGCTGGTAGCTCATGCCTATTAGCTACTCAGGCGGCTAAGGTCTGAGGATTGCAGTTTAAAGCCAGCCAGGCAGGAAAGTCCCAGAAATGAGAGAAAAGTAAGGCAAAGCATATACAGACCTTAAGATGGAACTAAGAGAATCCTAGGGACTGAAACAAGAAGGAACTATGAGATAAGTCTAAAGAGCTAAATCAGAACCCACCAAGCATAGTGTTAGAGGCTGTGGTAAGGATTTCAGTCCTGGGGCTTGAACTAAGGGTCTAGGCACTGTCCCTGAGTTTTTGTATTCAAGGCTAGCACTCTGCCATAGCTCCATTTGAGCCATAGCTCCATTTCTGGAGTTTTGGTAGTTCTTACACAGAGTTTCTTGCCTGGGATGGCTTTGAATCATGATCCCCAAGTATCAGCCTCCTGAGGATTACAAGCCGGGGCCAGCAGCACCCAGCTAAGATTCTTAACTTATGAAAATAATGCAAATCAACAGTTTAAGAGTTTTAAACGAGTGATCTGGCCAGATGTGTGTTTCAAAATATCACTGGCTTCAGTGCAAAGAATTCAATTTTTAAATATTTCCTGAGGACCTACTATGGAACAAGTTCTGTTCTTAACACATTAGTATACAATGAATTTCTTACTTTTGAATCATCAGTGTACAGACACTATAGGAAGTGTACATAATAGTACTAAAAAGAAAGTTGGAACAGCATAAGAATGAAAGTGGAGTGGGCTTACTATTGTGGTTTTTTTGGGGGGGAGGTTTGTTTTGGGTTTTTTTTTTGTTGGTTGTGGGGCTTGAACTCTGGGTCTGGGTGCTGTCCTTGCTCTCTTCAGCTCAAGGTGAGCGCTCTACTTCTTGAGCCACAGTGCCACTTCCGGTTTTCTAGTGGTTTTATTGGAGATCAGAGTCTCACGGACTTTTCTGCCTGGGCTGGCTTTGAACCAGATCTCAGCCTCCTGAATAGCTAGGATTACAGGCGTGAGCCACCAGAGCCCAGCTTTGGGCTTGCTTTTTCATTAGCTTGATTAACTTGTTTGTTTTTGAAACAAGGTCTCACTGTGTTGCCCCAACTGGTTTCAAATATCTGGGCTTAAGTAATCCTTCTGCCTCAGCTTCCCAAGTAGTTGGGACTACAGGTGTATGTCACTGTGCCCAGCTTATTTATGACATTAGATTTATATTATTGAACTCATTGCGTGACATGAGGTCACATAACACGTACTACTTACTTCGTAGAAGACCCCTAGGGAGGTGATTTAAAGAAAGAAGACATGATTACCAGGAGGAAGAATATCCCAAACATAGCAACAACAAGTGTGAAGGCCCTAAGGCAGGCCATTCAAGGAGATCAATGTGGCAATTACACACAAAATAAAATGATAAAGGACAAAGGAAAGAATGAGGGACTGTACTATGTACTGTAGACCATAATAAGAAGTTAACTTTTCCATGGGAGGCATAGTGGTTCAAGCTGTATTTCTGGCTACTTGAGCAACAGTAATGAGAGAATTACAATTCAAGTGTAGGCATCAGACCAACTTTGAGCAAAACAAAATGAAACCCCTAGCTGGGCCTCAGTGACTCATGCCTATAAGCCTACCTACTCAGGAGACTAAGATCTGAAGATCACAGTTTTAACCCAGCCAAACCAAGAAATTTGTGACACTCATCTCCAATTAATGACCACAAGTCTGAAAGTAGAATTGTGGCTCAAATGGTAGAGTGCTAGCCTTGAGCAAAAAACCTCAGGGAAGCCAGGCACCAGTGGCTCACACCTGTAATCCTGGCTACTCAGGAGGATTGCCAGCCCGGGCAGGAAAGTCTATGAGACTCTTATCTCACACTAGAAAACCAGAAGTAGTAATGTGGCTCAAGTAGTAGAGCGCTTACCTTGAGCTGAATAGCTGAGGAACAGCACCTAGGCCCAGAGTTCAAGCCCCACAAACAACAACAACAAAAAAAAAAAGCTCAGGAACTGCACTCAGGCCATGAGTTCAAGCCCCAGGATTGGGGATGGGGGGTGGGGAATGAGCTGTCAAAGTGGTCAAATGGGAGGCTCTCAGATCATACCCCAGTACTGACCACAAAAAAAGAAACTGGCTTTTCCTCTTTGAATAATCTAAGCCATTTCAGGTTTTGAACAATGGTAAAATATTAAGTGGTACTTAAGTTCATAGTAGTAGTATCACAGACATGATTCTGTTTCAGTGTGACTAAGCTCTCCAATTTGGATAAGAGGATTTTATGGATAGATTCTGGTTCAAGCAATTTATTAGAGTTGTGCTCTCAGAAGAAATCTGTAAGGGAACAAGAGAAACAAGGTGGAGCAGGAGACAGAGCTAAGCAAGCCTACTTTCAGGGTGGTCCCCTGGTAGGATATGCCAAGTAAGAGGCCTATGGAGTTATCTGCCATCCCCCAAGAAGCAATGATGTATCCCCATAGTCATCAATCAGTAGTGGCTGGAGGCCACCTTTAGGGGGAGGGCATAAGTTCTTCAGTATTTTGTCACTTTAGCAGTCAACACTGATAGTAGTAGTCAAGGAGATCCAGGCAGAACTCCAGCCACACCTGCTGCACATGGCTTGGCTAAAGTGTCCAAACACAAATAGCCATTGAGAGAGAGTGGCAGAGCCTTTAACTCCAGACATGACAGCACAAGCTGTCAAGTAAAC
This sequence comes from Dipodomys ordii, assembly GCF_000151885.1. Taxonomy (NCBI): domain Eukaryota; kingdom Metazoa; phylum Chordata; class Mammalia; order Rodentia; family Heteromyidae; genus Dipodomys; species Dipodomys ordii. The sequence continues at coordinate 2,207,698 of NW_012267315.1, forward strand.
AAAACAGTGACAGAGAAGCTATGCCAAATAATGTCCATAGTACCCACCTGAATTATATATTGCACACCCCTCATCCAGTGGATGCAGTTCTTTCATCAGCTTATTTGGTGGTGCTACGGTTTAAACCTGTATCTTTAATATTTCTTTCTTTTTCTTTTTTCTTTTTTTTTCCCTTTTTGTCTGAGATCTGAGGATAACAGTTCAAAGCCAGCTTGGGCAGGAAACTGTGAGACTCTTGTCTCTAATAAACTACTCCAAAAAAAAAAAAAAAAAAAGCTAGAAGTGAAGATGTAGCTCAAGTGGTAAAGCTCTAGCCTTGAGTTAAAGAGCTCAGACACAGCATCTAGGCCCTGAATTCAAACACTAATACCAACACACACACAGTCATTCAGGAAGTAAAGCTTAAGCACTGTACATCAGTGAGTAATTTCATGGCAGATGGAGCTAATTGTTCTTTTATGTAATATACAGAGGAAGTATCTCTAAATGAAGCACAGTGCATTGACATTCAACCATCTGGTGCTGAAATTGGAATTTTAACCCATTTTTCTGGACATGATCCCTGTGAACACATCTATTGGTTTTTGTTTCCCTGATATCCTTGAATCGTGTGTGTGTGTGTGTGTGTGTGTGTGTGTGTGTGTGTGTGTGTATGTATGCACGCGTAGGCGCTGAGACAAACTCATGGCCTTGTGATCTCACTTGGTTTTTTCACTCAGGGCTGGGTCATGCCTGAACTACTACACCACTTTTGTCTTTGTGCTGGCTAACTGAAGGTAAGATTTTCACTGAGCCCAGGTTTTGAACCAGGATCCTCAGCCTCTTTTTTCTTTTTTTGCTGGTCCTGGGGCTTGAACTCAACGTCGGAGTGGTTTTTTTTGTTTTGTTTTGTTTTGTTTTGTTGGGTCCAGTCGTGGGGCCTGAACTCTGAGCCTAGGCGCTGTCCCTCAGCTCTTCAGCTGAAGGCTAGCACTCTACCACTTGAGCCACAGCGCCACTTCCGGCTTTTTTTTCTTTTTGCTTATATGGTGCTGAGGAATCGAACCCAGGGCCTCAGGCATGCAAGGCAAGCGCTCTACCACTGAGCCACCTTCCCAGCCATCGTCGGTATGTTATCCCTGAACTTTTTTGCTCAAGACTAGTGCTCTACCACTTGAGCCACAGCTCCACTTCCAGCTTTTTGGTAGTTAATTGGAGGTAAAAGACTTTCCTGCCCAGGCTGGCTTCGAATCATGATCCTCAGATCTCAGCCTCTTGAGTAGCTAAAATTACAGACATGAGCCAACAGTGTCCTACTCTCTAACTTCTTATCTGTTTTTTGTTCCTTTTCTATTTCAATGGTGGGATTCTGGTCACAGTACTGAGTCTATCCATTTTTTTTTTGTCCAAAATTGGAAACAAATGGAAGACTACTACTGTCTTGCAGTATCCTGAAAGCTAAGAATCTCCTTCTGATAGAAGCTCCCCACTTTTCTTTCATTTCAAAAGGTCACTATCCTTTGTTCTTCAATTATGAAGCAACTCAAAAACCCTCTTTCCAATAAATTCCCTTTTCCCCTCTATCTAGAGATAATTTCTATTGTATGTCAACCAGAGAGAGATTTTATACCCTATTCTCTTTTCCCTGCTGCCATCATTGAGCAAACTGGAACATTTGTAAAGGATTCATTCAGGTCTGTTTATTATATTTTAATCTTCTAATTTATTTTATAAATAAGCTTTTAATTGGCTTAAAATAAGTCATTGCAAGCTAAAATCCTACCTGACTTTTTCTTATTATATTGTATCACTTGAGTCTATAATACAGGTTTATTTATCCTAAAAGATAGAAATTAGAGTTTTTGTTTTCCTATCGCTTTTTTTTCTTTTTGTTTTTGTTTTTTTTTGTGTCAGTCATGAAGGCCTGAACTCTGGGCCTGGGCGCTGTCCCTTAGCACTTCAGCTCAAGGCTAGCACTCTACCATTTGCACCACAGTACCACTTCTGGCTTTTTCTGCTTATGTGGTACTGAGGAATCGAACCCAAGGCCTCATGCATGGTAGGCAAACATTCTACCACTGAGCCACCTCCCCAGCCCTTTCCTATCCCTTTGAATCATCTAGCCTAGGGTGAGGCAAAGTTTTTTTTTGACTATATGGACTCTCCCACAACTGCTGTTGTAACCATAACAGAACATAAACAAAGGTGTGGCTATGTTACAATAAGTGAATGCTGAAATTTGAATGCTGTAATTATCACATCATAAAATATTCTTTTTATGTTAACTTACCTTATTATTTGTGGTGCTGGTAATTGAATCTTGGGCCTCACACATGTAAGGAAAGGGCTCTACCCCTGAACTATATTCCCAGCTCCTTTTCATTAAAAAAAAATTAAAAATGTCAAAATGATTCTTAGTTTGTAGGCCAGAAAAAAGTAAGTGATAGAGGTTTGTTCTGTGGGCTTTAGTATGCAGACTTTTGTCTAATCTTCCAATTAGTTATGCTTTATTAAACTGAATTTCTATTATTATTATGAAATTGAGATTATAAAAAGATGTGTGTGTGTGTGTGCGCGTGTGTGCCAGTACTGAGGTTTAAACTGAGGGCCTCACAGTTTTGCTCAGCTTTTTCTGCTTATATCTGGGACTCTACCACTTGAGCCATCCCTCTACTTCTGGCTTTTTGCTTGTTAATTGGAAATAGTGTTAGACTCGAACTCGAGACCCCCGAGCGACCCCCAGAGACCATGACCAATGTAAACAGCAAAAGAGTCATTTATTTGTAAGCTCGAGCTTGGACTTACAATGGTCACCGATGCAGTGAGTCAGAGTTGTGAGCCCCGATCCCTTGTCCAGCAGGGATTTTATTGAGTATGTAGTGGGAGGAAGGATGTCTCAAGCTCATTGGTTAGGAGTATGATCATTTCCAATAAGGGCAGGGACTTTCTAGCTTAGCAGTTACAGGATAGGTTAAATCATACATCATTGGTTGGATAAGTGGGGCTAACCACAGGAATGCTGAATTATGTCTTGTCCTAAATGTTTTCTCAACAGAGTTTGGGGGAGAGACTGCCCAAATTACTGGACTGGTCCAGGCAGACTGATCCCTTGATAATTCTTACTGTTATCTTGCCTTGGTGCAGGATCTAACACACTTACTTTCTAGTAACAGATGACAGATGTTTTAGTTTTGTCTGAAACTACTGCTAAACTTATTTTTGGTCTCTCATTCCCCCCTTTCTCTGGTAACTAAGGAACCAATCATGGTTCCTAATTAGCACAGTCTTCTATATTTATAGTTTGGTATTGGGATTTCTGTACTAATAGTTGGACTGTGTTGATTCTCTCTTTTAGGAAGGACACCAGTCTGTTGAGTATACAAGGTCTGATTGTGAGTAACAAACTTAACAGTACCAAAGGCCCTTATATTTTCTTCCACCAGTCCTGACTCCATATATCACAGCTAACTTAATTTTATACCAGCTGTATTCGTAAGCTCCAATTTTAAGACATACTCATGCTATTTGTTACATACTTAAACTTTCTGAGGTTTGTCTTCTTTACAAACATTTTAAGACAATCCTTTTTAAATCATTTTTTATCCAGAGGATACCAATTTTTCCCCAATTCCTTTCCCAAGGCTTTCTTTACTACCCTCCTCTTTATAATTCCTTGAGCTTCTTTGTGGCTAGAGTTTAAAACTGCCCATTTTTCCTTTGGCTTGCAGAACCAAGTTAGAACAGCCGCAAGGCACCACTGAGATGCAGAAGCTTGCTAGATTTTAAGAATAAGAGTAGGGCTAGGGGGCTGGGAAGGTGGCTCAGTGGAAGAGCACTTGCCTTGCATGCATGAGGCCCTGGGTTCGATTCCTTAGCACCACATAAGAAAAAAGAACAAAGCCGGAAGTGGCGCTGTGACTCAAGTGGTAGAGCGCTAGCCTTGAGCTGAAGAGCTGAGGGACAGTGCCCAGGCCCAGAGTTCAGGCTCCACAACCGGACCCAAAAAAAAAAAAAAAAAGAGTAGGGCTAGGTCTCATTTCTCTTACTACTTCCATTGATTAAATAAATAAATAAATAAAACTCTCCTTTATCTTTAACCTGCTCTGGGAGGAAGCAGGTTGTTACCATACCAGAGCCAAACTAGCCTGTGACCCTGAAGTACCTAAGGCAGGCCAGTGATATCTTTTCCCCCAATATCCACTATGGAAGTAGAGAGGGTTATTGGATATCACCAAAAGAATGTTCCACAAGATCTTAGTTTTAGCAGCTTTCCACCGGGAAGCAGTCTTAGGTGATAGAATCAGGCAGTTCGGTCTACTTTTTCCGCAATGGAGGTGGTCAGAGTAACGATGTAGATTTCCTCAGGTGACTGTCAGGCTGTAGCAGCAGCAGGGTCTTTTCAGTGGTTCCAAGGGACTGTCACACCTTGTGCTGGGCTGCAAATTCCTACACAGACTTCTTAAGGATACATTACATAGGCTTGGCAGGCTTTGGCCCCGTTGGTTTTTTAAGACTATTTAGACAATAGCCCAGGACAGTTTACCAAAATGACAACTTTTTTACTAACCAGATATTTTTGTAAACAGACACAAAGGCTTAGTCTTATAACCATCTCCAACAGATGCAGTCTCCACACTTGTACACCTGTCTGGCACTTTCTATCTACAATGCGCATGCTGTAAATGTGTTTGGTCTCAATGTTTGTGTGTACATATTTTGGAATTCTTGGAACATTTCTCCTTTCAGAATCATCCTGATGTGAATACCTGGAGGAAACTGGCCGACACCCTTTAAATCCTTACTTTCACTTTAAAAATTGCCGTTTTTGTCTAACAAGAATTATTTTTTCCTTAGGTGCTCTTGTCTTCCGCCGCCTGGGCAAAATTTGATTTGGGACTCCAGCAAAGCTGGAGTCTGGTAGTCTTTTGCTGGATGACACTGTGGAAACATCTTCACCAAGTGTCTCCATTCACCCCTTTGGGATTTTAGATAGGCTGCCAACCCATACTTTTCTCCTTGGAACACTAGGTTGTAGTTGCATTCTTAATCCCTGAAAACACTGATTGTTTCATTTTGTGACTTTTGTAATTGTTTCTCTCCTTGTTCTCTGTTTTGTGTGTGGATCGTTGTACGCCGAAATGGGTCGGACCCAGAGCACCCCTCTTACTCTCTGACAACTAATTTCAAAGATGTTAAGGAAAGAGCAAACAATTTAGGTGTTGATGTTAAAAAGAAAAACTAATTACTTTTTGCAGATCGGAGTAGCCTACTTTCCATGTTGGATGGCCCCCCGAAGGAACCTTTGACTTAAATGCCATTTAGAAAATTAAACATAGTGTCTTTCTCCCAGACAGAGCGGGACACCCTGATCAGATTCCCTATATTCTATTATGGCAGAATCTGGTGCAGGAACCCCCATCTTGGCTGTCCCCTTTTTTGCCCCCTCCTGTCTATAAAAACAGGATTTTAGCATTAAGAAAGGCTAAGTGGGCTGATCCCTCAGCTCCCCCGTACCCCCTTCTGCCGGAAGGGAATGAGGATCTCCTTCTTTCGTTAGACTCTGACCTCCCTCCCTACCCTTCACTGCCACCTCCTCCACCCTCTCTGGGCCTAGAAGAAGGGGAAGCGGTGGAGGGGTGGGCGACAAGGAGCCTGGAGTATTCAGCAATAACTTGGAAGGACCAGCAGGGAGAACTCGTGGCCGTATTCAGAGAGCTGCCTGACCGCAACTCCCTGACACAACCCTAACGCTGCCACTCCAAGAAATCGGACCACCGGATAAAACAGGAGACCCCCAACTTCAGTCTTGGCCCTTCTCCACGAGTGACTTATATAATTGGAAAACACAAAATGCAAAGTTTTCTGATAATCCAAAAGATTTGATTTCTCTCCTAGACAGTGTGATGTTCACACACCAGCCGACCTGGGATGATTGTCAACATTTACTCCAGGTCTTGTTTACCACAGAAGAAAGAGAAAGGATTCATACAGAGGCTAGAAAGTTGGTCCCGGGGGACGATGGGCAGACCACTGTTAATCCTGATTTAATTAATGCGTGTTTTCCACTGACCAGACCTTTGGGTGACGGCTGGGATTACAACACAGCAGAAGGTAGGGGGAGGCTACAGTTCTATTGCCAGACTCTAATGGCGGGTCTCAGGGCAGCAGCCCACAAACCTACCAATTTGGCCAAATATACATGGTCTTGCAAGGAAAGGATGAGTCACCCTCCAGTTATTTAAAAAGACTAAGCATTTAGACAATATACTCCTATGAATCCAGAAGCACCAGAAAATCAGACAACAGTAGTAATGGCTTTTGTAAATCAGGCAGCACCAACATCAAGAAAAAGTTACAAAAGTTAGAGGATCTGGAAAGGAAAAATATTCAAGTTACTAAGAATAGCTCTACAATAACAGATGCCCCAGAGGAGAGGCAGCTGAGGGCAACCAAGGAACTGACCAGGGTGTTGACTGCAGCCATGGAAGGAAGCCGGACAGGACCAGAAAGAAAAGGGAAAACCTTACGGCATCCCAATGATCGAGGTCTACGCAGAGATCAGTGTGCTTACTGCCAAGAAGCAGGCCATTAGGCCAAGGAATGCCCTAAGAGAAGGGAGCAACAGTCAAAGCAGTGGCAGTCCAGGAGGTCCTCAACACTAATGGCTGGCAGTCCCGCTGGTAATGAATAGGGATGTCAGGGTTTGGCTCCCCTCCCTGAACCCAGGGTAACTCTTAAGGTAGAGGGGATTCCAGTAAAGTTCCTGGTGGATATGGGGGCCCAGTATTCGGTCTTAATGAAACCTCATGGAAAACTTTCAGCCAAAACCTCCTGGGTACAAGGGGTCACAGGGATCAAACAATACCCATGGACTACTGAAAGGATAGTGGACCTTGGGACAGGACGAGTGTCTCACTCATTCTTAGTCATTCCAGAAAGCCCCTACCCCCTATTGGGAAGAGACTTGTTAACTAAGGTCAGGACCTAGATTCACTTTTACCCAGAAAGCCCCCAGGTGTCAGATACCCAAGGAAAACCGATACAAGTGCTGACCTTGGCTTTGGAAGAAGAATGTTGGTTACATCAACAGCCCCAGCCCTGATCAAGAAATCACCTATTGGCTGGAAAGGTATCTGGAGGCATGGGCGGAGACTGGAGGAGTGGGACTACCAAAGCATTGACTAGCCCTCTTCTCCAAGGTAAAGCCAGGGGCTGACCCAGTCAGGGTCCGTCAGTACCCTATGTCCATGGAAGCGCGGGTGGAGATAACACCCCACATCAGGCGCCTGTTGGAACTAGGTATACTGTAACCTTGCCAGTCAGCATGGAATACTCCCCTGCTACCAGTCCGCATGCCCCACTCGGATATATATAGGCCAGTACAAGACTTGAGGGAGGTCAATAAAAGGGTAATGGATATTCATCCTACCATACCTAACCCTTACACCCTCCTGAGCACCCTACCTCCCAATAGACAGTGGTGTACGGTCTTGGATTTAAAAGATGTCTTCTTCAGCCTTCCCTTAGTGCTAAGAGTCAGAATCTCTTTGCCTTCGAATGGACAGACATCAAAAAGGGCATCAACAGACAGCTAACCTGGACAAGACTTCCTCAAAGATTTAAAAATTCACCTACATTCTTTGATGAAGCTCTACACGAAGACTTGGGTGAGTTTAGGGGAGCCACCCTGGCTTGACTCTGTTACAATACGTGGATGACTTATTAATTGCAGCTAAAACTAAAAAAGAATGTATCTGAGGAATGGAGGACTTGCTCCAGACTTTAGGCAGCCTTGGCTACCGAGCGTCAGCCAAGAAAGCTCAAATCTGCAAATCGGAGGTAACCTGTTTGGGCTATCTACTAAAAGGGGGGGCAGTGGTGGCTCACGAGGGTAAGAAAAGAAACTGTCCTCAAAATCCCGAGACCCCAATCCCAGCATCAAGTGAGGGAGTTTTGGGGGTCAGCCAGCTTTTGCCATCTGTGGATCCCTGGGTTTGCTGAGTTGGCTAAACCCCTTTATGAGGCCACCAAGGAAAAACAACCATTCTTATGGACAGAAGAAGCTAAGCGAGCATTCGACCAGATAAAAACTGCCTTGTTAATAGCTCCAGCATTGGGACTGCCAGATGTCACTAAACCTTTTTATCTGTATGTAGATGAGCACAAGGGAGTAACGAAAGGAGTCCTAACCCAATATTTGGACCCATGGAGAAGGCCAGTGCCCTATCTGTCAAAAAAGTTAAACCCAGTGGCAGCAGGATGGCCACTGTGCCTAAGGATGATAGCCACCACTGCCCTAATGGTAAAAGATGCAGACAAACTGACAGTGGGTTAGAAGCTGTATGTGACCACTCCTCACACTATAGAAGGTGTGTTAACCACCAGATCGATGGCTCAGCAATGCCCGACTTAACCATTACCAAGGCCTGCTACTCAACCCTCTTAGAATCAACTTTCAGACTCCTTCGGCTCTCAATCCCACGACCCTGCTACCAGATCCGGACCTGGAAACACCACTGCATGATTGTTCATAGATTCTGGCACAAGTCCATAGTATCCGAGAGGACTTAAAAGACCAGTCACTACCGGACGCCAAACTTGTGTGGTTTACAGGTGGAAGTAGCTTTGTTCACCAAGGACAGAGATGTGGGCGCAGCGGTAGTGACTGAGACTGATGTAATCTAGGCCAAACCTCTACCAGTAGGTATGTTGGCCCAGAGAGCCAAATTAGTTGCCCTGACCCAAGCTGTAGCACTGGGAAAGGACAAAAAGCTGACCGTATATACTGATAACTGATAGCATTTGCGATGGCTCATGTGCAGGGGGCTATTTACAAGGAGAGTGGACTGTTGACAGCTGAAGGAAAAATTATTAAAAATAAGGATGACATCTTGGCCTTGATCACTGCCCTGGTTGCCTAAGAAATTAGTCATTGTTCATTGCCCTGGACATCAAAAGCCTAAAGATGCTGTGACTCGAGGCAATAACCTGGCCACCGGAGAAGTAGCATTGCAAAGAAACTGGTAATGATTGACCTCCCAGACCACGGTGTGAGAACCCTCCCGGATAAGCCTATGTACAGCTAGGAGGACTTAAAGTGGATCAACCAACTACCAATGGCACAGTGCCTAGATGGTTGATAGAAAGACTCTAAGAGCAACATAACCTTCCCAGAGCAATTGGGAAGAAAACATTGCTCAAGCTACATCTGAGCACCCACATGGGTGCAAAGAAGTTGCAAGTTCTGGCAAAACATACAGACTCAAAATCAGAAATGCTCATGCTAAAAGAGAACAGATTGTCAGAGACTGTAAGGCCTGTCAGCTAACCAATGCAGGAAAAAACCAGATGGGACCAGGCAGTCAGGTAAGAGGGATAGACCAAGAGCCTACTGGGAGGTGGATTTTACTGAAAAAAAACCTGGCAAGTTCAGATATAAATATTTGCCAGTTTTTATAGATACCTTTTCAGGATGGGTAGAAGCTTTTCCTACAAAGTGTGAAATGGCAGAGGTGGTAGCTAAGAAGTTACTGGAGGACATCTTACCCAGGTCTGGCTTTCCCATTATAATAGGATCAGATAATGGACCAGTCTTCGTGTCCAAGGTGAGTCAAGGACTTGCAACTGTTCTTGGGGCAAATTGGAAATTACATTGTGCTTATAGACCCCAAAGTTAAGGACAGGTAGAAAGAATGAATAGAACTCTAAAAGAAACCCTGACCAAATTGGCCATGGAGACTGGCAGTGACTGGGTAACTCTCCTTCCCTTTGCCTTGTATAGGGTATACAATTGGTCTCACTCCTTATGAAATTATATTTGGAGTGCCATCACCCATAATTCCTAACCTGTCAGAACAATTACTTAGAGAGGATGATGGTTCTGAATTTTTGTTCTCCCTCAGGGCCCTGCAGAGGGCCCACCTTGTTGTCTGGCCTAGACTGAGGGTGCTGTACGAGTCAAGCCCTCCACCAATTCAACATCACTTCTGCCCCGGGGACTGGGTCCTGGTAAAAAGACACCAACAGGAAAACTTGGAGCCACAGTGGAAAGGACCTTATGTGGTCATCTTGACAACTCCATCTGCCCTCAAAATCGACGGCATCGCCACTTGGATCCACCATTCACATGCAAAACCTGCAGACCCCATAGCAACTTCGTGGAACCAAACAAGGACCCAGAGTGGCAAGTCTCGCTCCAAAGACAGTCCTTTAAAGCTCAGACTGAGCCGCAAAAAGACTTAATTATGAATTGGTTGCATGCCTTACTTGGAAGTTATATTAGTATAGTAGTTAGTTAGTATAGTAGTTAGTATAGGTCCATATAATTGGACCTGGACTGTTAGCAATCAAGTAACAGGCAAACGTTTCCCCTTGGCCATGAAAGAGGGGCTGTCCCTATAGTTCCCAGGCAAACTTACTTTTAACTTATGCCAGCTTGCTGACGGAGTATGGGGAGGATCAAAGCTTGTAGAATGTAGGGCTGGGAAGGTGGCTCAGTAGTAGAGCGCTTGCCTTGCATGCATGAGGCCCTGGGTTCAATTCCTGAGCCACCACATAAGCAAAAAGAAAAAAAGCCAGAAGTGGTGCTATGGCTCAAGTGGTAGAGTGCTAGCCTTGAGCTGAAGAGTTCAGGGACAGCACCCAGGCCCAGGGTTCAAGCCCCACGACCAGACCCCCCCCAAAAAAAAAAACAAGCTTGTAGAATGTAGCTGGAGGCATTGGTATGTATGCCCGGGGGAAGAAAGGACCCATAACTGTGGGGGACCAGAAAATTTCTATTGTAAAAATTAGGGTTGTGAAACTAGTACCTCGGGGAATTGAAAAGGAAAAGGAAGAGACCTTATTACATTCACAAAATCAGTATCGGGAGGCATGCTAGTCAGGGGCCTACTGGTCCATCAAAGGGGAATTAGAGCACCCCAGGAATACGAGGCCCAAGTGGAGGTTCGGTTCACAGATAAGAGAAAACAAGCTTTGGATGGGAATTGGGAAAAACGGGGACTGAGGTTGCCCAGACCGGGGGAGACACATGATGGTATTCTCTTAACTCTACAAGCAATGGCCACTGCTAGTTATGCTCCCTCAGCTGTGGGCCCAAACACGTTTTTAAAACCAGTCCCCAGCATAAAACCCAAGGCAGAGAAGAAGGAAAAGCCTCTTCAGCCAGAGGACACAGTAACCATTTCTCCTCCATTAACTGAGCCAGACCCCCTCAGGGAAGTCATCCCCCTTCCAGAAGATTCCCTGTGGCAGTTGTTAGTCCGAACTTATGGTGTAATCAATCAGACTTGTCCTGACATTACAAAATCTTGTTGGATGTGTTATGATATAAGGCCTCCATTTTACGAGGGAATTGCAGTAGAACAGAATGTGACTAACTCTAAAACAAGTAAATCATGTAGATGGGAACAAAAAGAAGCAAAACTCACACTACAGGCAATTATAGGACAAGGGTTATGCATGTGATGAGTACCTACTAAATACATTCACTTATGCAACCAAACCCAAGAGTGGACCTCAAAGGAAGGGTATCTATTACCTCCCCAAATGCATGGTGGGCATGCTCAACTGGCCTCACCCCCTGTGTCCATCTAGAAGTTTTAAATAGGACTAACAGCTTTTGTGCTATGGTACAGCTTATCCCACGACTGATCTATCATTCACAGGAAGACGATGATAAAAATGTCTGCAGCAATCTATTGGCCCCGAAAAACTGAAAGATAATAACAGCAGTAACAATTGGAGCCCTAGTGGGCTTGGCTAGATTGGGAACTGGAGTGGTGTCCCTAATCACCCAAAAGACCTCTTACACTGGCCTCTGAGCTGCCATAGATGAGGATATCAGAAATTTAGAAAGCTCCATAGCCTACCTTCAGAAGTCGCATGACTCCTTAGTGGAGGTAGTATTACAAAACAGGCGCAGGCTAGACCTAATATTCTTACAACAAGGAAGCTTATGCACTGCCCTTGGGGAAGAATGTTGCTTCTATGCTAATCATTCTGGAATGGTAAAGGAATCCTTAGCTAAAGTAAAAGAGGGACTAGCAAAACAAAAAACAGCAGGAAGGTTGGTTTGAGTCATGGTTCAATTATTCTCCTTGGTTAACCACTTTAATATTCACCTTACTGGGCCCCATCATCATACTGGTGCTTGTATTCACAGTCGGACCTTGTGTTGTAAACCAGCTAGTGATGTTTGTTAGAGAATGCATTAACACCGTACAGCTGATGGTCTTAAAAACTCAATATCAGGGCTGGGAAGGTAGCTCAGTGTTAAAGCGCTTTCCTTGCATGCATGAGGCCCTGGGTTCTATTCCTCGGCACCACATAAGCAAAAGAAAAAAGCCGGAAGTGGCGCTGTGGCTCAAGTGGTAGAGTGCTAGCCTTGAGCTGAAGAGCTGAGGGACAGCGCCCA
>NW_012267315.1:2221841-2230325 GCF_000151885.1 Dipodomys ordii
CCAAAATTGTAAAGTTTGTTTTCGACATACTTTTGGTTTCTTATACGTTCTTGCCCCTATGGTATATCCCCTGTTGTCACTGTATTTGATTTTGGTACCCTGCATTTTGTATATACGTTTATCTAATTTGGCGAGGGAAAGAGGAATAACAAAATGATGAAACAAGGACACAGGATGACCCATTGCAACAACAATACTCGTAAGACATTATGTTGGATCAAGTCCCACGACCGATAAAAAAAAGACATTATGTTGGAAATGAACTTTACAACTCGGGGTGGGAGGGTGGAGGAAGTGGGGAGGGAAGGGATAGTAGGAGTAAAACAAAAGAGGAGGTACCAATGTTTGACAAGTAATGTACTCATTACCTTACTCATGTAACTAACCCCTCTGTACAGCATCTTTATAATAAAATAAAAATTTTTTAAAGAATAAAGTTGTTTGTTCAATACTATAAAAACTGTGCTGATTCTATGCTCAGGGCCTCTTAGAGTCACCAGTTACCGAGTGCGCCAAGCTCAAGCTTGTAATAAATGTCTCTTTTTTCACTTACATTGATTTTGGTCTCTGGTGGTCTTCAGGGAGGTGGGGGAGGGATCTCGAGTCCGAGTACAACAATAGGAATTTCAGATTTTTCTGTCAGGGCAGAGCATTAACTATGTTCTTCTTACTATATTAAGTGATTTACATAAATGATCACATTTGTACTTCATGTGCTGGCTTTGCACTGTGATTCTCAGATCTCAGCTTCCTGAGTAGCTAGGATTATAAAACTGATCCACCAACACCCTACTTCATTAATGGAGTATAGAGTAACTATTATCTCCTAAATTGATGAGTATACATCCAAGGATATAGTTATCAAATATTAAGTAGGTAAGATTTTTCTTATTCCCAGGAATTCCTATATAACAAGAGAATTCAGAATGTACTATACCTTAAACTTCTCTGTAGTCATTTCTTATCTAGTTTTATTAAATTCTAATTGAACACTTATTGTTAATATACAATCAAGGAAAATAAGGGGCTTTATAATGCACATAATTTAGTTGCTTGCAGTAATAATGATCCCTTATATTTGCATAGCTTTTGATAGCTCACAAAATTATAGGTCCATATATTATCTCAGGATCTTTATAACAACCTGGGAGATAGACAGGCAAGGTATTATTATCTTAATTTAACAAGAAGAAACCTACCCACAATTGATTACGCAAGGGACAAGGCAGTGGGAATACCACTGAATCATAGAGTTGTTTCCATAAAATACGTGGTATAGCTGGGTGCCGGTGGCTCACTCCTATAATCCTAGCTACTCGGGAGGCTGAGATCTGAGGATTGTGGTTCAAAGCCAGCCTAGACAGGAAAGCCCAAGAGGCTCTCCAATAAACCACCAGAAAACCGGAAGTGCCTCTGTGGCTCAAGTGGTAAGAGTGCTAGCCTTGAGATGAAGAGCTGAAGGACAGTGCCCAGATCCAGAGTTCAAGCCCCATGACTGACCAAAAATAAATAAATATATATATGTATATATATGGGACAGTTAACACTTTAAAAACTGGAGAAGTGAGTAAATGTTGAGGAGCACACAATGTCTCTTAGGGACATCTCTGCCAAGCTCCATGTACCTAATTAGGGGAAATCCAGATATTTTCTTCTCTTCTTCTTTCTCCATATATCTACAAATCAGATGTATCTCAACCACGATTGGTTGATAGCTCTAGATGGTGTTATCCTAAATGTTGTAGAAGCTGGGAATCTGGTGTCACTACTGAGTTCAGAACATTCTAGAACAATACACTTGTCAAAACTATGCCATTGAGAAATGAGATGTTCTTATCAAATTTCACTGCTGCGCACAGGATTTGAGCTTAGTGATCTTAAATCTTAAAATGCCTCAGTCTGAAATAATTGCTGCCCAATTCTGACCCAAGTTGCAGCTATCACTACTTGAATAACTCACTTGCTGCAGTCTATTTGGAGGAAGTGATGTAGAAAAGTCAGGATTAGATTGAGCTTTATTCCTTCACCATGGGTAATTTAGTGCATTTCCCCTCAGTGGTTCCGCAAAATAGAAAGAGAGATGCCTAAACTTTGCTCAGTCTTGTACAATTAGACAAGTACACTCAAGACCCACTAGCTCAGGGATTCCAGTGTTATCTTCTTCCAGTTTATTCCCTTGGATTCTTCCCAGAGCACTGTATGAAAATTTAATTTACTATTTACTTAATAGACATTTTCAAGAATACAAAAAAAGTAGAAAATATGATTTTATACCCCACTTATCTCCTCTGTATATACCTTTACTTACCAACTCTCATTTAATCTAGCTTCTTATGCCCACCACATCCCTCTCCATTGTGAAATACTGTGAAGGAAATACTAAAGGTCATGTACATAATTCCACCCTTAAATAATTCAGAATTAATTCAGTATATATTTACAATTTTTTAGAAAATATAACCAGGGCTGCGACGGTGGCTCAGTGGTAGAGTGCTTGCCTCGTATGCATGAGGCCCTGGATTCTATTCCATAGCAAAACATAAACAGGAAAAAGCCAGAAGTGCTGCTGTGGCTTAAGTAGTAGAGTACTAGTCTTAAGCTGACATGCTGAGGGACAGCTTCAGGCCCAGAGTTCAAGCCCCACGATTGACCAAAAAAGGGGGAGGGGGCTGGGAAGGTGGCTCAGAGGTAGAGCACTTGCCTTGCATGCCTGAGGCCCTGGGTTTGATTCCTCAGCACCACAGAAGCAAAAAAAGCAGAAATGGTGCTGTGACTCAAGTGGTAGAGTGCCAGCCTTGAGCTGAAGATCTGAGGGACAATGCCCAGAGTTCAGGCTCCACAACTGACAAAAAAAAAAAAAAATGCTAGACATTAGTAATGATTGTCTATAATTCCAGCTATGAAAGATGTAGAGGTAGGAACCAGTGAGCCAATGCCAGCCTTTTTTGGGGGGGTGGGGGACCACAAGACTATTTGAAAAATAAAGTAAGCCAGGCACCAGTCCCCACACCTGAGAGGGTGAGAATGGAAGAATCATAGTTCGAGGCTATCCCAGGAAGAAAAGTTCTCATGACCTCTTTTCAACCCATTAGCTGGATGTAGGGGAGGGTACAACAAGCTATGTGGAAAGCTAAAATTTGGAAGATTGTGGTTCTAGGCCAGCCCAGGCCAAAATGTCAGAGAGAGATTATATCAGCATGGAAGGTAGCTTCACAAGGTGGTTCTTACCTGTCATCCCAGTTAAAATAGGAAGCCTATGACAGAAGGATCACAGCCCAGGTGCACCTAGACAAAAAGTGAGACTGAATTTAAAAAAAAAAAGACTGGCAAAAATGGGATTAGAGGCAAAGTTAGAGTGCCTGTCTAAAGCAGGAAACTAAATTTAAACTCCAATTACATTCCTTTCCAAAAACTAAGGCAGAAGCTGAAGGAGTACCTCAAGTGGTAGAGTACACATCTAGCAATCCCCAGTGCTGCAGAAACAACAATAAGGAACAATACAATAGCAAAAACAACAACAACAAAAATGTTGATCTGAATGCTGGTGGCTCACACTGATAAGCCTAGTTATTTATGAGGCTAAGTTCTGAGGGTTGAGGTTTGAAGATAGCCCAAGCAAACAAATCTAAGAGACTCTTGTCGCCAATTAACCAGCAAAAAAGGCCAGAAATAGAGTTTGGTTCAAGTGTTAGAGCACCAGCCATGAGTAGAAAAAGCCACATGAGATTTTAAGGTCTCAGAGGTCAAGCCCCAGTAGCAGCACGAAACAAAAGAAAAAAACAAGGTGTGTAATGGCACATACCTATTACCTTATATACTTGGGAGAGGGAGGCAGATAGATCAGGGTATGAGGTTGGCCTAGGCAAAAGAGTTAGACCGTATCTGAAAAACAAACTAAAAGAACTAGAGGTGAGTTTAAGTGGTAAATGTGAAAACCTGTTTCAAATCCCCAGTACCATCAAGATTTCAGAAAGTGTACCTAAAAATTGTGTCTAAAAGTCTAACAATATATTAATTTTTTTAAAAAGAGTCATCTTTGCCGGGCGCTGGTGGTTCACGCCTATAATCCTAGCTACTCAGGAGGCTGAGATCTGATGATCAAGGTTAAAGCCAGCCCAGGCAGAAAAGTCCATGAAACTCTTTATCGCCGATAAACCACCAAAAAACCGGAAATGGTGCTGTGGTTCAAGTAGTAGAGTGCGCTAGCCTTGAGCTGAAGAGCTAAGAGACAGAGTTCAGGCCCCATGAACAACAACAACAACAATAAAAATTCAAACATACATATACTTTAAAGCCATGACCTCTAAAAATTAGTATTTCCAGTATTCTGTACTTGTTCTTTTTTTTTGCATTTAGTTTCCTTGAATTCATTTCATAAATGTCTGGTTGTCTGATTGTGGCTAAAGATTCACTCCTTCTGGCACACCCAGTAAAGATTTCCATCCTATATTATTCAAATTGAGACTAATCTTTCCTGAAACTCATATAAGTATTTTCATAACTCAAGAGCAAAGAAATATTTAAACACTGCTCAGATAATTAAAGGCTACTATGTGAACAGCAATGAGATGCTGTTAAAACTAAGGCAATGCCTAACAACCAGCACCACTGTGCAAGAGTTCAACAAGTGATCCGTGTATGGACCACAAAGCTACTAGCATCATGTGTAGAAGGAGGTTTAGGTACTTTTATTGAGAATCAATGAAACTGCTGTCAACTGTGACATGAGGATTGTTTCTGTCCGCTTATTAGATATTAGCTAATTTGTAGAGGTCAGGAGTCATATATATTCTTTATTCCTCTCATCTAGTACATGATTTTAACTGAGATGAATGCATGCAAAAAAACAAAATCACAATTAGACCTTTTTTTTTTAACTTATTTTGACTCTGGTATTTATTACTTACTTTGACTATTGGTATTTGTCTCCATGTTTTGTTTTTTGTTTTTTTTGGGTCCAGTCGTGGGGCCTAACTCTGGGCCTGGGCACCGTCCCTCAGCTCTTCAGCTCAAGGCTAGCACTCTACCACTTGAGCCACAGCGCCACTTCCGGCTTTTTTTTTCTACTTATGTGTGCTGAGGAATCGAACCCAGGGCCTTGAGCATGCAAATTTTTTTTGTTATTAGAAAGGTGATGTACAGAGGGGTTACAGTTACATATGTCAGGTAATGTGTGTATTTCTTTTAGAACATCACCCCTTCCCTCATTTTCTCCCAGTTTTTCCTTCCCAATCCCCCACACCCAACAAGTTGTATAGTTCATTTTTAACATGTCTAGTGAGTATCACTGCTGCATTTATTTACCCTTTGTCCCACCATTTCTGTGTTCTCCCTTATCTTCTTCAAAAGATAAACTTACATACAAAAGGCACAGAAATCAGTAACAGTAACAAAGGAGGAAAATAAAAGCAAAGTAACAAAAGACCTCTTGTGTCCATTTCTTGAAGTCTGTTTCAATAAACATCATTGGAAATGATCATATGCACATAGCTATTGAGCCTTTGTGATTCTTTCCTAAGGATATACTCCTTTGGTCTCACTATGTGAATGTTTAGCTACATCCTTATATATCACCCTGCACCAGAATCAATCCTAAATGGATCAAAGACCTCAATATAAGGCCAGATACCATGAAAATATTACAGGAAGGGGTAGGGGAAACACTAGGGCTCCTAGGCACAGGTCAAAATTTCCTGAGTAAAGATCTAGAATCCCTGGGGCTGGGAAGGTGGCTCAGTGGTAGAGTGCTTGCCTTGCATGCCTGAGGCCCTGGGTTTGATTCCTCAGCACCACATAAGAAAAAAGAAAAAAGCCGGAAGTGGCACTGTGGCTCAAGTGGTAGGGCGCTAGCCTTGAGCTGAAGAGCTGAGGGACAGCACCCAGGCCCAGAGTTCAGGCCCCACAACCGGACGAAAAAAAAAAAAAAAGATCTAGAATCCCAACAAATCAAAGAAAGATTGGATAAATGGGACTGCCTGAAAGAGTTTCTGCTTGGCAAAGGATGTAGGTAGCAAGATAAATAGAAAGCCCACAAATTGGGAGAAGGTTGTTACTAGCTATGCATCAGACAAGGGTCTCATACCTAAAATATACTTAGAGCTCAAAAAATTAACCTCCCAGCCGGGCGCCAGTGGCTCATGCCTGTAATCCTAGCTATTCAAGTAGCTGAGATCTCTAGTTAACCACCAGGAAACTGGAAGTGGCAATGTGCTTCAAAGTAATAGAGCACCTAGCCTTGAGCAAAAGAGCTCAGGGGCAGCACCCTTGCCCTGAGTTCAAGCCCCACAAATGACCTCCCCCACAAAAAAATAAATAAATCTCAAAATTCTAAAAGCTAAATAGTCTCAGACAAAGGCACAGTAGAATTTTGTGTCTGGTAAGGATCCATTTCCCATTATTTCCTTACTGTAATCTTACCTGGTGGAAGGGTAATAGGTGTTTCCTAGGTCTCTTCTATAAAGACTTTTTTTTTTTTCAGTCATGGAGCCTGAACTCAGGGCCTGGTGGTTAATTGGAGATAAGAGTCTCATGTACTTTCCTGCCAAGGCTGGCTTTGAACCATAATCCTCAAATCCCAGCCCCCTAAATAGCTAGGATTACAGGTGTGAGCCATGGGCACTCAACTATAAAAGCTTTTTTTTTTTTTTTTTTTTGGTAGGTCGTGGGTCTTGAACTCTGAGCCTGGGCGCTATCTCTCAGCAATTCAGCTCAAGGTGAGCACTCTACCACTTGAGCCACAGCGCCACTTCTGGTTTTCTGGTAGCTAATTGGAAATAAGAGTCTCACAGACTTTCCTGCTGGCTGTGAACCGTGATCCACATCTCATCCTCTTGAGTAGCTGGGATTACAGGCATGAGCCACCAACACCTGGCTAAAATCTTTTAATAAATGCTTTGCCCCCATGATATGATCTCCTTTCAGATGTTCCATAGTATATTACCATCTCCTTGGGGATCAAGATTTCAACATAAGAGTTTTGAAAGGCCACAAATATTTACACCATTATTGCACTATCAACTATTTTTAAAAACAAATTTATCTGGGCTGGGAAGGTAGCTCAGTGGTAGAGCACTTGCCTTGCATGCCTGAGGACCTGGGTTCAATTCCTCAGCAGCACATAAGCAAAAAGAAAAAAGCTGGAAGTGGCGCTGTGGCTCAAGTGGTAGAGCGCTAGCCTTGAGCTGAAGAGCTGAGGGACAGTGCCCACGCCCAGAGTTCAGGCCCCACGCGGACCCAAAAAAAAAAAACAAATCTATCTGATTATAGACATATTTCCTTTTGAAATATTTAGACAATTAAAATTGCTGGAAATTCTACTTTTAAGTTTAACAAGTTGGGTATCTTTTATTTTAGCATTTTGGTTCATATATTAAAAAACTGGGAGTAGGACTGGGAAGGTGGCTTAGTGGTAGAATGTTTGCCTAAACATGCATGAAGCCCTGAGTTTGATTTCTCAATACTACGTAAACAGAAAAATCCAGAAGTGGTGCTGTGGCTCAAGTGGTAGAGTGCTAGACTTGAGCAAAAGAAGCTCAGGGACAGTGCCCAGGCCCTGAGTTCAAGCCCCAGGAATGGCAAAAAAAAAAAAAGTGGGATCATCTAAAGCACATTGTTCAGTAACCTTCCTTTTACATTAAATACATGGTAAACTTTCCCATATCACTTTCTCCTATACTAGAAAACTTAATGATTATTTTACTATTTTATATATTTTACAGACCCACACCTAAGTTCCACAACACAAAATTCTGGTGAACTGATCTAGAATCAGTAATCCTGATCAGAATTGTGCTTGTCGATGGAAAATATCCAGGACATGTCCAGTTCCAGGACATGAGAGTAACTATAACAGCTATTTATTTTGGCCTAACATTCTGCCAGTCAAATGACTTATGATTTGAAGCATATCCTAGAACAGAGAACCTTTATGTTTGGTGTCCAAGGAAGCAGTAAACTAAGGAAACCATCCCAAATTCCAGAGTTATGGAGTCAGCATTCTCTTTACACATATACATCCTGCAGCAAAATTTTAAACTATAATGTTATATGAGGTACGTCTAATATGTGAAGAAAACAACATATTAGTATAAAAAGGTAATAGTGAAACTGTGAAAACACAAATCTATAAGTGCATTTTCAGGATTGGGCTCTGTGTCTGGGTTCTAGCAGAAGCTGATTCACTGTGTTTTGCTTCTGTAGTGGTTTCCCAAGCCTCTTATAGCCACCCTGCCCCTGGGCATGGGGGCAAATGAATAGGTTTCAGGAAAACTGACTGTAGGAAAGAATTACAAGAACAAGAAACAACCTGCAATACCTGGTGGGAGTGTCCTGGAAAGTGATGAGCTAAAGCACTGATCTTTCCAGCTCGTTAGCATTTATTTTTTTTTTTTTATTGTAAAGATACTATACAGAGGGTTACAGTTACATGAGTGAGGTAATGAGTACACTTCCTCTTGAACATTGTTAGCCCCTCCATTGTTTTCC
>NW_012267315.1:2237890-2253275 GCF_000151885.1 Dipodomys ordii
ACTCTCTTTTTGGTTGGAGAGAGCTGTGGCGTTTCCCTACTGCCCCGTCGCCATCTTGGTCCCCCCTCTCGTTAGCATTTATATTGATGTATTTTCATTTGGTGACATTCACATATGATAACAGCTAAATTTCTGGCAGTCTGATTCTAGGGGAGAAAAAATTAGTATTGTACATGGAATTGGAATTGTACTGAAATAATAATTCTCCTCTTCTTCCTCCTTCTCCTCCTCCTCGTCTTCCTCTTCCTCTTTCTCCTCCTACTTTTTTTTCTTCTTGTGGCAGGCAGCTCCAGTAGTAAGTGCTTTAGTAAGTGCAAAGTGATGAGTTAAATAGTACCCTTTAAAATAAAATTAAAATATAAAAACATTTTAGAACACAAATGAACTGTAAACAGTAAAGTTTACATAAGGTCTGACTGTATATTAAGTAACTAGTAGCTGTCTACAAACAAAACCAGCCTGAACAAAAGCATGAATAACAGGCTATCAATTCAACTGCATATTTCCAACTTAAATCTCAAGGTAATAATATTGTATTCTAAACCTAATTTTTAGGTAGATTCATGTATTTGTATTTCCTACCTAGATATTTCATCTGAAATACTGACTTGCATATTCAATTGCCTACTTGACTCCTCTGTTTAAATGTCTAACAGGCATCTCATACTCACTGTGTCCAAAAAAAGCATTCCTCCCTCCAAATCTTCCAGACCTGACCTGTCTTCTAAACTTCAGTTGATGGTAACCCAGTCCTTCTAAGTTGCTTAAGTCTAAAATCTCATTTTTTTTAATTGAAAAGGTAATGTGGGGGGGGGGCGATTACAATTACTTAAGTAAGGCAATAGTACAATGTTTTTAATCATTGTTACCCCAATCCTTCATTATCTCTCACTTACCTACCCTGCCCAACGCCCCCCCAAGTTGTATGTTCATATCCAACATAGTGTTAAATAGGTAGAAATGTTGCAGTGGTTCATCCATTGTCCTGCTGTTTCTATTATTCCCTTTCCCTTCTACATATTGTATTATCTAATACGCAAAACACGAGGTACAAAAAACTAAGAGAAATGAAGAAAAAATAGAGAAAAAAGAACAAACTACATATATGGTTTAATAAGAACCCTCTTGTTTCCATAAGTTGGAGTTCAGGTTAATGTGCTTCATTATATATAGTCCTATGCACTAAGCACTAAGCAGGGGTTATTGAGAACCCCTGATAAGAATATCATATACAGCTGGGTACCAGTGGCTCATACCTATAATCCTAGCTACTCAGGAGGCTGAGATCTGAGGATTGTGGTTCAAAGCTAGCCCGGGCAAGAAAGGCTGTGAGACTCTTATCTCCAATTAAAACTACCAGAAAACTGAAAGTGGTGCTGTGGCTCAAGTGGTAGAGCGCTTGAGCTGAAGAGCTGAAGGACAGCGCCCAGGCCCAGAGTTCAAGCCCCATGACCAACCAAAAAAAAAACAATATCATATATATATTCTAGTTCTTACAAATGTGACCTACTCTTCTTTGGGTCTGGCTTACTTCACTTAATATAATTTTTCCAAGTCTTTCCATTTCCTTATGAGTGGAACAATGTTATTCTTTCTAATGGAAGCATAGAATTCCACTGTGTACATGTACCATGTTTTCTTTATTTATTTTCTTTTTGTATTGTGAAAATACTGTACAGAGGGGTTACAATTACATGGGCAAAGATAATGAGTACATTTCTTATCAAGCATTGTAGCCTCCTCCTTTGTTTCCCCTTCCCATCCCTTCCCATCCTCCCCCCGCCCCTCCCATATTTTTTTTTATTTTATTATTATTTTTTTTTTTGGTCCAGTCATGGGGCCTGAACTCTGGGCCTGAGCACTATCCCTCAGCTCTTCAGCTCAAGGTTAGTGCTCCACCACTTGAGTGACATCACCACTTCCAGCTTTTTTTTTCTGCGTATGTGGTGCTGAGGAATCGAACCCAGGGCCTCATGCATGCAAGGCAAGCACTCTACCACTGAGCCACCTTCCCAGCCCATGTACCACATTTTCTTGATCCATTAAGCTACTGAGGGGCATTTGGGTTGGTTCCATGTCTTGGCTATGGTAAATAATGCTGTAATGAACATCCTCGTACTGGTGGCTTTAGTATGGCCTTGTTTTTAGTCATTGAGGTAAATTCCCAGAAGTGAAATTGCTGGGTCATAGGGACCTCTATGTGTAGTCTTTTTTTTTTTTTTTTTGGTTGTGGGGCTTGAACTCTAGGCTTGGGCTCTATCCCTCAGCTCTTCAGATCAAGGTGAGCATTCTACCACTTGAGCCACAGCGCCACTTCTGGTTTTCTAATAGTTTATTGGAGATAAGAGTTTCACCGACCTTCCTGCCCGGGCTGGCTTTGAACCATGATTCTCAGATCTCAGCCTCCTAAGTAGCTGGGATTACAGGTGTGAGCTACTGGTGCACGGCTTTAGATGTATAGTCTTTTGAGGACCCCCACACCCCCTCCAGAGTTGTTGAACAAGTTTATACTCCCACCAATAGTGTAATAGTGTTCCCCTTTGGCCACATCCCCACCAGTATCTGTTATTTTTAGATTTCTTAATTATGGCCATTCTAACTGGTGGAAGGTAGAATTTCAATGTTGTTTTCATTTTCATTTCTTTTATAACTAGAGATGTTGAGCAATTCTTCATGTGTCTCTTGGCCATTCATATTCCCTCTTCAGAGAGGTTTCTCTTAAGGTCTTTTGTCCACATTTTATTTTTTTGTTTTGTTTTGTTTTGTTTTTGTCGGTCATTGGGCCTGAGCTCTGGGCCTGGGCACTGTCCCTTAGCTCTTCAGCTCAAGGCTAGTGCTCTACTACTTGAGCCACAGTGCCACTTCCGGCTTTTTCTGCTTATGTGGTGCTGAGGAATCGAACCCAGGGCCTCATGCATGCAAGGCAAGCACTCTACCACTGAGCCACCTTCCCAGCCCTAGTCCACATTTTAATGAGGTGATTGTTTCTTTGGGGGTTTGTTTTAGGGTAATTTAATTTCTTGAGCTGTTGGTATATTTTAGATCTAAGACCCTTGTCTGTTTTTTGTTTTGCTTTCTTTTGTTTTGTTTTTTGTTTGTCCTGGAGCCTGAACTCTGGGCCTGGGCACTGTCCCTCAGCTCTTCAGCTCAAGGCTAGTGCTCTGCCACTTGAGTCACAGCACCACTTCCGGCTTTTTTTGCTTATGTGGTACTGAGGAATCGAACCCAGGGCCTCATGCATGCAAACCCCATTGTCTGTTTTATGGCTAGTGAAGATCTTCTCCTAACCTGTGGAGTTCTGATTTATTTTGCTAGCTATGTCCTTTGCCATGCAGAAGCTCTGCAGTTTAGGCTCAGTGGTAGAGTGCTTGCTTTGCATGCCTGAGGCCCTGGGTTCAATTCCTCAGCACCACATAAGCAAAAAGAAAAAAGCCAGAAGTGGCACTGTGGCTCAAGTGGTAGAGTGCTAGCCTTGAGCTGAAGAGCTGAGGGACAGCGCCTAGACCCAGAGTTCAGGCCCCACAACCGGACCAAAAAAAAAAAGAAGCTCTGCAGTTTAATGCAGTCGCATTTATCCAGCCTTTCTTTGATTTGTTGTGCTTCTGGAAAGTTTCAGCCTGTGCCAAGGAGCCCTAGTGTTTCTCCTATTCCTTCTTGTAATATTTTCAAGGTATCTGCTTTTACCTGGAGGTTTTTGATCCATTTGGAGTTGATTCTGGTACAGGGTGATATATAGGGATTTAATTTTAGTTTTCTACACGTGTTTAGCCAATTCTGCCAGCACCATTTATTGAAGAGGCTGTCTTTATTCCATACTATTTTTTAGCTCCCTTGTCAAAGATTAGGTGGCTGGAGGTCTGAGGGTTCATTTCTGGGCCTTCAAACCTATTCCATTGATCCTCAGGCCTGTTCTTGTGCCAGTACCACACTGTAAAACCTCGTTTTATCTGTTACTGTATTACCTCAAATCCATCCTACAAGCAAATCTTGCTGCTAGCTTTCTACTGAAAAGTTAATTTTACTAATTCCATTGCTATTTAGAGCTAAACTGGTCTCCAGGTCCTCACGGTTGTTTCCATAAAGTCTTTTTATAGAACAGCAAGTGTCAAGCTCACAGAAAAGTGGAAAGAATTTCACAGCTGAACTGTAGTTTGTTCACTTCACTCTTTAATTTCATAAAAAGCCCCTAAGAAACAGGGTATTGGTGGCTCACGCCAGTCATCCTAGACTCAGAGAATCAGTTTGAAGCTGAGAGACTTCATCTCTAATTAGCCTGCAAAAAAAAAGAAGAAAAGAATAAAAAAGAAGGGCTGTCAGCTGGGCACCAGTGGCTCACACCTGTAATCCTAGCTATTCAGGAAGCTGAGATCTGAGGATCATGGTTCAAAGTCAGCCCGTGCAGGAAAGTCCATGAGACTCTTATCTCCAATAAACCAGCAGAAAACCGGAAGTGGCTCTGTGACTCAAGTGGTAGAGCGCTCGCCTTGAGCTAAAGAGCTGAGGGATAGTGCCCAGGCCCAGAATTCAAGCCCCATAACTGGGGGGAAAAACAAAAGCTGGGCTTCATGCATGGCTCAAGTAAAATACCAGCTATAGGGTGGCAGCTATGAGTGAAAACACAAGTCTTAAGCTGTGCTTGAGCACTAGTACTAAGAATCCCTCCCCTACTTATCTGTCTGTGGGAGTCCTGGGGCTTGACTCAGGGCCTAGGCACTATCCCTAAGCTTCTTTTTTTTTTTTTGGCCTCAAGGCTAGTACTTTACCACTTGAGCCACAGCTCCACTTCCAGATTTTTGATAATTTATTGGAGATAAGAGTCTAGCAGTTTCCTGCGGAAGCTGGCTTCAATCCGCAATCCTCAGATCTCAGCCTCTTGTGTAGCTAGCCTCAGACTAAATCACAATTCATTTCTCTCCCTTGAAACCAGCATATCATTAACTAATATATGATGGTTAATATAGGCCTGACCTAACACAGCTTTGGAAATAGGGCCCAGTGCTTTCTGGAATAACAATGATTGGGATCCTAAGAGAAATACAGATTGGTTACCCTTCCTATGTCTTGGGCCTCAAAAACTAGATTGGGTACTGGGAATATTCCCTATCCTCTAATCCTGCAGGAATTTGCCCTGCTGGGGAGCTAGTTTGTTACCTAGGGCTGTTTTCTTGAGACTTTGATTTTCTGCGGGCAGGGAGCATGAAATTCCTTTCCCAGGCTGTCATCCTCTCACATATTCCTCTATTTCCAGACTTGTCCAGGAAGGCTCCAATAAGTCTCTAAACCTTCCTATCTTTAATGTAGTTTTCTTCTTCCATGTATTGTTCTCTGTGTATATGCACATATATGTCAGAAAAATGGGAGGAGAAAATGGTGGGGAAGTCAGGATGAGTGGGTCAGAAGTCAAATCACTGAACTATGGATCATAAAGAAAGCATGACACAGCACAAACCTGATTAGTTCCACTCAGAACTGTTCACTGACTCATCAGGAAATTGATCTTCCTGACCCAGACTGTCCCTTTACAGTAGACAAAGACAGCTTTTGTATGAACCTCTAACAGTGCTTCTACAGCAACAGCAATTTTACACAATTTGGCCCAAGAAAAGTTTCTACCCAATTCAATGTGAATATAACAATATATTATCTTAGATATTAATCTACAGTCTGTTTTCCACTGGACAGATCTTTCTTGCCTACCTTCCATTTAAGCAGTCATATGGTCTTATAAGAGAAGCTGCAGAGAAAAGAGTGAAAAGTTGACAAGTCTTTTTTTTTTTTTTTTTTTTTTTGGTTGGTCGTGGGGCCTGCACTCTGGGCCTGGGTGCTATCCCTCAGCTCTTCAGCTCAAGGCTACTACGCTACCACTACAGCCACAGTGCCACTTCTGGCTTATGTGTTGCTGAGGAATCAAACCCAGAGCCTCATGCATGCAAGGCAAACACTATACCATTGAGCCATTTTCCCAACCTTGACAAGTCTTTCTTTCTTGTTTCCAATGATGTATGTTGTATACTGACAGCCCACTAGTTTAGAGAACCCACAAATGAGGTTTGTTTTGCCCACACAGTCCTTGCGTGTAAATCATGACTTTGGCCCCAAAAGGGCTCAACTCTCTTGGTCACCACAGTCCCCAGACATCTCTACTGTCTTTTGCAGTTGACATTGTCATGGCCTGTTGCTATTACCTTTGAATTCTGAACCTAGACCCAAATGCATTAAGGAAGACATGGTGGGTGCCCAAAGCAAATATTCTACTCTCTGAGGAAGAAAAAGGGAGATTAAAAGAGGAAAGTCCTGCCAGGCACCGGTGTCTCACACGTAGTTATAGCTACTCAGGAGGGTGAGATCTGAGACTTGGGGTTCAAAGCCAGCCCAGGCAGAAATGTCCCCATGAGACTCTTATCTTCAACTTACCATTCAAAAAACAGAAGTGAAACTGTGGTTCAAGTGGTAGAGTGCTAGCACTGAGCACAAAGAAGCATGGGACAATGCCCAGGTCCTGAGTTCAAGCTCCACAACCAAAAAAAAAAAGAAGAAGAAAGTCCCCTCAGAAAAGGGAAAACCCTAGAATTATAGTCAATAAATAAGCCAGAGCCTGCTCTAAAATCACAGAAAGTGGGACGAAGATGATTCAACAGTTCTATTCTAGGCTCCAGGCCTAAATCCTGCCTGAATCCAAATCCTTAAGATGAGGGAATTACAGAAGGAACAGTATTCCCAAAACAGAAGAGAGGGAAAGAGTTTTGCACTCAAGCCTTAAATCACAATGAGGAAATGCTCACTTCCCATTGGCCACCATTTAGTCCTCTTCCCCTTTCTCTAATGGTTCCTACACTGAACAGACAGTATTTAATAATCATTTGTGGTTGTCAGGCATCATTCTGGGTCTGGTACATAGCACTGAACCAATTTTGTGGAACTTTAATTATGTTCTACATCCATCTATCCAGGCAGATTCTGAACTTGTTCCAACCAAACATTACCACCATGCACCTCTTGGGGCTCTTTGAATACTGTTTTGCCTTGAATGAGATGGAATATATAATTTTCTCTTCATCAATATAATTCTAGAATGAAAGCTTTAAAAAAATGTCATGAGAGCTGATGGAGACCTTCTACCGCTAAGAAAGAGACTGGAAATAGAGATTCAGATGGCTGGTTAACTTGCTCTTTGCCTCATATTCTACTAATGTGTCATTCCTCACTAGAATGTAATCTCATGCAGGAAAAGGACACAGTCTTTGGCTCACTGCTGTATCCTCTGCATTGTTTTGAAATATATAGCATTTAGTAAGTCCCAAATGCTTGTTCGTTGAACTGAAGAATGAAAGACCAGCTAAATAGAAGCAGAGTTGATCCCAGAGGCCAGAGGTCCAAAATCCCTATCCAACCTCTTTCCCAAATGACAGATTAACAGAGCAAATGTCAGTGATTTTCTTAAGGGCATTTAACTAACAGGAGAAAAAAAAGGTGAAGGAAATTTGGTGATAGAGATCATTTTGAAAGCCACCTATGGTCATGTAGAAGTCTGAGCCTGATCTAGTGGAATCAGCCTTGAGCAGCTACTCTGATAAAAAATTTTCCTACTACCTTTAGCTCTCTTATGACCCAGAAATCCCACTTTTGGGCATTTACCCAACAATCACAAACATGTCCATACTAAAACTACCAGCACAACTATGTTTATTGCAGCATACTCACTATAGCTAAGATATGGAACCAACTCATATGCCCCTCAGTAGATAAAATGTGGTGTGTGTGTGTGTGTGTATACACATACATACATACATACATTCACACCACAATGGAATTCTATTCCTCCATCAGAAAGAATGATAATGTCCCATTTGTTAGGAAGTGGAAAGACTTGGAAAAAAATTATATTAAGTGAAGTAAGCCAGGCCCAAAGAAACATAGGTCCCATGGTTTCCTTATCTGCAATAACTAGTATATGTCTGAGACAAGCAGAAAAGGTCAAAAGCTATGACTATGAAGATGATGCTAAGAGAAATTAATCCCAAAATAGGGACACAAGAGGTTTTTTTCTTTCTTGCTGTTGTTTCTAATTATTTATTATGTACTGTGTGATTTTTTTGTTTCTTTTGTATGTTCTTCCCCTGTGGTACAACCCCTGTTGATTCTGGTACCCTGCATAATGTATATACATTTTTCTAATTTGGGGAGGGGAAGGGAAATAACAAAATGCTGAAATAAGGATACAGGTTGCCCCATTGTAACAATGAGATGTATGTTGAAAACGAACTTCACAATTTGGGGGGGGTGGTGGAGGGAGGAGTTAGGGCGGTGGGGAGGGAAGTGATGGCAGGAAGAAAAGAAAGGAGGAGGTAACAGTGCTCAATAGGAAATGTACCCATGTAACTGTAACCCCTCTATACAGTATCTTTACAATAAAAAATAATACTAAATTTTTTCCTACTACCTACTTGTTCTCATCTGAGAAAAAGTAAGTCCTGATAATTAAAGACTTCCTACTTACCTAGAGTCCCACACCCTCTTTTTATCCTTCTTCCACACAATAATCAGCTGCCGTTCAGGAGCTAGTACACAAAGGGAGTTAATAATCCTGGCTTCTGACTTCAAGGAGTTGTCAGACTTTGGGGGAAGGTACACTATGATGACTGTGATAGTGATTTAGAAGTACACACTTAAATAATATCCCTAGGCAGGGGAGGTGGGTAAGAGCCTTTTACAAGGAAAAACAGCAATGCAGGTCAAAGGGTTGAGAAGAGAGAAGGTTGTAGCCTAGTGTCTGGTCTGTTTGGCATCTTTTCACCATTGATGACAGCCTCAAAGTGTCATGACAAAGATTATATGTATATTCAAATCTCTCTCTTTTTCTGTCTCTCATACACACACAGAGTTTTACTATTTTGTGCAAACTGATCTCAAGAAAATCTCCTACCTTAGCCTCTAAGGAGCTTAGAATACAACAACTAGATTTGAATTTTGAGCCCAAGAATAAGAGTAGAAAATCTGTCCTGGTTGTAAGCACCATAAAGAGATTTCCCGTTAGCTTCTGCTATTTGGATTTTCCAGATACCCTAATTCCTCTTCTTCCATGAGCCTGCGGGTTCAAATTATGTAAATTCTATGGTCTTTACCATACCATTCCAAGAAGGTTGTTTAAGGTCTTGCTGGCAACCTTAGAACAGAGCCTACTTTATAAAGGGTTCCTGGAAAATGTAGGATGTGAGCTGATAAAAGTCATCAAAATGACCTGAGGCTTAGCTCAGGTGAGGAGAGTGTCACCAGCAAAGCTCCTCCACAATTTTGTTCAGCCTCGCTCAAGGGAAGACTTCAAGAGAAGAAATATGAGGAATCCGGTGGGAGATGTAGGGGGAGGAAAGCAAATGGGAAAGTCCTTCCCACCTATTTGAAGTGTTTTCTTAGGATTTTCTCCTGAGCAGAGGTTCCCACCATGTTGTTGGATACAGTAGTAGGCCCTCCTTAGTGAGAACTGTGGGTGGAGTTGAAACTAAGCAACAGAGAAATAGACAAGACACTTAAAAAATTACATGTCTAGCATAAGAGGCAGGAGTTGTGCTGGAGTTGAAGAAAAGAGATGTAAGTTTTAGAGAAAGGGAGAATATGAGAATGTAGTAATTATAAAGAACAAAGTAGATTAAAAATTAAAAACTTGGGCTGGGAAAGTTGTTCAGTGGTAGAGTGCTTGCCTTGCATGCATGAGGCCCTGGGTTCAATTCTACATAAGCAGAAAAAGCCAGAAGTGGCGCTGTGGCTCAGGTGGTAGAGCGCTAACCTTGAGCTGAAGAGCTGAGGGACAGTGCCCAGGTCCAGAGTTCAGGCCTCACAACCTACAAAAAACAAAACAAAAAAAACTTGCATGTCTAGGGTAAGGGTAAGAGGCAGGAGTTGAAGAAAAGAGAGGTAAGTTTTGGAGAAAGGGAAAATATGAGAATGTAGTAATGATAAAGAACAGAATAGACTTTTGAATCACTTTTCCTATATTTTAAAATGGCTCCATCATTGACAGCATGTGATTTGACTTCTTTACCCTCAAACCAACCTCAGTTATAACAATCACAATCATTATCAACTGTTATTATTACCAATTAAAATGCAGACTCACACCCACATACACCCAAGCACACAATTATATTTCAGAAGTGCCCCCAGGGCACAGCCTGAAACTACAGACTAATAAAACTAAGACAAAGCCAGTAAGGTATAAAGCTAGGCTCCAACAGTCATAAACTTCTACTATTATGTTAAGAGCAAAATGTGCTCTAAGGCACAGAGCTATGAAAAGACTAGGACTCTAGTGACTTGCAGAGTTAGGACAGTAACCTGGGCTTGCCTTCTGTCTGAGAGGGTCTTTGGGATATGGATACATATGCCACCCATGCTATTTATTCTACTCAAACAGGAGTGTATTGTTCCAAGAAACTGGACCTAAAATTTTAATTGTATTTTATGGTCTTGGAATTAGACGTTCTAGAATCCACAGACAGCCTCTTAAAACTCCTTCCTGGGGGGAGGGGGGTGGAGCGGGGAGGATTGGGTGGGGGGGAGGGGGGAGGATGGGAAGGGGAAACAAAGGAGGAGGCTACAATGCTTGATAAGAAATGTACTCAGGGGCTGGGAAGGTGGCTCAGTGGTAGAGCGCTTGCCTTGCATGCCTGAGGCCCTGGGTTCAATTCCTCAGCACCACATAAGAAAAAAGCCAGAAGTGGCGCTGTGGCCAAGTGGTAAGGCGCTAGCCTCGAGCTGAAGAGCTGAGGGACAGCGCCCAGGCCCAGAGTTCAGGCCCCACAACTGGACCCCAAAAAAAAAAAAGAAAAGAAATGTACTCATTATCTTGCCCATGTAACTGTAACCTCTCTGTACAGTATTTTCACAATAATAAAATAAAAAACAAAACTCCTTCCTTCTTCCTTCCTTTCTTCCTGTCTTGTCTTCCTGTCTTCATTTCTCCATTCGTTCCCTCCTATCCTCTATGCTCTCTACTCTCTCCCTTTCTCTGTCTGTGTGTGTGTGTGTGTGTGTCTCTCTCTCTTTTTTTTTTTTCTTTTTTGCAAATCCTGAGGCTTGAACTCAGGGCCTGGGCACTGTCCCTGAGCCTCTCTGTGCTCAATATTGGCACTCTACCACTAGAGCCGCAGTGCCACTTCTGGATTTTTCTGTTTATGTGGTACTGAGGAAGTTAAACTAGGGATTCATGCATGCTAGGCAAGCACTCTACCACTAAGGCACATTCCCAGACCTCTGTTTCTCTTTCTTTCTTTTTTTTTTTTTTTGCGGGGGGGGCGGGGGCCGGTCATGGGGCCTGAACTCTGGGCCTGGGCGCTGTCCCTCAGCTCTTCAGCTCAAGGCTAGCGTTCTACCACTTGAGCCACAGCGCCACTTCTGTTTTTTTTTCTTTTTGCTTATGTGGTGCTGAGGAATCGAACCCAGGGCCTCATGCATGCAAGGCAAGCGCTCTAACACTGAGCCACCTTCCCAGCCCCAACAGCAAATTTTTTTTTTGGGGGGGGGCTCCGGTCGTGGGGCCTGAACTTTGGGCCTGGGCACTGTCCCTCAGCTCTTCAGCTCAAGGCTTGCGCTCTACCACTTGAGCCACAGCACCACTTCTGGCTTTTTCTGTTTATGTGGTGCTGAGGACTCATGCCTGCAAGGCAAGCACTCTACCACTGAGCCACCTTCCCAGCCCTATATAGTTATTATAACACCTAAACGTGTGAATTACAGCCATAGAAATGACTAGAATTTTCTTTCATTTTTTATTAGCATGTATTAGGTATACAAGGGTGAATTTCATTGTGAAATTTCCAAACATATATACAATAGATAGGACTAGAACTTTCTGTTCAACTGCCTATTGGAGAAATTCTCTGCTGCTTCCATCTTGTGGCCACTTAGCATAACAACAACTGTAGTGTTTAGCTTTGGTTCAGTGAATCACTAGAGAATGTAAAAGGATTGTTCACTGGATTCTGGCTGAATACCTCCAGTGTCTGGTTGCCAATTATTCTGCAAGACTGTATCTGTGGCTTTGAACAGCAATCCTCAAATCTCAGCCTCTTGAGTAGGTAGGATTACAGGCATGAGCCACCGGCACCTGGTCAATTTATTTCTTTATCCTACAATTTTATGTAGATTTATCCAATGTAGTTCTGTCCAGCAGAACTAGTCTCAGACTCTGTGCAACTGGTTTAGTCAAATACTTTTTCTTTTGGTCAGTTGTGGGGCTTAAACTCTGGGCCTGGTTGCTGTCCCTGAGCTTTTCAGCTTAAGGCTAGCACTCTACCACTTGAGCCACAGTGTCACATCCCATTTTCTGGTGGTTTATTGAGATAAGAGTCTCATGGACTTTCCTGCCCAGGCTGGCTTTGAACTGCAATCCCCAGATCTCAGCCTCCTCAGTAGCTAAGATTACAGGCATGAGCCAGTGGCACCCAGCATCAAATACTTTCCTAATTGTCCACAAATATACATATTTCTTGTTCAAGCTTAAAAGATATAAAAATAGCTGACTGCAAGTGACTCACACCTGTAGCCCTAGCTAATCAGGAGGATGAGATCTGAGGATCAGGATTCAAAGCCAGCATGAGAAGGAAATAAAATAATATTTATTGAAATTAATTCCAGGAAATGGAAACAAAAGTTTTTTTTTTCTTTTTCTTTTCTTTTTTTGTCTCATTCATTTTTTCTGTCTTTAGGAAGGGAAAGGGGACACAAAAATGGAGGGACATAGAGATTACAAATGTAGCAGTGGTACTCAGTACAAACTATGTTGAAAATATATACCGTGGGGGACAGGAGGGAAAAACTGGGAGAGAATGAAGGAAGGGTGACATTGTCAAGAAATATACTCATTATGTAACTTATGAAATGATAACCTCTGTATACATCACCTTTGTAATAACTAAAAATAAGGGCTGGGAAGGTGGCTTAGTGGGAGAGTGCTTGCCTTGCATTCTTGAGGCCCTGGGTTAGATTCCTCAGCACCACATAAGCAGAAAAGGCCAGAAGTGGCGCTGTGGCTCAGGTGGTATAGGGCTAGCCTTGAGCTGAAAAGCTGAGGAACAGCGCCCAGGCCCAGAGTTCAGCGCCCACGACCTGCACATAAAAAAATAATAATAAAAAATTAAAAAACAAGTAAAATATATATACAAACTTCTTGTTCAAGCTTAAAAGATGTGAAAAATAGCTGGGTGCTGATGACTCATCTATAATCCTAGCTACTCAGGATGCTGAGATCTGAGGATCATGGTTTGAAGTCAACCTCAGGCAGGAAAATCTGTGAGACTCTTATCTCCACTAAACTACCAAAAAAGCCATAAATGGAGCTGTGGCTGAAACTAGCCTTGAGCAAAAGAACCTCAAGGCCCTGAGTTCAAGCTTCAGGAATGGCACCAAAAAAAAAAAAAAGAAGGAGAAGGAGACAGAGAGGAAGGAGAAAGAGAAGAGGAAATAGCGATGACATTGTACATAAAAACAAGTAAGCTGGAAGTGTGACTTAGTGGTAGAGTGCTTGCCTAGCATGCATAGAGGCCTGGGTTCAATTCCTCAGTACCACATAAACAGAAAAAGTCAGAAGTGCTTCTGTGGCTCAAGTGGTAGAGTGCTAGCCTTGAACAAAAGAAGCCCAGGGACAGTGCTCAGGCCCTGAGTTCAAGCCCCAGGACTGGCAAAAAAAAATAAGATATTTTCTGACTTGTATAACTATAAACCCTCTGTATATCACCTTTATAATAACAATAACAATTTTTTTAGGGCTGGGAATGTGGCTTAGTGGTAGAATGCTTGTCTGGCTGACATGAAGCCCTGGGTTTGATTCCTCAGTAACACATACACAGAAAAGGCCAGAAGTGGCACTGTGGCTTAAGTGATAGAGCGCTAGCCTTTAGCACAGAGAGGCTCAGGAACAGTACTCAGGCCGAGTTTAAGGCCGAGAACTGGCAAAAAGAAAAAAGAAAAATTTAAAAATGTGAAAAGTATGAATTATATTTCCATTTTGAATCAAATAGGCTTTAATACGCAAAACTAAAGACAAAGTCATTAACCATTGTTTAGCAAATATATTCATAAATGACCTCATGGTCTTTCCTAAGCAATAATTCTAAAAGCTCAAGATTAAAGTACTTAGCTGGCCCCAGTGGCTCAGCCCTGTAATCTTAACTACTCAGGAGGCTGAGATTTAGGGATTGTAGTTCAAAACCAGCCTAGGCAGGAAAGTCCATGAGACTTTTTTTTGTTTTCCTTTTTTTTTTTTATTGTGAAAATACTGTAAAGAGGGGTTACAATTACATGGGCAAGATAGTGAGTACATTTCTTACCGAGCATTGTAGCCTCCTCCTTTGTTTACCCTTCCCATCCCTTCCCATCCTCCCTCCCCCTCACTCAATTCTCCCCCCTTTCCCCCCCCAAGTTGTAAAGTTCGTTTTTGACATGACAACTTGTACTTCTCATTGTTGCAACAGGTCCACCTGTATCCTTATTTAAACAACTTGTTTTTCCCCTTCCCCTCCACAAATTATACCTACATCAAATACAGTGAAAGCAGGTGTTATACTGTGGGGGAGGGCCATGAGACTCTTATCTCCAGTTAACCACTAGAAAACCAGAAGTGGTGCTGTGGCTCAAGTGGTAAAACACTTGCTGGGAGCTGATGAGCTCAGGGACAGCGCCCAGCTCTCCCCTCCCCCCCAAAAAAAGATTAAAGTACTTGAACTCTAAAACTAAAGATTAAAGTACTCAAAATAAATTCCATAGAATTCAGAGGTAAACTGGGGGCTAGGAAGGTGGCTCAGTGGTAGAGTGCCTGCCTGCCTCGCATGCATGAGGCCCTGGGTTTGATTCCTCAGCACCACATAAGCAGGAAGAAAAAGCCAGAAGTGGCACTGTGGCTCAAGTGGTAGGGTGCTAGCCTTGAGCTGAAGAGCTGAGGGACAGTTCCCAGAGCCCAGAGTTCAGCCCCCGGGACCAAAAATAAAAATAATAAACTTTTAAGTCCTTATTAATAAATCATCAATTATTCTGCTGAAAATAAATTAGTCTGAAACTATGTTTCTAACTTACTAGTAGCCTCAACTAATAAGTATTTCAAAATCAACTTTCCTGACGTACCTAAAATAATAATGAACCATGTTTGCTTTCCAAAATTCTTGAGCATTTTGAGTTCCTCAAGTAGTATAAAATTCTAAAACTAATCTCAATGCAAAAATTTGGCTGTCTAGGGCTGGGAAGGTGGCTCAGTGGTAGAGTGCTTGCCTTGCATTCCTGAGGCCCTGGGTTTGATTCCTTAATACCACATAAGCAAAAGAAAAAAGCCAGAAGTGGTGCTGTGGCTCAAGTGGTAGAGCACTAGCCTTGAGCTGAAGAGCTGAGGGACAGCGCCCAG
>NW_012267315.1:2254765-2265365 GCF_000151885.1 Dipodomys ordii
ATACTAGTTATTGCAAATAAGGGAAACCATGGGACCTATGTTTCTTTGGGCCTGGCTTACTTCACTTAATATAATTTTTTCCAAGTCTTTCAATTTCCTAACAAATGGGGCAATGTCATTCTTTCTGATGGAGGCAAAGAATTATCCCATGTATTTTTATATCACATATCAAAAGCCATGTTCTGTATCATGTATTCTAGGTGTGTGGTAGGCTGTGCCTTCAAGGTTTCTCTATGAAGATATTAATACATTTATTACAGTTTCTCCAGGGTGAGTCCTTTCATGTTTTGAAAACAACTGAAAAAACTGAAGGCTTTACATGGGTTTTTAATTAATGACGTCACACCTGCATTTGAAGTGAAATGAAAAATCTGAAGGCCTTACATTATTGACCTTGACGGGATTTTTCTCCATATAATTTCTTTTATTTTCTTGAAGGGAGACTTGATATCTGAAGGCTTTACCACATTTTTTTCACGGTTTTGAAGAGAATTGGAAAAACCATGATTTTCATACATTCCTAGAATTTTTCCCTCCAGTGAGTTCTCTCATGTCTTCAATGAGAGCTTCACCACATTATTTACATTTGTAAGATTTCTCTACAATGTAAGTCCTTCCATGTGTTTGAAATGACCTAGGACAAATAAAAGCCTTTCCACATTGCTTTTATTTCATAGGGTTTTCTACTTTCTGAGTTTGCTGTATGCAAAAGGAACTGAGAAAATCAAAGGCTTTTGCATATACCTTACATTCACAAGGTCCATTTACATCATAGGATGTCATGTTGGCTTTGAACACTTGTGAGACTAATAGTTTTCCCACATCGTTTACATTTATATGACTTCTCCTATGATTTGTATCAAGATAAGTGGTGCCTGTTAAAGGATGAGGACACATGGTAAGTTTCCTACTCACACTGTATTCACATGGTTTTACTCCAATATGATTTTTTTTGGCTCATATTAAGATTTGGAATCTGAGCGAAGGTTTTGCCACACTAACCCCCCTCCTTTATTCTATAGTCTCTCTACCTTATACTTTATTGTATTTCTCTAAGAATTTTTGTGCTGATCATCCATGGTCTGGACTTGCCATTATTTCTCATATAAATGAAGTTGTAGAAGATTTCAGCATCACATTGCTGTAGAGATTCTTCTGATAAGAGACCCAAAAAAGCCCACTCTTCCAAAGTGAATTACATAGCTATCTCCTTAATGTTCTCTCTCTCTCCCTTTTTTTTTTTTTTTTTTGCGAGTTCTGGGGCCTTGAACTCTGGGCCTGGGTGCTATCCCTCAGCTCATCAGCTCTTCAGCTCAAGGCTAGCACTCTACCAACTGAGCGATAGGGCCACATCAGGCTTTTTTCTGAGGAATCGAACCCAGGCCTCATGCATCTAAGGCAAGCACTCTACCGCTGAGCCATCTTCCCAGCCTCCTAAATGTTCTCTAAGTCCTAAAACATTCCACAATTTCCCAGCTCCCAGGTTCTCCTTACAGTGCCTGCTGGAGGTTACAGGACAAAAGTTGATCATGAGTCACCCTCTCGCCAGGTAAGCCTGTTTCTGGATACCCCACACCTTTCTCACACATGGGGCTTAAACTCTGGGCATAGGCGAGGTCACTGAGCTCCTTTTGCTCAAGGCTAGCACTCTAGGAGCTATAGCTCCTCCAGCTTTTTTGGTAATTAGTAGGAGATGAGACTTGTCACAAGTATATCACAAACCTTTCTGCCTAGGCTGGCTTTGAACAGTGATACTTAGATCTCATCCTCTTTTTTTGTTGTGTTGGTCGTGGAGTTTGAACGCTGAGCCTGGGTGCTGTCCCTCAGCTCTTCAGCTCAAGGCTAGTGCTCTACCTCTTGAGCCACAGCACTACTTCTGGTTTTCTAGTTGTTAATTGGAAGTAAGAGTGTCACAGCCTTTCCTGCCCCAGCTGGCTTTGAACAGCGATCCTCAGATATCAGCCTCCTGAGTAGCTAGGATTACAGGCATGAGCCACTCTCTTAATATTTCAAGACAGTTGTTTTTTTATTTTTTGCCAGTTGTGGGACTTGAACTCAGGGCCTGGGCATTGTCCCTGAGTCTCTTTGTGCTCAAGGCTGGCACTGTACCACTTGGGCCACAGCTCCACTTCCAGCTTTTTCTGTGTATGTGGTACTTAGGAATTGAACCCAGGGCTTCATGCTTGCTAGGCAAGCACTCTACCGCTAAGTTACATTCCCAGCCCAAGACAGTTTTTTAAAAATCCTATTTCCTCCAAGTTCTTTTCCTCTAGATTAAATCAGTCCTCATCTTTCCTTATGATTTCCAGAACCCTCATCTAGAGTATGAAATGGGAATCCTGGTATAAATGATTTACTGAGGAGTGGCCTCAGGAAAAACCTGTAGAGGGGTAGAGGAAGTAGAATCAGGCAGAGGCAGAGCTATTTTTTGGTCGGCCTTGGGGCTTGAACTTGGGCCTGGGCACTGTCTCTCAGCTCTTCAGCTCAAGGTGAGCGCTCTACCACTTGAGCTACAGCACCCCTTCCGGTTTTCTGGTGGTTTATTGGAGGTAGGAGTCTCACGGTCTCTCCTGCCCGGGCTGTCTTTGAACCACGATCCTCAGATCTCAGCCTCCTGAGTAGCTAGGATTACAGGCGTGAGCCACCAGCGCCCAGCTGAGGCAGAGCTTTTTTTAAAAAAAAAAAAATGTGGTCTTAGGGATAAAGCACAAGTAGTAGAGCACCTATCTAACAAACTGAAGGCCCTGAATTTTGAATTCAAGACCCTGAATTCCATTACTGACAAAAGGAGAGAGAGAGAGAGAGAGAAAGGGGGGAAAGAGAGCACACTAGAGAATGCAGTTGAGGCCAGGTCCCATCAGGGTTCAATATTTTATATTCTATTGAGGCAATTATTAGTGCAATATTGAGGCAATCATTGGGAGTTAAGGATAACCTTCCTGAGTGAAAAGGTTTCCCCTTTGAGCAGGGGCAAGTCTCAGGAGTATTAGCAGCCAGTGATCACAGTATGTGGGAACTTAGTGTCCTAGAAATACTTTCTTCCAATGTCACATCATAGTCATTATACCCTGACCAAGGACCACAGAGCCAGAGCCCAGACATGGTCTAATATATCCTACTCTCAGTTTAAGATTAATAATTTTGTTTAGATTATGCTAATATGAACCCTGTAGCATAACAGGTTAAATTAATCAATACCCCAAGATGTTTTTCATATGAAATTGCTCCCAATATAGTGGTCTTCCATCAATAATTATGCTATAGTGAAAACAAAAGCACTTGTTTTCATTTAAAACTTTATCTCAGCATTTGGGGCCTATTCCTATTACCCAAGTTCCCTGTAAATATTATAGACTATACTCTCCAATCCTGTGTTCTTTGCTCTATGATTCATAGCCTGGATGGGAGTATCTCAATGGTGATTTCTTTATTCCATCTGGTGACTAGTGAATAGAACTGAGGCTCAAGAGCCAGTCATCCTGGCTCGGAAAGTGGCTCAGTGGTAGAGCGCTTGCCTTGCATGCATGAGGCCCTAGGTTGATTCCTCAACACCACATAAACAGAAAAAGCAGGAAGTGGTGCTGTGGCTCAAGTGGTAGAGC
This sequence comes from Dipodomys ordii, assembly GCF_000151885.1. Taxonomy (NCBI): domain Eukaryota; kingdom Metazoa; phylum Chordata; class Mammalia; order Rodentia; family Heteromyidae; genus Dipodomys; species Dipodomys ordii. Next base: position 2,258,368 of record NW_012267315.1, read on the forward strand.
GCTAGCCTTGAGCTGAACAGCTGAGGAACAGCGCCCAGGCCCAGAGTTCAGGCCCATGACCAACACACACACACACACAGAGTCAGTCATCCTTTAACAGAAACGTAAGTCTAAAATAAGCAGACAGTCTGGAGCTCAGGAATTAAGTAGGCAGTATGCATGACCATTACAGAAAACACGAGTAGTTGTAATCTCAGGTACATGGCAAGCAAAGAGGAAGATTATAAGTTTGAGGCCGAACTGGGCCAAGTTAGGTAGGTAGTGTCTCGAGAATGAAACATAAAACACAATAGGGCTAGGAATATAGCTCAGATGTTAAAAATAAAGGTACTCTGATTTATACTCTGTATCTTTACTACTTTTTAGAAATGGCAGACTTCACCTTGGGTTGTGCCTCAAGTGGGACAGCAACTTCCTTGTCAGGATGAAGTCAGGAACTCAAACCACAGTACTACCAAAGGAAAAAAAAGACAATTGCTCCGTCAGTGATTATAAAGTCTTTTTTCATAGAGATTTCCATTTAATCAACTGAAGTTGTGCCTAGTCTTTGTTGGTCATTAACATATTATGATGAACCTTTGTTCTTTAGCCTAGTTTTCTTGGGTTGTTACCTTTTGTGTTCTTATGTGTATTGTGCTGTGATGGAATCCAGGATCTTATACCTACTAAGCAAGCACTTTATCACTGAGCTACAGCCCCAGCCCCTAGAAATTAATTACCTACTAAAAGTATTACCAGATAATCTACTTATGCATTTTATAACTTGTAAAACTTACTCACAAAGGCGCAATGCCTAAGTGCCACATAGTACATAAAATATACATATTGAAACGAACTCCAAGATATAGAAACAAGTGACCTCTTTTTTCCCCTTTTTTTAGTTTATTGTCTTTATTTTTTTTATGATTCTGTCTTCTTTTCCTTATGTATGGTTTATACAAGTGTGTATCTTCAGAAGGGCTAGGGGGAGGGTACAGAACTTGAAGGGGAAGATTACAGCAGTGTAACTCACAGAATACTGATGAAAGTGAACTATACAACTCATGGGTGGAGGTGGCAGGGAGGGACTGGGAGAGAGTGAGGAAACAGAAGAAAGACTCTGTCCAAAAGGAAATGTACTCATTACCTGACTCATGTAATTGTAATCCCTCTGTATGTCACTCTATAACAATAAATTAATAAAAAAATGTTACTGTGCTTGAGGCTTGTATCTAATTTCGTGTATTTCAAAGTGAGTTTTAATTCAGAGTGGGGTTTCCTATTCAAAAATGCTGTTTGAAGATAGTTTATCTCATTCTAAATGATGTGTGATAACTGATTTGCTGTGTATCAGCAGAAAGCTTTTGATTGTCATTCTTTACAGAATTTTTAATGGATTTTTTTCTTCTGTTCTCGTTTGTTTCTGGGTTGGAAGTTTTAGTTACTTTGAAAATTGACTATAAGGATAATGAGTATTTCATGATACAAATTAAACTTGTTTGAGGGTTTTTTTTTTGTTTTTTGGTTTTTTTTGGCAGGTTGTGGGTCCTGAACTCTAGGCCTGGGCACTGTCCCTCAGTTCTTCAGCTCAAGGCTAGTGCTCTACCACTAAAGCCACAGTGCCACTTCCAGCTTTTTCTGCTTATATGGTGCTGAGAATCAAACCTAGGGCCTCATGCATGTGAGGCAAGCACTCTACCACTGCGCCACCTTCCCAGCCCAAGATCCAAGTTTTACTGTCCATTACTTTTAGTGTGTTACATCTGATACAAATCTGTCTCCATGCTTGAATGACAGCCCCAAAGTGGCTTTTGATCTACCTCCATATAATGTAAACAAAGTATAATCAAGCAACTGATTCTCAGCTACTCATGGCTGAACCTCCAGCTATTCAGATTCTGAAAGCTGCCAAAAATATGACCATATAAGGTAAATGTGGACTGCAGAGAATCAAGTGGTTTTTGTTTCTCATTTTCTTTGCACTGGCATCAATAGAGCTTTCAGCTGTATTATATACATGTGGTGAGAAGGGGCATGCAACCAACTAGATTCTGGACTTAGGGGCTGTCACAGAACCTTTTCCAAGCTGAAATAAAATTCAACTCCCTAGCTACTCAGGAGGCTGAGATCTGAAGATCACGGTTTGAAACCAGCATGGGCAGAAAAATCCCTACGGAGCCCAGGCCCTGAGTTCAAGCTCACAAACAGACAAAAACAAACAAAAAACCCTAAGGGAAGTGCAAGGCCCAGAGTATAAGCCCCAAAACAGGCACAAAAAGGAAGGGAGAAGGAAGGGGAGGGGAGAGAAAGGACGATTCCTCAAGTCACAGGCTCAAGTGATAAGCCTCAATTGGCCTGCGACCTTGATCTACCTGTTTCCACCATTTCTGATTACCGATAACCACCTACCCAACATTTCCTAAGTTACACAATAGGGATCATAAAAGACGAGTTTCAAGATTCTTGCTCTAGTTACAGAAGCTAAAACTTGTTATTGCTGTTCTGGGGGAGAGGGTGCAATACACTGTCTAGGTCCCTTACTATTTGCAGAAAAACATCCAATTAAATGGATGCCGAAATCTGGGTGCAACGTTTCAAGAAAACCAATAAAAACGGTAAAAGATGAAGCCAACAGAGACTTTGAGATTCAAGGAAGGAAGGAAAGAAGGAGGAAGGAAGGGAGGGAGGAAGGGAGGGAGGGAGGGAGGGAGGGGAAGGATGAAAGGAAGGAAGATAGGTAGGTGGCGCTCAGGGATAGTGCCCAGATCCTGAGTTCAAGGCCCAGGATACACACACACACACACACACACACACAAAAGACAGTACTGGTGGGGCACACACACACACAAGACAGTACTGGTGGGGCGCCAGTTGTATTACGCCTGCTCTTCTGCAGTGACGATATCCAGACACAAGGAGGCAGAGTTCCGACCCTAGCAAATAGAGCTCTGTAGCCCGCTGTTCAGGAGCATTTGAAAAGCCAGCTCCTCAGCGGCCGCCATTCTCCAGACAGCACGCAGTCCGACGAACTCCTCGCCCGCCGACGGCCACGACACCAAAGCTCCAAAGAGCGTAAACCCCAAAGTCAACCCCGCGCGCAACTCCGCTGGTGACGTAGGCACGCTCTTCCCACGAACTTCAGGGAGTTCCAGAATCTCGCGAGAGGTCGGCTCTCCACCGCTCAGGAATCGACGTGTCTCGCGAGAGTTCCACGGATTATTTTTTTCCTCCCCTCCGGTTTTCGGCGTGCCGGCGGCTGCTGAGGCGGGAGGTTCGGGTCTGGCTGCGGCTCCGCCCCCGTCTTCTTTGCTTTCCCGGGGGCGGGGGGGGCGGGGAGGGGCCCGGCGCGATGGGGTTAAACCGGGTGCGTGCCGTTTTCTTTGACCTGGACAACACGCTCATCGACACGGCCGGGGCCAGCCGGAGAGGCATGTTGGAGGTAACGTCCCCGCGCCCTCGGGCCCTCCGGCCCTGCGGCTCACTCTCCTAACCGTCCCCTGCCCGCGCGCGCCCCGGCTCCAGCCCTCGGCCTGGGACCCCTCGGGAGCTTACCCGGTGCCAGGAAGGCCCCGCCGGCAAGGGGCGAGCGGGGTCGGGGTGGGGGCTCAGACCGGCGAGGAGCTTACCTTCCCCAGCCACAGAGCCCAGGCTCAGCCAGGGTGCGGGTCAAGGTCGATCCAGTGCCGGGGACCCGGAAGGATGTCCTTAAAACTGCCACGCTGGCACCGTCCACAGACTGACACAGCCCCCAGACGCTGGGAGCCGGTGGCCCGCCGTGGTGGGCGCTCGGTCGGGCACCCGTGGGCTTGGACCCCCTACTGGGCCTGTGCGCATACGCTGCTTAGTGAGGACCTAGTGGGGAGAATGGAGTCCCCCACCGCGTGGTCGTGAGTGGATCTCTGAGGAGACTTAGACAAGGCACCCATTTTTCACACAATAAATGACAGAACAGAAAAGCGAGCCTGGACTTAAACCCTGTATCAGAGCCGTTTTTCTCTCCCTCCCTCCCTCCCTTCCTTCCCCTAGTCCTGGGCTTGAACTCAGGGCCTGGGCTCTGTCCCTGAGCTACATTTATTCAAGGCTAGCACTCTACCACTTGAACCACAGCACCACTTCCGGCTTTTTCTGTGTGTGTGGTACTGAGGAATCGAACTCAGGGTTCGTGCATGCTACGCAAGCACTCTACCACTAAGCCACATTCCCAGCCAGAGCTGTTTCTTTTGTTTCTGCCTCCAGTACCTTCTGTGGTCAGACCTTTGGTAGATTTCTTGCTAAGCAGCAACCTCTTTCCTGTATTTTCCAGTGTTACCGGAGACCTTCCCTTATATCCCCATTCTCTCCAGCACCTAATCCACCCGTTTTCCTTTCTCTGCCTTCAGCTTAAAGGAGAATTCAAAGGATTATCAGCTGTCTTATTTCGTTTTGTTGTTTTGTTTGGCAGTACTGGGGTTTGAACTCAGGGTGTTGCTAGGCAAGTCCTGAACCACTTGAGCCACACACCCAGCGCTGAAAAATCTCACTTTCAAAAGCCAACCCTTCCAGCTCTGTCCCATTCTTCATGCTTCATCAGGTAGTTTTTATATTCCAGTATTTTCAGTCCTTTCATCCTTTCTTGGTGCATTCTCATATGTTTAAAAAAAATTAATGTGGGCACAACGGTAATCCTAGCTATTTTGGAGGCTTAGATAGGGATCATCGATGTTCAAGGCCAGCCCAAGAGCTGTCCATCTCAACCAATAAAAAGTTTTAGACTGGGAATGAGGCTTAGTGGTAGAGTGCTGGCATAGCTTGCATGAAGCTCTGGGTTTAATTCCTCAGTACCACATAACAGAAAAAGCCGGAAGTGGCCCTGTGGTAGAGTGCTAGCCTTGAGCGAAAGAAACTCATGAACAGTACTCAGGCTCTGAGTTCAAGCCCCAGGACTGGAAAAAAAAAGTTGTTTAGGTCTATAATCCTAGCTATTTTCTTTGGAGGCAGAGGTGGAGATCGTTCAAGTTCAAGGCCAGCCTGGCCAGACAAGTTCTCAAGATTCCATTTCAATCAATATCTGAACAAGATGGTTTGTTTTGTCATCCCAGCTACTCTGGGAAGTAGAGAGGAGTATCCAAGTGCAGGCCTGCCTGGGCACAAAGCAAGACCCTATTTCAAAAATAACCACAAGGGCTGGGAAGGTGGCTCAGTGGTACAACGCTTGCCTTGCATGCCTGAGGCCCTGGGTTCGATTCCTCAGCACCACATAAGCAAAAAGCTGGAAGTGGCGCTGTGGCTCAAGTTGTAGAGCGCTAGCCTGAGCTGAAGAGCTGAGGGACAGCGCCCAGGCCCAGAGTTCAGGCCCCATGACCGGACCCCCATCCAAAAAAAAATAACTACAAATGGTAGAGTATAAAAATAGCAACATAAGGCTGGCAGCTTGGTTCAGGTGTTAAGATCTTCTTAAGTTGAGCACTGGTAGCACATGCCTGTAATCCTCGCTATTCAGGCTGAGATCTGAGGATGGCTAATCAAAGCCAGCCCAAGCAGAAAAGTCCCTGAGACTCTTAACTTCTGTTAACCAGCAAAAAAGTCAGAAGTGGAGATGCAGGGCTGTGAATGTGGCTTAGTGGTAGAGTGCTTGCCTTGCAAACATGAAGTCCTGGGTTTGATTCCAGAATTCCACATAAACAGGAAAAGCCAGAAGGGGCTGTTACTCAACTGGTAGAATGCTAGCCTTGAGCAGAAGAAACTCGTGGACAGGCTCTGAGTTCAGGCCCCAGGACTGGCAAAAAAAGAGCTAGAAGTGGACATGTGGCTCAAGTGATAGATGATCAGCCTTGACTAAAAAAAGCTAAGCCAAGAGTATATGATTCTCTGAGTTCCAGCTCCAGTACTGGCACTCACTGCCTCCCTTACCCCTCCCCCAAAAGAAAGCTGCTTAGCAAGCACAAGGCCCCGAGTTCAAAATCCTGTACAAAAAAAAAGGGGTCTGGGAAGGTGGCTTAGTGACAGAGTGCTTGCCTTGATGCATGAGGCCCTGGGTTTGATTCCTCAGTGCCACATAAGCAGAAAAAGCCAGAAGTGGCGCTGTGACTCAAGTGTTAGAGCGCTAGCCTTGAGCTGAAGAGCCTGAGGGACAGCACCCAGGCCCAGAGTTCAGGCCCCCAACCGGACCAAAAAAAAAAAAAAATAGGCCCTGATGGCTCACACCTGTAAAGTGTGGTAAAGATATTGTCAAGTATAACAACAGGAAATTGGGTTGTTATTGGAAGATCTCTGTTTATCCAGTATCTTGGAGGCCTGTGTCCTTTTACTGTGTAGTAGTGGGCTGCTGAAACTTGAGAATGCCCTTCAGTCACAGATTAGAGTAATTCAGTTGATACTGTTAGAAAAGACTGACAGCCAGGTGTGGTGGCTCCCTGTAATCTTAGCTATTTGGGAGGTTGAAAATAAAGGACCATGGGAAAAAGTATATGAGACCCCATCTCAACCAGTAAAAAGTTGAGTGTAAGCTTTGCTATGTGGGAAATATAAATAGGATTGTGGTCCAGGCCAACAGGCAAAAGCAAAACCTTACTAAAGGAATAGAAAAGGGAGAGTGGCTCAGAAGGTAGGGCCACCTGTAACAAGCACGAATCCCTAATTTAAAAAAAAAGTCAGTGACATACCATGGAGTTGTAAACATGGTTTATTCATTTAAAAGAAATCAGTATTTTTCCATTATCTAAAGATTCTTAGGGTTGATGTCTTTTCCTTTAGCTAATAACCATTGCATCTTCTGATTAGTTCAAATAGGTTTAAAAAAAAATACTTTCTAGCCGGGCGCTGGTGGCTCATGCCTGTAATCCTAGCTACTCAGGAGGCTGAGATCTGAGGATAGCCGTTCAAAGCCAGCCCGGGCAGGAGAGACCATGAGACTCCTATCTCCAATAAAAACCACCAGAAAACCAGAAGTGGCACTGTAGCTCAAGTGGTAGAGCGCTCGCCTTGAGCTGAAGAGCTGAGGGACAGCGCCCAGGCCCAGAGTTCAAGCCCTACGACCGACC